>NW_004955554.1:2315954-2334649 GCF_000276665.1 Chinchilla lanigera | reverse complement strand
TATCTCTTTTGATTGTTCTTGGTTTGAAGTTCATGTTGTCTGCAAAGAGAATAGCTAAACCTGCATTTTTCTGGGTTCCTGTTGCATGGAGTATTGTTTTCCATCCTTTAATCTTCAATCTATGAATTTCATTTTGAGTTAAATGTGTTTCTTGTATACAGCATATAGTTGGATTTTGTTTCTTGATCCACTCTGCTAGTTTGCTTCTTCGGTTGGTGCACTGAGGTCACTTACATTGATGGTTGTAACTGATATGTACTGGCTTATCTTTGTCGTGTTATTTTCCTGCTGTTGGATCCTCCTTCTTCCCTCTGCTTAATTGCTTTCTCTGCTTTGTGGTTGCTTTCTGTTGTTCTTGAAGTTGTGGTCTGTTTTATATCTGTCTAGAACATCTTTTAGCACTCTTTGTAGGATTGGTTTCACACTAGTGAATTTCTTTGGTTGGTATTTGTCATGGAAATATTTTATTTCTCCATTAAATTTGAAGGATAGTTTTGCAGGGTACATCAATCTGGGTTGGAAGTTGTTTTATTTCAGTACCTGAAATACTTCACTCAAAACTCTTCTTGACTTGATGGTCTGTGTTGAGAAATCTGCCATGATTCTGATGTGCTTTCCTTTATAGGTAATCTGTTTTCTTTTTCTAATAGCTTTTACTATTCTGATCTTTTGTTGAATTTTTGGGGTCTTTATCACTATGTCTGGGTGTAGATTTATTTTGGTTATGATTAACTGGAGTTGTATATGCTGCACTTATCTCTATGTCTGGTTCTTTTTCCATGCCTGGGTAATTTTCTGCTATTACTTCTGTAAATAGTCTTTTTATGCCATTTGTGTTGACACCTGCTGTTTTTTTGAAACCTATTAATCTGACATTGTTTTACTTTGCTTCGTATGTAGCTGTTTAATTGTTATTTCCTGATTCCTTGTTGCTTTTAAGAGATCCTTCCTTTCACGTTCGTTAGTGGCAATGCTGTCTTCAAGGTCTGAAAGGCTATCTTCAGTTTTGTTGAGGAGGTTTTGCCAGTGTTTGATGGAATTTTTAATTTCCTGGATATCGATATCTATTTGAATCTGTTTCATGCATTCTAGTTCTCTTCTATATTGTTCACTTAAGGTTTTCATGATTTGTGTATGCTCTTCTATTTTCTTATCAGTGCCATCTTTGGATATGCTGAACACTTCTTTCATTATTGTTGCCATTTCTTGTTTTGTACCTGAGAGATTATTTCTGATCTAATGTCTTCTGTGGCTTGATGGAGTTGTTTCTTTACTTCAGTTGCTATCATTTCAGAAATATCAGATGTATGACGTCCAGGCTCTTCTGTGTTGATGTCTTCCGGACTTGTTTTGGGTGGTGTGGAGGTCTGAGATTGCATTTTTCTCCTTTGTTTTGTCATTTTTGAGGAACCAGACGTTCACTGGAGTGTGGCCTTACTCTCCTGATTGTGTGTGAATGGTGGGGAGAGTGTCTGAAGATCCTCAGTGTTTAGTGCGGCTTCTATGCTGGTGTGTAGTGGTAAGTTGGGGGGTCCCAGATGCTTCCAAAACTTTCTTGCACTCAACTGGCTCTGAGGCACGTGGGGGATGGGCAAGGGAGGCTCACTGGAGATTCCTTAAACTGTCTGGTATTCAGCCCATCTTCCACATGAGTAAATCCTGGTTACCGAGGCTTCAGATATTTTGCTAGCAGTGAGCCTGCTTCCCACACTGGCAGGGGAGGGGAGAGGGTGGAGTCCCCGAGGCTGCTGACTCTGTCTGGGTTTCAGCTGGGCTCCCAGCAGGTGCAGATTCTTCTGGGAGTGACCACTGAGGCCCCAGAAGTTGTCCAGGGCTCCACGTGCCTCACACAGTAGTGGGGAAGCCACGGGAGCAGCTCACCGGTGTTCCTAAAGTGTCCTGGGTTCAGCCCAGCACCCTCAGACGCATAAGGCATGCGGAGAATGCCCACCGAGGCCTCAGAGGGTGCCTGGGGCTCTGCCTGCCTCGCATGCTGGTCGAGGAATCACAGTAGCAGCTCACCAGGGTTCCTGAAGATGTCTGGGGTTCAGCCCAGCACCCGCGGACACATTATGAATGTGGGGTGTAGCCACCTGGCCCCAGAGGGTGCCCCTGGCTCCACCTGCCACACAGACTGGTCAGAAAGGTGCAGCAGCAGCTCACGGGGTTTCTGAAGATGTTTGGGGTTCAACCCAGCACCTGCAGACAAACTCTTGGTGTGAGGAGTAGCCACTGAAGCCCTAGAGGATGGCTGGGGCTCAAAGTGTTGACATTTATAACAAGATTTTACATTTGACAGAGGTTTATTTAAGGAAATAGAATACAAAATATCATCTTTGGGAAGTTTTTTCTTTAAAATTCACAAGATCATAAACTGAAAATATATGAGAACCTATGGGAGAATCCATGAAGTTGGCTAGTTACAAAAAAAAAAAAATCTGAAGTATTTATATCCTTAAAAACAGTAATTTCAAATATTATAAAAATAGAATTGACAAGATGATGTGCAACTTTTAGAATCAACAGAACAAAACATGTAAGATAAATATGAGGATAACTAGAAGATATTCCTGAGAAATATTAAGAGAAAAGTTAATTTAAAAACAATATGCTTATTGTTGGGGAAAGCTAAATGTATTATTATGAGACTATTTTCTCAAAGTAAAATTATCTGGCATAACTCAGCAAATATTTGTTATAAGTTTGTTAATAATTTTAATGCAATATCATTCTGTTGTTTAGCCATATCATCTCAATGTATTTGCGGAGGAGAGAATACCATTTGGCAGAAAGAAGTATGACAAGTTATAATATGGGAAATTTATGCCAAATGTTAAAGACTATTAAAAGGCTATGTTACACAGAATTGTACTGTCTGCACTAGAATGAACAGAAACATCAGAAGCACAAGTTGTGGACCCAAAATTTTACTGGGCTGATAGTCAGCTGATGCAGTCCTCCTATTTTGTAAATGTCCACAGAATACTTTCAGCTAAATATTCTGGATATTACATCCTGGATTCATGTTTATGTTGCAGTGTAGGAGCTAGATGAAATTTAATATTCATTCCCTTCTCTAATATTTAAAGATTTAATATAGCTTTTACTCCATCATCAGAATGAATGGTTTATGTATTTAATTTCACAAGGCACCAAGTTAAATTAAAAATATGTTTGTAACTCACATTTAGAATTTCTACCATAGATGTATTGTCTCTCCCTCCCTTCCTTCCTCCCTTTCTTTCTCTCTTTCTCCTTCCTCCCTTCCTCCATTTCTCTCTCCTCTGTTTCTCTCTCCCTTCCTCCATATTTTGCCCTTCTTCCTTATTTCAGCTGTTCTCCCTCAAATTCAGTTTTTATAAACAATGTTATTTACTCACTTATGTCAGAGTTAGTATTCCACAGCAATATTAACAATATGTACGATATTATAAAATCCTCAGTTCTAACATAATAAATATGCTGTATCTATTATTATTTTGTAAGCATTAACGCTTATATCTCTGTGTGATGCTTTATAAAACTGATACAATCTAAAATGTAATTCCTTTTTTATCACTCCTTTAATGCTTAATTTGTGGAAATCTTTTTGCTTTATGCCAAATGCACCTTGCCTGGGGGTTTATTTTTCCTATTTTCGTAAAAATAGGGTTTTTTTTTTTCCTATTTTGTAAAACTATAACTGTTTATTAATCTTAGAAGATACAGATATTTTTATATTTTTTCAAAAGGCTCACAGTTTCATTCTTGTGTACTCAAGAAAAGCTTCCATTTAGAAACAGAGTATATTTTATATTTACAAGGCTGAAATTAATATTTTAGTCATATTCAATAGTTAAGAGAATGGGATCAAGTATAACTGATGGTTTAATTAACTCCAAGTGCTCAAATAATATTTTAGCATCATACATTTAAATCGAGATGCCTATTTAAATATTTGAAAGAAATAACTTTCTTCTGTTGGAAAACTTATTTATATCCATAAAAACAGTTTAACAGGACACCAAATTTGAGAATGTGAAGAAATGTAATCATGGTAATACATAAAATGTAGTTATTCAGAACTTGACTCCAGATGTTTTATGTTCTTCACTCCATCATAACCATTACTCTCCAGAGGAAACAAAGCAGCCCAAACGTTTTTGTCTTTGAACGGAGAATGAGAAAAAGAAACTCAAAGTCTGCCCAAATGAAGCACTGCAATAGCAATTTCTTTGACTTGGGCTTGTGTAAGATTACTTCACTCCATGAAAGCTGAGCAGGGACATGCTCCACTCTTGGCTGGTTTATAACTTTCTATATTGACCTACACAGCACAGGAGCCTCAACGGTGGCCACTATGGCGGATAGTGTGAAAGTGAAGAAGGAAAAGGGGAAACATGCAGGGGCAGGGGTACCTTTCACTTAAGAGATGAAGAGAGACAATACACATAATAAAAACAAATATAACAATAGAGGCACTATAACATTCAGTTTAAAGTTAAGTAATGCTCTAAATTTCTGTCCTTCCAATTCTGGGGCATTTATATATAGGCACAAATTAAATTTTCCAATAATATTCTGCTTTGTAATAGTTGTTAAACATACCCCTCAATCAAATCTATGAATCTATTTGTGAGAGGCATTGTAGGTGTTAAATGTTGCGTAGATCAAATGCCCAATCCCATAACTCTCATTACACACAAACCAAAATGTATACAGTTGGCAGAGTCATTAGTGAAATTTCTCTGTGAGTGAAATACATCCTGCTGAGCTTAAAACTACATAGTTCACCATGAAAACAGTGCTTGGCTTTTGAGGTTGTTGTTGGTGTTGCTCTAGGACTAAGGTGCTGATTAAAGTTCCTTCCCTGTCAACAAGTTAGGGACACACCCAAAAGATAATTAATAATAATTTTTTCGGTATCTCCAAGACATGAATAGTAGCATGGGTTAACTTCTGACTTATTTTTCTTCTCTTTCCCTTTTCTTTTTTTAATTACTTACATTATGACATTTAAATATCTTGTGTGTCATTTCAGCAAGTTAAATTTCAGCAAAAAGACTTTAATTCCAAGCTAAGTTAAATGTGATGAGTTATGAATGAATATATACTTTCTGAAATCTCAGGTGTCTGGGATAACAGAATATTAACCTACCTGTATACTTTATTTCATTTCTACCATAGGAAATTTTAGGATTATAAGCCAACTGTTCATTTTTCAGGATTTTTTAAACTACTCAGCAAATTACTGATAGTCTTAGATGTCATTTATATCTCTATATATCTACACATTTTTAAAAATTATTGACATTACCAGAAAAATAACATGGAACTGCAAGTTTTGTTTTATTCCCTCTAAATTACTATAAGCTTGATGATTGTCTCTGTGAGACTCAGCTTGGACCTCACTGTCTCAGTCCCCAGCATGCATTCTCAGAGAACTCCACTCAGCACCAAGTCTGTCACCGGCCAGGAGAGGGTGTCATCATAAAAGAAGGGATCTGGCAGGTCTGGGACATCTGGAGACATCTGGAATCACCCTTGAAGCGTTTATACCAGATGCTTCAAGGACTTTGCCCACTGAGAAGCAAGACTGCTCAAGTAAAGAAAGAAACACACTGACTTTGCTTTCCCCAAGGCAGGGCTCTCAAAAACTTTCTGTGAATCTGTAGGAGCTTGACATACAGATCTGGGTGAGTTCTGTGAATGTGCGTTTTTAACAAGTCCCCAGGGCATACTGATGGGGTTGGTTCTGGGACCACACTTTTGAACCAGTTACTCAGGTAACTGAGTCTGTAATTTCCATACTCTCTAGCAGTTAAACTCCTATCCAGGAAACACTGAATTTGAGCTCCCAATTGCTGTACAAAATGGTTAACATTGTCAAAGCATGATTAACCCAGGTGTGGTACAAATTTGCTTCTTAAAAGATTATGTTTCCCTAAAAATAACAAATGTTCTTATTATTCCTCAGCATTATAGACCCTTTCTGTTCACTCCTTGTCACACTTAGAATATAAGAAACAAAAGGTTCACTACAGTTTACAGAATCCTCCGTTATTTATCTGTCCCCATTGTCTTTAAACTGAGTCATGACGCTTCCCTCTGTATCTTGGTATAAAAGTATAAACTTTTAATTTTATAAATAATAAATTATTTTTCTTTATATGATAACATGAAAGTATATACACTTTTGATCTTTGAAGATGCTGAGCTGATTTTCAGGGTTTTTGACTATTTTCCCTCTTATTTAGTACTCACTTTTTATGCCATAACCCAAATATTCTTTCTTTAAAGTTTCAAGTAAGTTGTTCCTTGACTTATACTGCTCCCCAAAACTAGATTAAGTGACCATACTATGTACTGCATTTAATTCTGCAATTACCTCACCTCTTTTGATTGCTAAATTATCTGTCTATTATGGTGCTACTTTGTGCATTTGAAATCTATGCACCAATACTTAAATAAAGTTGTATTGATATTGGAAAATTTAAAAAGCCTGAGCCTCAGATAGGCATCTTGCTTCATAATAACCAAGTGTTATAAGTAGTCATGTAAACCAATATATTTTCTCTCCGTTCTGACTAGACTAAAGGATTGGGTACTTGGGCCCAATCCTGAAAAAGCTAATTCTACTTTTCTGTTGGAAGTAGCCAGTTATCTGTGTATTTATATGTTCCCAGGTATAGTAATATGCTGTCAAAGCTGAAAACAATGACTGTAGAGGTTCTTAGAAACAGACTAGGTCTGGAGTACTTTTCAAATATACTTAAATCATTAAAAGAAACAAATTTGACATATATACAAAGTATATTCCAGCAGGTTAACTTCATGCATAACCATAAGGTTACTATATGTAAATTTTCTGTTGAAAGGCAGGAGTATTTATTATCATTTTAACTAGTAGAGGTAAAATTATTGACAAATGTCCACTTGCCTACCACAAATCATTCCACCTGACTTACATTCCTCATAGTAGCAATAACATAAAAACTATAACCAACAATTTTGAGATAACTTTCCTAGTCTTAGAAGTAAAATTATAAGCTATATCACTTCATTTAGATGCTCAGAAATACTAATACTTGGTGTATAACTCAAAAATGGCTGCGTTTTGTCTTCAATTGTGTAAAGGTTTAAAGCTTTTAAAGCTAAGACAATTCAGTGAAATGTAGGTTCAGGAAGTCCCCTTCAATGTAATAAAATCATGACAAAAATGAATGACAAGGTGAACATCAAATTCACTCAAAGTGAGAAAATACTGCACCAGTGGGAAAATGTTACTATAATATAATGCTTACTTAATACGAATGAAAACAACCAAGTCCTATCAGTGCTTACTATTTTTGTATGTTTCTTTGACTTTGTTGGTTAATTACTTTACTATCCTCAGATTCTTAGATAACTTTTCACTTTTGGAAAATTTTTATTGACCTGAGGACTACTAAGGAACATGGGGCAAATGTCTGCAGGGACAACTCAAAAATCCTCAAAATAAACTATTGTGGTTCCCACAAGCAAATAGTCTATTAGAATAAATAAAGTTTTCTATAGTAAAACCCTGTTCTATCAATTATGAGCAAGTATTGCCAAATCACAAAATTAAAGTCAGTCTTGGCAGGGATGGGAGAGATGTGAGAGCTGCTTTATATTGTTTCCTTTAAAAGTGTAAATAAGCACCATACCTGAGAAACTATTTTATGTGAAATAAATAATCTTTAGAGGTTTGTAGTTTTTTTATGTACAAAGGCTATAAGAACTTCAAAACTGATAATTACTAAGTTTCCTCACATGTCAAAAAACAGGAAAACCTTTAATAAAAACGTGAATTACAAAGCTCCTTGATTTTGTGCTGCCGAAGTTGTAGGTCAAGAGCTTCAGCTTCAGACCAGGTGTGGTCCCCACATCCCATAGCACCAGCAAAGGATGCAGCAGTGATGCAGGGTAGGAAAAAATTTTAATCAGCCTGGCTCTGCTGGGATGCACAAGGAGCTTCAGGATCTGTCCTGTAAGGGCTGATAGCATCCTCGGAGTTTTACAGAAAAGGGGAACAAAGGCAAGGGGAGGTGTTTTACATGAATGGCAGCATGGGGAATCTTGGTCAAGTTATGGTAATGATAATAGTATCTCAGGCCAGATTCTATTAAGTTCTGTGAAAGCCTTCATTGCTTTTTGAAGCAATTGTGCTACCATCATGAGAGAACAGGTCCTCTTTTGGCATCTGGGGCATCCTGGTGTCCAATCCTGGGGCGATTGCTCCTCCTTGTTGGGGATCCTTAGCATCGGGTTATCTGCAAGGTTCTTCTTTCTTGGAACCTACAATAATTGTGGTTTGAGAACAATGGCTGGAGACTTCTAGGAATTGCACAAGGGGACTTGGAATTGGATGTTGAAACTGGCAATCAGATGTCTCAGCAAATCCTGAAAATCAGCTTAGTTACTCATAGTTTGGTACCTTTAGTCTAACAGGGAATGTGAAAGGTTAAGTCAACTTAGTGCTGGTCACCTTAATAACATCTTAAGTGAAGATCTTGCACAAAAGTTTACAACTTGTCATTTCACAACTGTTGTTGAACAGTTGTCTTCACAACTAAAGAATGATTATTTCTGAGTAAGGTATTGCATACTAAATCATGTATTACATCTTCACTGATTATAATTTTTAAAAAGTACTTAGAAATCGGGAACCATGGTGTTAGGATATTTTGATTTGAATGATTAATATTAAGTCACTTAATCATCCTGTAACTGACTTGTTTAATATTTGCTAGCAACAGCAATTCTCCAACCACATCTTATTTTTTTTTTCTATTTAGGTAGACATAAAGGAAAGAAAGAAAATTAAAATAATTCATAAGATCCATTTTTAAAGTATTTTATAAAGGCAAATATGCTGGCACAAACACTTAACTCTTTGGAATTATCCATTAAAGCTAAACATTCACCAGCTTTATGACCTAGCAATTATACTCCAAGGAAAATGAGTGGATGTGTCCAACAAAAGACATATGCAAGGATGTCGTAATATTCCCACAATGGAGACAACTGAAGTGCTTTTTAAGGGAGAAAAGGTAACTGTGGGTTTTGAATAATGGGCCACCATAGACCAGTGATGGTGAACATATGGCATGTGTATTATTGTGTTTTCTTTTAAGACAAAAGATGTTAATGCATAACTTGTTTTTCTAAGTGGAAATATCAGTATTTAGATTTAATTGCAGTGTTGACACTTTGCAATAAATAAATGGGTTTTGGGTTGCAATTTAAGCCCCTGGTTTCTAAAAATTTTTCCATCACTGCTATAGATGAGTGAAAACAATATAATCCTGCTACCTTTTTTAATGGAAGTTGCATTTTATTTTTTTATTTTAAAGAGAGTAGTAAATGAGAAACAAACAAAAAGATAGAACAGTATGAGCACACCAGTGTTACGAACATGTGTGTTGAAATAAACAGTTAATGCTCTCAATCTTGTATATTCTGATCGACTTTGCATGCTTGTGCCTGGTGGTCTGAGCAATTGATTTGAAGATAACAGTATGCAATGGAATTACAATGGTGAACTGCTACCATCTTGTCTAGTGAAACTGTTTTATCTCTAATGTTTTATCAAAGAATTATTTTCTTATTCTCTTTAAAGGTTTGAGCAATCTTTCATTCTTACATTTGGTAATCCTGCTACATTTAACACCATGGGTAAATGACATTCAGCATTAAGGAAAAAAGATATGATAGAACACTTTCTCTAGGATTCAAAGTTAAAGGACAAAAGTAATTTGTCATAAAAAATTTAGAACGTTGGTAACTTTCAGAAAATGGTTTTGGCTAGAAGTGATGAGGACAATCTCTGTATTGCAGAAAGTATTTTGTAGTTTTGCTAAAAGTATTTGAATGAGAAACTAATACCAAAATCTGTTGTTTTACGGATTCGATATTTTGTCCTAAATTGGAACCACTCCATTTTTGTTGTTTCTTGACTGATGTAGTGTACATATCATTCATTCTGTGTGACTTAGAATGCATGTGATAATAATTCATTATTAGCTTTCATTATCTTAACATTTTGAATTCTTCATTGCTTCTTCATTAAATAAAGAACAGTTCTCAAATACTAGTGGTATGTTCTCCATGTTTATGCAGTATATCGACATTAAATCAAAATCACAAAAGACCATTTCTAGTCATTTTGCTCAAAGTATGCAAAAGGATAAAGTGGTATGTTATCTCCGTGATGAAGATTCCCTTTTCCAAAAAAATCTGTTAAAGTACTTGTGATTGATTGAGTGCTAAGTAATAGCAGTTCCTTTTATTGATATAGGTGTTGGCAGGCTTATACAATCTCACTCTATGGTGACTTCAAAATTACCACTTCAGTTTGTATCTCGTGTTCATTTACTTTGCAGTAGCTACTGCAGCATTTCTTTGCTGATTAGTTTGTGAATGTGTTTTGTTGTCACGCAATGATGGACTGGTGAGAATATTTTTTTACCTTGTCTAATAAAAGAAAGAAAGAAATGAAAAAGGAAAGGAGGAAAGGAGGGAGTGAATAAATAAGGGATGTTTATATTTAATATGATCCTGACATCAAAAGATGTCTGTTTATAAATTCAATTTGTGGTGACCCATATATTCCCACAAGGTGGCATGTTGACAGAGACTGCAAATTCAAATGATCCAAAGAACCAAATATGTAACATAAATGAATAAATTAGTCTTCATGGATCTTATAGAAACTAGAATACTTAAAAGGAAATATATGTGCTTAAGTATTCTTATCATTAAGGGATTTGAAAAAAATTAATTGTTTTTTTTCTAAAATTAGACAAGTAAAAGTAGGAATAAACAATCATTAAAATTTAAGCAGATGATAAAAGTAATTAGTTTAATAGGTAAGTAAATCCAAAAGTGGTTTCTTTTTTATTTTATTTTATTCTAAAGAGAGTAGTAAGTGAGAAATAAACAAATAGAACAACAGCAGCATATCAGTATCACAAACATGAACAAATCAAAGCAAGAACATTCAAAGTGATGCAGAGTCTCAAGACAAAATAATACGAATCAATAGTGGTTGTTATATTACTTATCGCTATTCTCAACTACATTGCTCGATTACCAGATGTAAGAATGAAAGATTGCTCAAACCATTATAGGCAATAAGAAAATAATTCTTTGATAAAACAGTAGAGATAATACAGTGTTTCACTGGACAAGATCGTAGAAGTTCACCATTGTAATTCCATTGCAGATAGTTACCTTCAAATCAGTTGCTCAGACCATCAGACACAAGCATGCACAATTGATCAGAACATAAAAAATTGTAATCATTAACTCTTCATTTTAATACACCATCAGACATCGGCAATACAGTTATCACAGCTATTCATATATATATATATATTTATATTTATGTGTTGCATTCCTTGTTTTTTTTCTTTCCCTCATTCAAGTCTTAAATTACTCGTAAAATATATAATTCTTTTTTAAGCTTGACCAAGAAAATATGTGAAAAATAACAGGAAAATACCAAGAGATAAAATGATCATAAATAATTTTTCAGCCCTTCAATTGAAACATTTTGAAAATTTAGACACAATGGGTGATTTCCAGGAAACATGCAAATTCTCAAAAACAACCTAAATGAAGCAGAAATGTCCTTCTCCAGGTACTGCAGAAGCAATGGGAAAGGAGAGTAGAGATCAACATTTATGAAGCCACCTGAAATAGATGACACTACAGCTGAGTGTTATTTATTTAATGTTTAAAACCAGATAACCCCAGTGGTATTATAATTATGATTTCCAAAGAAAAGCCAAGATGTTGGTATACACACTTCAATTTTTAGTCGTTGAGATCCATTCAACTTTTATAAAATAATATTAGATCAAAATAACTTTACAGATTATATCGGCCACTTATCTGAAATGTCATAAACAATGATGTCTAGAAATCTGTGGTTTGTATTCTTGTGAATTTATTTGCATAAGATGGTGTGTGTGTGTGTGTGTGTGTGCATGTGTGTGTGTAAGGAGAGGGAGAGTAATTTTTTCTTTTTGGTTCTCCTTTCATATTATATGCATTGTTTAATTTACAGTATCTATGAACAAAGTGTCATACTATAGAGAGCGTATTGTTTATTATGACATCTATGATACTGTAAAATAAGAAATAGAATTGCCTTCCTTAGGAAGAAATATTCTAAACAGCTTTTTGTCACCTGACTCCATGGAAAAAACCTCAGCTCTGTGTTACCCATTTACATGTCTTTTGCCTTTGGAAGTGCAAAAACGAAAGACTGGCTATGTTGCATTCTACAGTATGCACCAGCATATTATTTATCTGAGTTTCATCAGTGATGAAGAGAATTGTTTTACAAACTGGTCTTTCACTAGTCACATGCCAGGCTGGAAACAAATGAAAATTAAACTGTCTTGGCTACTTTTCTTCCTCTGTCCGTTTCATTAGTCGAGGGCCCTCCCGCAGTGACACCCTGAAGTTCTGACTTCACTTTGGCCCATTACTTCCTGTCAGTACTGGTCTACTCTAATGAAAACTTCTATAGTTAAGGACATCTTTATACTGCGGACCCAGAAAGTTCAATTTTCTATGAAGCCTGGCGTCACTAGTCCTCGAGCTGCTGGCAGGAGATGAAGAATCATGAAACATTGCTTGATAAATGAATAGAATGCCTCCTAAAGTAGAGTTATTTAGAGGGCAGGGATAAAAGCTATACTCTGAAGTGAACTTTCTTGCTTGATCAACCTGCTATATTTCAATGTTGGAAATTATAATTCTCATTTTATAAAAAGCATCCCAGGTGCATAATTTGCACAGTATAATATGGTATAAAGCAATGAACCTTATTAATGAGTAGTTCACAGCGATACTTTTACCTTAACCCTAACCCTAACTCTAACCTAAGGGTTAGTGTCAAATACACGAGGGGCTTTCAGTCAATATATATATGACTTGTTGGTAAATTGTGCTTTATAAATCCAGCATTTAATCTATTGTGGCCTTGCTGATTCACATGGAAAACCTTATGAGAAACAACAGGTGAGCACATTGGAAAGCATGGGGACTCCATGCAAACTCAATTTCAAATCATTGACACTCAGTGTGAACTAATGTCTATGATGTCAGATACAAGACAGTGAATGGAGAAGCTGCATTATACAAGAAAATAGTGAAATATTGAAATGTTTTTATTGTAATTATGTACTTTAATTAATACATATTTGCAGTACATAAGGATCACGGTTATCATGGGGAATTATTTGTACATAGCACATATTAGTTGTTTCTTCCTCTTTCCCTCCCATTACCGTCTTGGGGCACATTTAAAAAGTATACTTTATCAGACTTTCGCAAATTGTGTAGAACAAGCCTGTCATGTTCAGCTTTCTGGAGCAGTCCTTATGTTATACCTACAGAGCACAGAGCATGCATTGTACATTTTCTCTCCCCCACCTCTAAGTTTTGTTTTGCACAGTTTTGTTCACAAAGATAACATCCTTTCTTTCTGCCCTCCAACAATTAGCTTATACCCTGCAGCAGGAAATTTAATTATTCCTATCACTGTTAGCACCCACATTAAATATAAGTTAGAATGTGTCCATACACACTTCTTCATAGAAAAACAAATGTCATAATAAAAATTACACAAAATTATCCTAAAGGTGATTATTAAATCATATCTGAGGAGGCACAGAGAATCCTTCAAGCATAATTTCATTTTTTCAAGAGATGAATATTTAAATATTCATGTATAACAGTATCATCAATAACCATTGCAGGCAGAGTGCTGTAGCTTTCCTCTGTGAAATTTGTATTGCATTATTTTTGGAAGAAATGTAATTCCTTTTGTACACACACATTGCCTTGTCCATCAGTTAAGCCAGCATGGACCTTCTCTAGTTCCTTTATTACAGTTTTCTTGAAGTGTATGCTGTGAATTAGCTCCTTCACCACTAATGTGTTCCTGAAGCTGCAATGCTTTCTAGCTCCTTTTACCCACTGTTCTCTACCTTTTCATGCTAACTGAAGTCCACTTAATCATTCCAATGGCTTTTATCAATTTGATTGTATAAAATATTTTCATCATGCAATTTTCTTCTATTATTCAATTTTGCATGAATGAATTGGACCTTTCCAAACCCTGCTTCTGTCATTTATATGATTTTTCATTTTCAGAACTAAAGTGTTTTGAGGTTCTACTTTAAAGAAGTGTTCAATAAATTAAAGGATATTTGTCACCAGGCAAGTTTAAACTAACACACATTTCTCACATATTTTTATTTTTATTGAGTTACAGAAACTTTCAACAGGAAGGAGCAATGAGTGCAAGATGAGTAGGGGATGAAAAAAGATAGAAAAAATTGATATTTAGTATGTACGTATGAAAACTCCCCAGAATAATTGTAATCATTGTGTACTATAAACATATACAAATGAAAATAGTAGTACAGAAAAATTTATAATAGGAAACCATTTGTTCAAACCATTTAAAAAGAAATTTACAATTTCTAGATTAGTTTTATATTTCTTTTTGTAAAAAAGAACAGTGGCAACAAAAAGACCTAGTTAAGGTCTTCTCTCCATTTCTTCATGCTTCTGAGCCTTATTTCCAGAAGTCACTTTCCTGGTATTGGTATGGCCTCATTAATTTCATTGGCCATAGTATGTTTTTTGAGATGATATTCACTTCATTAATTCAATTAAATAATCTTAACTGGATATGCTTGAACCTGAAACCTGAATTAGAAAGATAACCACTACCTACACATCTTATATAAAAATGTAGGTGAAGCATTGATTAACGTAAAGAAAGCTACTATCTCAGTAAACATGGAATAGAGAGAAGGATGAAAACACGGATAGTTCTTATAACCTAAATTTCTCAACTGGTCACAGTGTGATAGGTAATGTTTAATCCTTCCTCCACCAGCCAAAGGATGAAACAAAAACAGACACAAAATTAGTGATGCATGAGGAGGGGCCGGGAGGTCAGTGCCTCAGGATGGGCAAAGACAAAGGCGCTCCAAATCAGCCACTGTTTATTGGCTCTGTACAGTGATGGGAGTGGGTAGCAGAAGATTCAAGGTCTTAGAAGACTCAGAGGTCTGTGACTCAGTAGCAACAGATAATCCTGGGGTGACTCAAGAAAACAGAGATGATCCCATGCTAAGAAGGATCTTGCCCTGGAGAGTTTTTTTCATCTTAGTGGTCTTAGTTTAGTTTTAGTGGGTGGGAAATGGTGACCCATCACTAAAGAGTTAATGGGAATCTCAAAAGGGTGATAGGAATAATCCCAAAGCTCCATTTATCCCATTGGGAAGGATGCAAAATAAGCCATTGTGAATTTATGGCCACCAACATGCACTAGAGTTTGTTGTTGTTATAATTATTGTTTTAATGTTTTCTGCAGTAGGTCATGCCCAGAGTTCTTTCTTCAAGGTTATATATCCCTAGAGATTTTGCCTATATTAGATTTCCATACCCTATCAGTATTTCCTACTGCATGAAAAATATTATAAATCAGTTCAGAGGAACTCCTGAGTTCCAGATAGATATTTTGTACCTGTAAATCATTTTTGTTGCTAATCATAATCAATATCACTATTTCCTTCTTGCTTCAGTGGTGTAAAGGTATAAAATTGTCAAGTGACAATTTAAACATCCCTTGAATACTAACATTACAGAGCTCAGAAAAAAGAGAGCAAATTTTGAGAATAGGTTATGAGTAGGTGTCATAGTCATAAAAGCTTCAGATTTACCCCCTTGTCCCTGGGTATTATGTGATGTAGAAGAATGATATTGTACATTGGTTGCCAATGTGTAGCATCTATAACATTTCATGATATGAACTCACAAGGATTGTTCAGTCCTAACCAGTAACATAACTAAATGCACAGTAAAATGAACCACTACATATGTAACATTTGTAAAGCCAACTGTTTCTGGTATTGTGGCCATAGTAAAATCAGTGAATTCTTTTGTCACATTTATCACTTCTGGTGCCTGCAAATCATTCATTTACTTTATAATAAACATTGTGTGGTGTATATAGAGGTAAAAGTGTCATTTGGTGAATCCCAGAGAAGATGTCAGTTCCAGAATATTGCTGATAGAAAAGGTAATACCACCTCCAAATTACTGTCTATTCCAATATGGACATTTTGTACAAATTCCGTGGTGAAATTTGACCAGCCTTACCCGTCATGCTACAGGCAGTTGTCTCACCTGTGTATTTGCAGGTGCAAATCAAGTATGAAGAGTGGAATTTTGCAGCAGGCACAAATACCATGTGTTTCAAGGATAATGGTCATCAGCTCTCTGGTGTCTTTATAAAGATTTATGATCTGGTCTTTCTGGGACATTAAAAATCTTGATTATGTAGCTAAGGAAAGTCGAACTTTGCTGTCATCTTGAGTCATTTATTTAATCTTTTGCACTATATTACAGAAGCTTAGGACTCAGTATTATTTAATTTAGGGCACTGTTGAGAATACTAGTTTTGGTCAGTAAATCAAGCAAGAGCATCACAGTCATATTCTGAAAGTAGTCTAACAAATACAGAATACTCACAATTGAAAATATGGTCTATCCTAAAGTTATTTTTCTTCCTCTCTAGCCCACTGTTTGTACCTTTAAAACCTACATATTCTCTACATGTTTTTGCTAGTGTAATTCCCAGTATCTTCCAGATATTTTGAAATATTGGTTACCTAAATTGCAGTTATATTTTGTGTTTTTCCACCCAGGCCATCCTGGTTCTGATTTTGAGGGTTAGATGGGAGAATATAAAGTTTTCTTTCTCAGTCTCCAGTCAGATTATTACAATATCTTTAAACAAAGCAGCAGTTTGATTAGACATATCGCTGTGCTTGAATGTGTCTTCCACAGTTCATGTGTGGCAGCTCGATCCTTTATGAAGGGGATGCATTCTTTAAGCAAGAATCTGCTCAACACCAGTTTCTCTTATGCTTTCTTTCTTGTGTACTCAGGGATGATAGCAAGAGTCCTTTGCCAAATATTTGCCTCTTGATATTGGACATTCCAAGCTCCAGATTCATAAGCCAATTAGTTACTATTCATTATAATTTACCTAGATTATCACATTCTCTTATAGCAGCAAAAAATAGACTAAAGCATACAGAGAGAGCTGATTTGGCTGGAGGTTCTGCAAGCTATCTTTGAATCTATCAAAATAGGTCCATTCTTACTTTCAGAGACTCATTTCTTCTCATGTGATACCCTAACACAGAGAAGTTAGAAATTAAATTTGTGCTGCAGGCTTGACAACTGATTTTGGCCATATCTAATTCTGTGTTTATGAAATATATTACTTTATATCCTCTTTAGTTCTTTCATATGAGAATATTTGCCCCGTATCTTATAATGTTCTACATTTATTTCAGTATCAACAGAAGTAGCGAGTGCCCCAACCCCATAGGTGGATTCTTCCTTCTTTCATATCCCAATGTTATATCCCAGAAATTGCTTCATCTCCTGAGACTTGCCTTCTCGGGCATGTTACTCAAGTGACCTTAAAAAACAATTAATTCATCACCGAATACTTGTGTGACTTGCAGCCAAAGAAACCAAAGCTTATGGTCTCATATATTTTGAAATGACCAGCAAACATGTTGAAGGTTTACTTAAAGACATATTCCACTGTGTTAATACTGCAAATCGAACAAACTTCTTTCTTTCCCAGATGTAAACAGTTGTCTTTATCTTATAAAACTGTGCCCTATTCAAACGCTCATGACAAGATACTCTGGAAAAAGAAGTGAATTACTTTTTTGCTCAAAAAAACAAGGCCCATGGAGAAATACATTACATCAGGAAACCTGAAGATTTTAGCTACAGCAATCCATTCTTCAACTTGATAATACAATTACAAGCTCAGTATTTCACTTGTGCAGCCCTCTCAAGGATTTTGTAAGCGTGTAAATACTGGTATGTGAGCTCAAGAACTTAATTGTTCTGTGAATTTGGAAAAGATGACCACATTATGTTTGTTTGGGAAAGATGGTGACTTCTGTGTTTGTCACCAGATGTAGAGTTTGCAAACAGAAACAAAATTTGGTCAAAGGCTTGTTTGTGAACCAAATATTTGCAAAGAAAAGCATTCATGAACTGAGGTACCACTGGATTTGACTTTGGGAAACTTACTATTTTTTGACTTCAGAATGGTGTAAAAGTAAGTCATTTTTTAATTTTAAAGAGAGTAGTAAAGGAAAAAAAAAACAGCAGCATAGCAACATCAAAACATAAACAAACAAACGAAAAGAACATTAAAAGTGATACAGTGGGGCTGGGGATATAGCTGAGTGGCTTAAGTGCCTGCCTGGCAAGCACAAGGTCATGAGTTCGATCCCGCAAAAAAACCCAAAACAAAACAAAACAAAACAAAAACAGGATTTCAAAACAAAGTGATAGGAAGTAACAGTGGTTGTTATATTACATATTGTTATCTTCAGCGATGTTGCTCAGATTACCAGATGTAAGAATGCAAGCTTGATCAAACCATTAAAGAGAATAAAAAATAATTTTTAGATAAAACATTAGAGATAATACAGAGTTTCACTAGACAAGATGGTAGGAATTCACCAATGGTTGTTCCATTACATATTGTTATGTTCAAATCAGCTGCTCAGATTAGCAGATGCAAGCATACAAAACTGGTCAGAATACAAAAAATTTTAAGT
>NW_004955554.1:2314862-2315849 GCF_000276665.1 Chinchilla lanigera | reverse complement strand
GTTGTTCATTCCTTTGAACAATTTCTTTCCCTTTCATATCAACTATTGTATGATTTGAATTTTACTTACTCATTAAAGGTTCCTACACCAGGGAGACAATATAGTGTTTACACATGTGAATCCAATTTATTTCACTTATAAGTATCGTATCTAGTTGCATCCACTAACCTACAAAACCTCAAGTTTATCTTTTTTATAGCTGAGTTTATCTTTTTTAATCTGTTACTCAGTGGATGGGCATTTGGTCTGTTTCCAGGATTTAGCTGTAACAAATTGTGCTGCTATATGTACATGGGTGCACATATATTGCTGTGGTATGATGTTTTAATTCTTCTGGGAAAATACCTAGAAGCAGAATAGCTGGGTTAAGTAGGACTTCTAATCCTAGTTTTGTGAGGAATCGCCAAACTGATTTCCCAGTGGTTTCAACAATCTACACTCCCACCAACAGTGCAGTAGGGTTCCTTTCTCTACACAGTCTTTCCAGCATTTGTTATTGGTTGATTTCTTGATGATAGCCATTCTTTCTAGGGTGAGATGGAATCTCAGTGTTGTTTTAATTTGCATTTCTTGAATGACTAATGATGTTGAACATTTTTTCATGTATTTATTGGCCATTAGTATTTCTTCATCTGAGAAGTGTGTATTCATCTCCAATGCCCATTTTTGGATTGGGTCTTTGAATTTGAGGGTCTGACTTTATTTATCTTTATATCTTCTAGATAGAAGTCTAGAACACTGTATAGATCTTTTACTTTTATCACTGTATAGATCTTTTACTTGTTTTCTTAGATTCCTAAGTATTTTATCTTTTTAGGTGCTATTGTGAAAGATATGGTTTACCTAATTTCTCTCTCAATCTGTTTGTTGTTTGTGTACCAGAATGCTACTGATTTTTGAGTGTATCCTGCTATACTACTGAATTTGGTTATTAAATCTGTAAACCTTTTGATAGAGTTTTTGGGGTCTTCTATGTAGAGTATCATG
>NW_004955554.1:2313233-2314732 GCF_000276665.1 Chinchilla lanigera | reverse complement strand
TAGCCATTGGTTTGTCATAGATGGCTTAGATCAGATTGAGGTAAAATCATCTATTCCTATTTTCTGTAGGGTTTTTATCATGAATGAGTGTTGGACTTTATTGAAGGCTTTTTCTGCATCAATGGAGATTATCATGTGATTTTTGTCTTTGGCTCTATTGATATGGTGTATTAGATTACTGAAACATCCCTGCATTCTTGGGATGAATCCCACTGGGTCGTTGTGTATAATCTTCTTGATGAATTGTTGTATTGTGTTTGTAGTATTTTATTGAGAATTTTTGCATCTATATTCATTAGGAAGATTGGCCTGTAGTTCTCTTTTTTGGTTGGAACTTTCTCTGGTTTTGGTATCAAGATAATACTTGGCTCCAGGAATGAGTTTGGGTGAATTCCTTCCCTTTCAAATTCTTGTTTTTAAAATTTATTTTAAAAATAAAAGGAGGAACACATATTAACAAACAGACATCCATTTACAAAATAGCATAAAAACAATATAAGCAATGCTGAATTACAGACAAAGTGGTAATATATTAACAATGCTTGTTGTAGTATGTATTTGTATCTTCAAAGTGGTTACTCCAGAAAACAAATACAGACATGCAGGATTGATCAAATAAGTAACCATTAACTGTTCCTTTCAGTAAAGCAATAGAAGTCAGCAGTACAACTATGTTAGCTATCGTGTGTAAACATGCATACAGACATAATATCCCCTTCTTTCTTTTCTTTTTTCCCTCATCCCAGTTGCTCTTTACTTTTGAGCATTTTGCTTTCATTTCACAACGTCTACCATACCTCCTAATTTTTATTCACTCTTTGAGGTTCTTACTGTAGTGAGACAATATGTTGCTGACACATGGAGGTCTGATTTATTTCACTTATGAGTATGGTCTCTACTTGTGACCATTTACCTGTAAAAGCCTCGAGTTTGTCTTTCTTTATAGCTGAGTAATATTCCATTATATAAAAGTACCACAATTTTTTTAACCATTCTTCAGTGGATGGACATTTTGGTTGCTTCCACAATTTAGCAATTACAAATTGTGCTGCTATAAACACGGGTGCACATATAACACTGTGGTGTGATGTTTTCAGAACTTCTGGGAAAGTACCCAGAAGGGGAATACCTGGGTTAAATGGGACCTCTAGACTTAGTTTGCTGAGGAATGTCCAAACTGATTTCCACAGTGGTTTCACCAGTCTGCATTCCCACGTGCAGTGGAGAAGAGTTTCTATTTCTCTACAGCCTCACAAGCATTTGTTATTGGTTGATTGCTTAATGATAACCATTCTTACTGGGGTGAGATGAAATCTTAATGTTGTTTTAATTTGCATTTCTGGAATGACTAATGATATTGAACATTTTCTCATGTATTTATTTGCCATTTGTATTTCTTTATCTGAGAAGCTTGTATTCATCTCAGATATCCATTTTTGGATAGGGTCTTTGAATTTGGGAGGTAGTTGATATTTTTTAATTATTTACATGTTCTAGAT
>NW_004955554.1:2307444-2309690 GCF_000276665.1 Chinchilla lanigera | reverse complement strand
GTGACCTTCTTTATCTCTTTTGATTGTTCTCTGTTTAAAGTTTACATTGTCTGCATATATAATAGCTACATCTGCTTTTTTCCTGGGTTCCTGTTGCATGGAGAATTGTTTTCAATCCTTTGACTTTCAGTCTATGAATTTCCTTTTGAATAAAATGTGTTTCCTGTATACAGTACATTGTTGGATTTTGTTTCTTAATCCACTCTGCCAGTCTGTTTCTTTTGACTGGTGAATTGAGGCCATTTATATTTATGGTTATAATTGATGTGTTGGCTTCTCACTGTCATGTTATTTACGTGCTGTTGATTTCCTATTTTTTCTACCTGTTTAATTGCTTGTTGTTCTTAAAATTGTGGTCATTTGTTTCTCTGTCTAGGCTATCTTTTAGTACTCTTTGTAAGGATGATTTGGAACTCACGAAGTTCTTCAGTTGTTCTTTGTCATGGAGTTATTTCATTTCTCCATTAAATTTGAAGGATCGTTTGGCAGGATACATCAGTCTTGGTTGGAAGCTGTTTTGTCTCAGGACCTGTAATACGTTGCTCCAATCTCTTCTCAACTGAATGGTTTGTGTTGAGAAGTCTGCCATAATTCTGATGAGCTTTCCTTTATAGGTGATCTGTTTCTTTTCTCTAGCAGCTTTTAATATTCTGCTCTTGTGCGGGAGATCTGGGATCTTGATTATTATATATTGGGGGTAATTTTATTTTGATTTTGACTAGTTGGATTTCTATATGCCTCATTTACTGTATATTAGATCCTGTTTCCATGCTTGGGAAATTTTCTTTGAGTATTTCTGCAAATATTCTTTTCATGTCATCTGTATTGCCTCCTGCTGTTTCATTGACTCAATTGTCTTACATTATTCTCTACATTGTCTTACATTATTCCTCTTTGCCTCGTTTTGCAGGTGTTGAATTGATTTTTCCTGTTTTCTTGTTGATTTTAGGAGATCCTTTCTTTCACAATTGCTAGCTACTATGCAGTCTGCAAGATCTGAAACTCTATCTTTCGCTTCATTCAAGTGGTTTTGCAGATTTCAGTGAAAGTTTTGATTTCCTGGATTTTTCTTTGAATCTGTTTCATGTGTTCTAGTTCATTCCTGTATCACTCATTTAATGTTTCCATCTGTTGCCTATGTTCATTTTTAAAATATACTTCTTCTTTAGATGTGCTGAGCTATTCTTTCGTTATTATTGTCATTTCACTTTTTCCCTGAGAGATTATTTCTTATCTGATCTCTTCTATAACCTTATGGAGTTGTTTCTTTACTTCCATTGCCATCATTTCAGCAATTTCAGGAGTGTGCTTACCAAGTTTTCCTATGTCAGTGTCTCCTGCACTTGTTCTGAGTGAGTTGGAGTGCTAAGATTGAGTTTTAGTCTTCGTCTTGTCATGTTTGATGAGATTGCATTTTGCTCCTTCATTCTCTCATTTTTGAAGATCCAGAGGTTCTCTTGAGCTCAGCCTCATTCCCATTCATTAGTGGCAATGCTGTGTTCAAGATCTGAAAATCTATGTTCAGTTTTGTTCAGGCAGTTTTGACAACTTTTGATGGAATTTTTAATTTCCTGGATATCTGCTTGAATTTGTTTCATACATTCTGTTTCTCTTCTATATTGTTCACTGAAGGTTTCCATGAGTTGTCTATGCTCCTTTATTTTCTTTTCAATGTCTTCTTTGGATATGCTGAACAATTCTTTCATTATTGTTGTCATTTCTTTTTTTTATCTGAGAGATTAATTCTGACCCAATGTTCTATGGCCTGGCAGAGTTGTTTCTTTACTTCAATTGCTATCATTTCAGAAATTTTGGGTGTATGACTTCCAGGATCTTCTGTGTTGATGTCTCCTGGACTTGTTTTGGGTGGTGTGGAGGTATGAGATTGCACTTTGCTCCTCCATTTTCTCATTTTTGAAGATCCAGAGGTTCTCTGGAGCTCAGCCCCACTCCCACGATTGTGTGGAGGTGGAAGGGTGAGGGTCCAGAGATCCCTAGTGCTCACTGTGGCTCCTGTGCTGTTGTGTAGTGGCATGGTGAGGTCCCAGATGCTCATGAAACTTTCTTGCCTTCAGTTATCTCCCAGGCATGCTGGGGATGGACGAGAGAGGCTCCCTGGAGTTCCTGAAGCTGTCTGGGGTTCAGTCTGGCTTCCACAAGGGTGGTAGGGATGTAGGTCAGGGTTATCAAGGCTTCTAATGTTGCCCAGGATGCAGCCTGGTTCCCATGCCAAGGGAAGGGTGAGG
>NW_004955554.1:2291494-2307249 GCF_000276665.1 Chinchilla lanigera | reverse complement strand
TTGGGTTCCTGAAGATGTCTGGGTTTCAGCCCAGCTCCCATGGTGATCCAGGGGGTGCAGGGAGTGCCCACTGAGGCCCCAGAAGGTGCTCAGGGTTCCACCTGCCTTGACTGCTGGTCAGTGAGGCAGGGTTGCCACTCACCCAGGTTCCTGAAGATGTCCAGGTTTCAGCCCAGTGCCCACAGGCATGCTAGGGGTGCGAGGAGTGGCCATCAAGGCCCCAGAAGGTGACCAGGGCTCCACCTGCCTCCCACACTGGTCTGGGAGGCACGGGAGTGGCTCACCAGGGTTCCTGAAGATATTTGGGTTTCAGCCCAGTGCTTGCAGGCTCACTAGGGGTGTGGCGAGAGTGATAGTCATTTAATAGAGATTGTTGCTCCTGGTCAGGTGTTGGTCACAAGGAGAAATGAGATCTCTTGAGGATTATGTTGCTAAGCTGTTTGGTAGCTGCCTTAGCTTTCCCTTTGTTGGTGTCAATGTCCAACCACCTAGAAGTAAAGATGCAAATGTTTAATTGGCTCATGTTTTCAGTCTCTCACTGACTCCAATGCGGAAATAGCATGGAGGAAGGATGTGGAAGAATCAAGCTTCTCATGTCGTGGCACCTGGGAGGCAGAGAACAGGAACAGTGCAGGTAGAATCAAGTTAGGGACCATGGAGAGTCTCCGAGCTGTGTCTCAGTGGCTACCCAGTCACCCAGGGCCATGCTACATTGATCTGACAGGGTTGTTTAGTATTAGCAGGATTAACAATCACAGCAGGTTAATGTGTTAGATTAACACACCACAGCAGGATTAATGTGATTAGGATTAACAATCACAGCGGGTTAATGTGTTAGATGCAGTTTTGATGTAATATTTTTCAACTTAGGATGGGTTTACTGGGATATAACCCTATAGGTAAATTGAGAAGTATCTGCATTTGTAAAGTATGAATAAACATTTGTTTCTTGTTTATACTTTACATTGGTTTCTAAAAACAAACTAGGTTGGAGATTTTGATGAAAGTGTCCTATTAGGACATACTCTTGGGGAAACCAGGTTTAAGTAGTCAGAGAAATAGAATTATGTAGAAGAAGGAGTAAATTACAATGTGGTTACAACCAGGAACCCAACCGAGGCCACAGAGATTTTTGAAACTGGATGTTCTTTGTATGATGGCCTGATTTTACACAAAAGTGGTAGTGTATGTAGCCTTGTTATTAAGTGGTGACTACTTGTGGGTATATACACACGGAGGAAGGTGTGCAATATCTTAGGTGTGTCTCCTCCCTGCTGTAGGGGGAGGTGGGATTTGATCACCAGGGGGAAGCGTTCAGCTTCCGCTCTGCCATCAGTAGTGAAGTCGTTTGCCTCTCATCAACAAGTCTGGTGTCTTCCACTAACATCATGAAATAGTCACAGACTGACTCATACACACAGTGTCACTGTTCACATTTCTCGCATTTCCTCACATCACACAACTACAAGAGCAGCTGCGACAGCTTGCTCTCCTACAAGAGGAACATGGCATTGCTGTGCAGCCCACTCAAAGGATCACAGAGCTGACACCAGACACTGGGATGCTCTTCCTGGCTCTGTAGCTGACCATGGCACCCAGGAGTTCCCACATGGCGCAGCAACCTCAGGAACACAGCCTCCCACTCAGCTGTGCCACTGCTCGTGTGAGTTTCTCTAATTGAGAAAACCTAATACACATCTCATACTGCTGAAAAGGAAGTTTAGGAAGTGTGAATTTTACATTTTCAGTCTATTCACCAACATATGGAGAGGAGGTGGAGCATTCTGCAGTTAAGAAATACAGGTTGTGAGACACATCCTACCTTCTTCACTCTGGAAAGCATTTCCTTTAGGTTCTACCTGGGGCCTGACCAGTATATTCACCTAAGGCCAAACTCTATATTAATAATGAACCCTGTGTTTTCCTAAACTGTAGATATTGTGAATTTGAAATCACCTTTGTGAGCAGGAGGTTATAAATATGTGTTTTCAGAGGTTCCTTCAACCCCAATCCCCTGTTTGCTTTGTTTTCTTGACTCAATGAATAGATACATTTTATATGGTCCAAGTTCAGCCTTTCACTAAAGGTTCAGCACACTCAAGGTGCAGACATTTTTGGCCATTGTCATAATTAAAAAATAATTTTTAAAAGTCCAAGTTTCCTGCTTCATGTGGGCCTTATATGCCAGGTTCCAGAATTGTTATACCACCAGCTTATAAAAAGTGCAATGCTAGTTTTGAACTCTTGCAACCTGAGTTTCATTTTCCTATTTGTTTCTAATATATTTTGTTTGTTTCTTTCTTGAAAATTCAGGTATGTGTTTACACAAGGATTTGTAACTTACGTTGCAGAATTTCTAAGTGGTTTTGGAAGGACAATATGAGGATTTCTAACAGATTTTTGAAGCTAGAGTCCAAGTTACTTTAGTTTAATCATTTTCCCCCACTTGAAGTTGCCTATATAATTCTTTCCAGTTTAAAAAATTGTTTATTGATGCAATTTAGGTATATATAATGATCACATTTGTCATAGGGAATTTGTACTTGTACAGATATACCTCCATTTTTCTTTTTTCTCCTCCCTATCCCCTCCCTTCCCTTCAACCTCTCTTCCTTTCTTTATTTACAAAGCTCTATTTCCATTTTATCCAGTTATTTATGATAATCATTCATTTTTACCTGTTGACAAATGGTAGTATGTGCTTCTACTGAGTTTTCTTCTTGAAAATATTTTCTTTTTTATTTTAAAAGTGAAGAAAAATAAACAATAAAAACTATGGTATAGAATTTCCAAAGGTTGTAGGAGAGTAACAAAGGGTAGTACATTCGTATTGTTATCTTCAAAGTAGTTACTCAGATTACAAGATATAGGCACAGAAAATTGATCAAACAATATAGGTATGAACCTTTCTTTTCAATGAACTAATAGCAATTAGTAATATAACTATCTTAACTAATATGTATATATATATACACACATATATTTCCTTTCCCCTTCTTTTCTAGTTTCTCTTCCATTTTGAGCAGTTTCTTCTCATTTCACAATATCTGTTATATAGTCTTTCAGCTTGTTACACTACATAGACAATAAGATGTTTACACATGTGAGACTGATTTATTTTACTTATGAGTATGGTCTCAAAGTTGTGTCCATTTCCCTATAAATGTCTTACAGCCTTTATTGCTGAGTAGTACTACACCGCATAAAAATGCCACATCTTCTTTTATACTTTCCTCGGTCATGGGCATAATGTTTTCTTAATTTAATTACTAGATTATTTCATATCTGTATCAGCATGCACTTGCTGAGCATTGGAAGGTTTTAACATGTGTATAGGACAAAGCAAAGAAATGAGGTGATGTATGTTCTTAATTCATAGAAAATCTGCTGGGGTAATTTCCAATTACCTAATGAAAAAAATAATAATTTCCTTTTATTAAGTCAATATTAGTTTTTATCTCAAATGCTCATTATTTTGAAAATAATACAAAATTGTGGCACCATAGATGAACCTACAGGACATAATATTAATGGAAATAAGTCAGGAACAGGAAAAAATGCTCCATGATCTCACTGATATTCAGAAACTAAAAGTAACATTGTAGAAAGAGGAGAGTAGAATAGTAGATATCAAGGTCTGAACAAGAGGTGAAGAACTGGGGTGGTGTTGGCCCAAACCCAAAATCTGACCAAAGGAATAACATGAAGGAAGCTATTTTATACTACTGTGACTACAGTTAATAACAATATATAATATACTTGGATGTTATTTAGAGAGTTGATATATGTGTAACAAATACAAATATCAAAATATGTTGCACACCATAAATGTACACATATATAATTTCTATTTGTCAATTAAAAATAAATCATAACTTTTAAAAAGATATACAGAAGGAAAGATAAGGGCTATGGTCACAAAATGTTTATATACTGGTAGGGTAGAGACTAGATATAACAATTATGCAATAGCACAGGGTTGGAGGACCAATTACATCTGATATACTTTCTGGAAATAAGATAATTTTTATGGTACTGCATTTATTAATATCAGTTCAATGGTTACTCATTAAATTCTAGGTACAGTGCCATTGGTATTTCATATTGAAACTTTAATTCTACTAAAATTGTTTTTAAATTATAAAATTCATAGAGATCAATGTAGGAAGGATCAAAAGACTAAAAATAGATTATATACTTAAGAATATCATCATTCACAATATTAAACATTCCAAGAAAACTGCATAATCCTATTATAAACATAGTAAAGGTAGCTAGTAAAAATGATCAAAAAATCTCCTTGGGAATAGGGGAAATTATAAATCTATAAAATGCAAAGTGGTGAGCAAAATAGTGGTGCCTTGAGAATTACTTGGTTACAAAGGCATAATTCATAATCACCTAGAATTGGAAATTGGTTGTGTATAATCCATCTACTTTGTGATGGGTTAATTGTGTTGAGCTAATTTAATTTCCCTTTTTGGTAGAATAAGAATTTTCATAAGAGAACCACTGATAGATGTGAAAATGTAAGTTTCAAAGTTAGTTTGTAGCATATATTACTTTTTCCTTGTCAAGCTTAAAAATATAAAGGGGACTATACTTCACACTACAATAATACTTAATTTTACATATGGCCATACAAGAGTAAGTAATTTTCAATTTAAAACAATTTGCTTCGTTACAGTCTTACCCACTGCACATTACCTTAGCAAAAAAGTAATTCATTGAGGTGAACTATAACTGCTGGAAAATAAACACTCATTTTTACATTTTTTTGTATGGTCAAATATTTTATGTAGTCTTTCTAATCAAAAGCATACTTAAAATACAATTGTTTAGATCCCATTTTTTCTGGCTTCTTGAAATAGATCTCTTCATGCAAAATTTTCCTATTTTTGCAGTGGCTAAGAATAAATCATAAATGAAACATCGCAATTTGACTTTATAGAAACAGCTTAGCTGACATTTATGCTTTATCAATGAGATAATTTATTATAAGAAATATACCAACAAAAACAGTTTGAGGCTGGCACGTTCTAGACCTCAGAACAATCAAGTTTCAATCCAAGGAAAGACAAGCCTTTGAGTCTAACGGATATTCAGAAGTTATTCACATATATCTCTCCTGGCCTTTTGGTTTGATTCAAGGCTTTAGTTCAGAGGATTAGTCCATCCAACTCTAAGAGGGTTATATATTTTCCTCAGTCTACAAATTCAAATCTTGTTTGAATAAAAATTTAGAAATACTTTCATACATACACACATGTACACACACATTCACACACAATAGTTGAACAAATGTCTAGTCTTGTTGTCTTGTGACTGGTGACCCATAGAAAGCTATCCATCACATCTAGCATCTTCGAAGAAAGTTCACACTCTTCTGCTAACTAGCTCTATATACAATTATCTAACAGAAATGTCCCAAGATTGATTTTGAGAGGGAGTGCATTAATAAATAATGACATTGGTCTAAGTAGAAATCAAATGGCTTGAGGAGAAGAAGAAACCCCTGGGTGGAGGAGAAGCTGTTGGAGAATTTGGAGCTGGGAGACAGGCGCAGAGTGGGGAGTACAGCTAAATAATTAAGGAAGAGTTGATAGGGAAACATGTAATGAAGGCAAATACTTGGAAAAATTGAAACCAAATATATTTTGTTGTTCGTTAGGCTATTTTTCATTAGTTCCATGTGAAGAAAGATGTATTTTAAAAGTTTATGCAGATTTCTGATAGGAAGGATAAAAGAAAGAAAAATGATTTTGGGAGAGTTTAAATTATTTAATGAAGTTTGTATTAATGTTGTTAACCAGAACTAATATTTTCATTATGTAAACTGAGACATTTTTGATACCAGAAATGTAATTCTGATAGTTTGGAAGATATATCTCTTAACATCAAAAATAAGTACTATGAAATCAATCAATCAATTTCTTTGCTGTTCAGGAACCGCAGTGAACACCGTACTTCGTATGATTTGAGTTGCTTTTATCTTAAACTTTCTTGCATCAGCAAAGGAATCCTTCTCATGAGTCTTATCTAGTAATTCACTATTGTGAAGTTAAACTTAAGCTCTCCTTAACACATTTTTTTTCTGGATGCTTTTGTATTTTCATGAAAACAAAAACTGCAGTGCTAAGTTCTGCTCTCTTGCTCCCCATTCTCAATACCATTTTCCTCCAATTTATATCCTGACACCTTCTTGCCATTTGTCTTCAACTACAGCCTCTTCATTTTACTTCCAGTCAGTGAAGAAACAAGCAAGCAACATGCAACCAAGAACCGCAGAAGCATAGAATAACAAATGCTGTGATAAATATTTAGAAGTAGAGGAACATTACTTATCTTCAAAATACTCAAGACTCAGTTCAGGCACAGAAACGTTATTTTGTTATGGAACAAAATTGGAACCTTAAATGAATTTCTTAGATGAAAATAAGCAAATTGTTTATGAGCATTTAAAAGGTGGAGTGTATCAGTTCTCAATAAAATTTAAGCTAGAAGTAATACTCATTTTTTTAACCTAGTGTCCACTGACAGTAAATAGTAGATATACTTCAAATAAATTCATGTCCTACATGGTGAGAATGGCCCCATGCTGTGCAAGTCTGCTAGAGGTGCTATAATAAAATACACCACACTAGGTGGCTTAGGACAATAAAAATGTATCATCTTTCAGTTTTGGAGGCCAAACAGCTGGGATCAAGGAATATGCAGCTTGGTTCCTTCTGAGACCCATTAGAAAAACTCTATTCTAGGACTTTCTCCTGACTTCTAGTGGTTCTTGGCAAATCTGGCATTCCCTGTAGATAGCATTCTCTCCATGCCTTCGTATGATACTCCCTTTATGTGTGTCTGTGTCCCATTCTCCTGCTCTAGGAGGATATCATCCATACAGGATTAAGGCTTTCCCTAATGACCTCATGTTAAATTTGTTACCTCTTTAATGACTTGCTACCCAATTAAGTTCACATTCTGAAGGACTGGGTTAGCACTAACAAATATCTTTATAAGTGACACACTTCAACATGCAATAATGTAAAGAAAAGGGAAAAAAACGTTGGAGAAAAATACTAATGAAAGACTTTTTAAGTCTCATTATTTTTTATTTTAAAAGAAATAATAAAAAGAAGTAGACTTTTTTCAAATATGAAGTGATATTATGTCATTTTGATATCTGATTAATAATTTTGACTCTGAGAAATCAAATGTGTGTTATTGAAGTTCGAGTATCTTCCGTTTTTTATATCAATACAATTATCAGTAAAAGAGCACTTATTTGGTATGATGTCAAAGTGTGTGATATATTGAAAAATGTTCTAAAATGAAAAGAAATTAAGCTATGTTATATGCATTCAGTCATCAACTCCACATAATGAGTGGAAACATTATATATGGAAAACATGTACTAATAAAAAATCTTCAGAATTTGTGAAAGATTATAAACATGATTCAGAATGTATCATTTGATAAAGTAGCACATATATTGCAAATCAGGCAATACATTTAAACAGTGAACACAGTAAAAATCAAATAAATACAGAGGAATTCAGCAATATGGTAAGAAGAATCTAGATCAAATATGAATAAAAGTACCCAGTATTAGAATATGATTTCTAGAATATATAATATAGAAGCAATGTGAAGATATGATTGATTGGGAGGTTGATGGAAAGCTTTCCTATAAAAAATAGTTTAAATGATGTATTTAGAAATGAACTAAGAGAAATTAGTGGCAGCACTATCTTCACTATCATCTATATCTATATCTATATCTATATCTATATCTATCTATATATCTTTTCCCTTTCCTTTTCTCATTCTCCCATCCAAGTTTCTCTTTCCTTTTGAATAGTTTCTTCTCATTTTCCAATATATACTGTACATTTTGGATCTTATTTAGTCTTTCAGCTTCTTACATTAGGGAGACAATATGATTTTTACACATGCAAGTCTGATTTAGTTCACTTATGAGTATGGTCTCAAGTTGCATCCCTTTACGTATAAGTCTCAAGTTCAATCTTCTTTATGGCTGAGTAGTACTCCATTCTATAAAAATACCACATCTTTTTATCCATTCCTTGACTGATGGGCATTTGGGTTATTTCCAAGATTTAGCTATGATAAATTGGGCCTGCTATAAACGTGGATGCGCACATATCACTGGTATAATAATTACTCTCTTGAAGCTATAAACTCAGTAGGTGGTTGAAGAAAGAATGAGGATCAGTAGAAGAAAATTAAAAAGATAGGTAAGAAATCTAAACAGTAAAAAAAAAAAAAAACAGGAAAGAAAGGAAGAAATGTGGATAGAGAAAAAGGAGTAAAAAGAAAAAGAAACCAAGTCCCTGAACAAAAATAACCACAAAATACAAAGCAAAGCTGACCTATCCAGCTACACTACTGAATTTGTTCATTAATTCTAGGAGATTTTTTGTGGAGTTTTTGTGGTCTTCCATGTAGTATAAGAACCTGAAAGAGTAAATAAAATCAGAAAGGTATAATACATATTGTGAAAGCAAAAGAAACTGCTCAACAGGGGGGATGAGGGAAAAAAGAAAAAGAAGGAAGAGAATACACACACACACACACACACACACACACACACACACAACATAGCTAAGGTAATTATATCCCTAAGTTCTATTGGTTTATTGAAAGGAAGAGTTAATATGTAATTGTTTGATCATTCTTACATGCCTAGATCTGGTTATCTGAGTAACCACTTTGAAGATAACCATATATAATACAACAATCATTGTTAATTTCCTATCACCTTGTTTTGAAATTCTGTATCTTTTTATTGTTTTTATGTTGATTTGTATATGTCTTTGTGTTTGTTATTTTGTTTTTGTCCTTTTCTCTTTAAAATAAAAAAAAAGAACAAAGCAAAACAGGATGGAATCCAACCAATCTGGAAAAGGATAGCCAGTCAGACAAAGAAGGGTGAATAAAAGTAGTAAAATCCTATAGTGTTCAAAGTTTTGTGATAGTGTCCAGGGCAGATCCCAGAAATGTGCTGTGTGCTCCAGCCAAGTTTGTCATGCGATTTGTGCTGGGTGTGGAGCTGATCTTGGCCTCTGGATGTGGGGGCTGGGGTTGGTCTTCTGTTGGTGGAGCTCTCCAGAGCCCAGTTGCTGGCTCTTGGCTATTGCTTCAGACACTTCCACTTTGCTACTGTCGGTGATTACTCCACCCACCAAATGCGTGTGTGCACCTGCACGCCCAGGGACTGTCTGGCCTGGTGTCTCCATGGTCTCTCTGCCTGTCAAAGGCCCTGATTGGAAATTTCAGTTGTGATATGTTTTTATTTTATATTTTTAATATAGTTTAGAGAGAAAATATAAGAAATGACTCCCATGGAGAATATATTTTAAAGATATTTTAAATGAAGTATATTGAATCAATTCACTTACTTTTCCTAGATTCTAAAAAAATCTACAGTTTAATGAATTCCTTAGTGAATATTAAATATAGTACAATTTGAGAAATTCTGAAAGATACTATCTTGATCTGACCTATATGCAGAGGTCAGACATCTGGGAATAGCTCCTGATCTCTTACACTTGATCTTCTGTGCAACTGGTCTTTCTCCAGAGTCCACCTAAATTTTGAGTGTGACTTTGCCCTATCTTTCTTACATTTATAGACATAAAAGTTTCTCAGCTGTCAGTTATAGATTATGCTATTTACAGGCAATTGTTGGAATTCTATTCTACTATGACTCTTGACATCTCCTGACCTTTGTGATTATTCATGCGCTCTCTTGGCAAACCAATATGATATTACAGTGTTCTGAAACAAAATGTGGTTTTCACATTGTTCTTGAAAATATTGATAATACATTACCATGATAAATAGACACAATTTTTATTTTGATTTAAATTTTCGTTTCAATTTCCAATAATATGGTATAATGTGTGTCTCTTAAATCAGCTACATTATGGTATTACAACTTAATTTTTATTTGACTCTATAATAGTTTAAAAATTTTGAGTGATTTAACATAACCACAGGACTAATTTGTGGGATGGTTTATACAGTACTTTGCACAATACACAATAGCTATGTTTTCAGTTTTGTAGAATTTTTGTTATTAGTTAAGAAATTAGTACATGACTTCCGTGGGTTTTTTCTTCTTTACTTCTGTGGTATGCAAAAAATTAGCCACTTAACACATGTTTGGCTTTAAATGCCAAATACTTTTATATTATATCAGAGTTCTTCTGATACTTTTTTAGTTTTCCAAAAAACATTGTACTGGTATTTAAGGGATATGCATGTAGCTCTCTTAATCATTTCAAATGTTACATGATTTCTAATTTATATAAGGTTTCCTTCTTTATTTTGAAACACTTTTTTCTTAAATTTGAAATAGATATAAATGTACTTGGTTAGAAAGTAACAAATTTTGAATTTGCATTTCTAATACATTATACTTTTATTTTGGGTACGATAGTGAATTAAATATTTGAAAATATTTAAATCACTCTTTTTTTTGTCCTAATTTTGTTAATAATGTAACTATGCCTCACCTTCTTTTGCTGCTGTTATTTGACTCAAAGCAAGTACTATATATCTTCTTTTAATTAGTGGTAGGTCAACATAAAAATATCCTACTTCAATGTATAATGAGTTGAAGATGTAAATTTTATCTAGTTTATTCTCACTTTTAGAAAACCTACAGCATAGTCTTATCTGTTTCCCTTTTCTTTGATATCCCACTTTCTTACAAGGCCAGTGATTCAAATGAAACTTCCATTTACATTGTGAGTGATTTTTCTCTACCTTTGTCTTGGAAAATGACCTTTTCTCCTCATTACAAATGACAAAGATCATAACTTTCTCAACTACTATCATTCTCATCTTCACATCTTTGCAACCGCACAACCCTCTACACTATAGTTATAATTGGATCAACTCGGTATCCTCAAAATGTGCAATTAATTAGATACTACAATATTTTCCTAATATATCACTATTCTTTAGAAAGAATCTTTAGCATACTGCCTTGCCATTGCCCAATACTTCTCAGAACTGTATCCTTAAAAAGTGCAATACATTCATAGGGAAATTAGAGCTAATCTTTAAAGAGCAATTGTAGGAATGCTTACTAAATTCCTGGGTATATTTTATTGTCTTTTAAAGCAAAGTGGTCAAAGGAGTTGTAAATACATTTAACTTTGCATACTGTTTTACATTATGCACAAGGAAAAAACAAATATTAAAAAATTAATCCATAATCCATTGGATTTATGGATTATTCCATAATTCTGGAACACTGGAATTGCATAACCCTGGAAAAAATTAATCCATAAATCTATTATAATAGCTTATAACTGTATGAATAATTGCTAAATTATTCCAAGATATGTTTTTGAATCAATTTTAGCTTTTGTAATGCAATGACATAGGATATAGAGAGTTTAGCAGAATAGTAGCCTTTTATTATAGAGAGAACCCTAGATTACAAAGAAATAAGTGGAGGGAAATCTTTTGTTATGGTTTAGTAAAATGAGGTTCCTGGAATTTATAGATGAGTTTAAAATAGAAACTACATGTCAGCTCCTCTTAGCTGTGGTCCTAATCATGCAGACGGGACCCACACTTCAGGTGGGATATTCCAGCCCCTCTGGATCTATCTGAAGCCTGCTGCACAAGGGTCTGTTTCTATGAAGCAGCGGTCCAAATCATACTTCACAAATCATCTGTGAAGACACAAAAATCAAATGTCTCCATGTATCAACGTAGTCTTCTGTGATAATTAAATTAACAACACATGTTTAAAGTTAAATGCTTGTCAGTCTTTTTCTATATTAGTTTAAAAGTTGGAATTTGTCATTTCCATACACTTTCTTTTTCTTTATTTTTAGAAAATGTTTCAGACATAGAGTAAAATACAGAAACAGTTGTGAATCCAACAGAAAAGAAAACTTTGACTGTAATGTTTAGTTTTTCTGTATCCCTCCCCAATTATATTCCCTACTTCTCCATTTATTCAAATGAAAAGATTTTTTTTGAATTTTGTGCTAAATAGTCCCATTCCATTTTTGTCCATCTAATATAAGGGTTTATATTCATGAAAGATGAACAGTGATTTTGCATGCTATGGTCTTATGTAATTATAACCCATTTTATTTGTCTAAATTTAGTCATGTAGCTTTAATTTATTTATTTCCTGTACAATTAATATCAGTTGAAAATATGCTATCATGGTCATATCAAGTACAGTTTGTATCAGATTTTTTTGTTATTACAAACAATCCTTCTAGGACCACTCATACATATTTTTCCAAAGGCTGTGAATTTGAAGATACATACCAAAAATTGGACTTTCACAGATAGGATATGTGAAACTTCAAACACAGTTGATAATACACAAATAATTTTAAAAGTAAACTTATTTCCTCTAATGTCACTTGCTATGTGATGAGAATCATCACTGTTGATTCTTGTGACTTTGTTGGTCCTATTCATACACAAAATGCTGGTAGTGTTACCACTGGATTGTTTGTTGAATTTTTTAGTGTTTTAAATACTCTGAGTACACTTTCCTCTGTAGTCCCACAATCTCCTTAATGAGAAGATCAGAGACTGAACCGAGTTAGATGATGTCAAACAGAGGTTCTCTTATACCATGGGTCTTCACTGAACTCATTGACATCATTGACCAAAAGACTGGCTATGCTCTTAGCCCATCTATCTTTCTAATGTTTGGTCTCCAAGCCTCAGTTGTTGAGCATCCAGAAAAGAAGGTTAATGATATTACGTTGTAATAGGAGCAGGAACTTAATTACTAATTTTTTTGGGGTATTAAGCACCTAGAAATATAAAAATAGCCACATAACTATTACTTCTGACCAATCATGGATATTCTAGTAGTTGAATCCCTGTAGAATGTTAACATATAATAGTTACATAGTTCTGCAAAGAAAATTTGAAATCAAAAGCTGTGCATAGTATTGTAACGTAACAGTCTAGATGACATTTTTGTAGCACATTTAAATCTCCATTTTGGAATAGAATAGCCCTTTCAGTCAATCATCCTTACCTAATACATAAGACATAAGGAGCTTTTACCTCATTTGTTGTCTTTTAATAGGATGTCATTGAAGAAATTTTTTTTTAGTTTATTTTAAAAATAAAAGAAGGAAAACATATTAACAAACAGACATCTACTTACAAAACAGCATAAGAACAATACAAGCAATACAGATATACAGACAAAGTGGTAGGAAATTAACAATGGTTGTTGTAATACATACTGATATCTTTAAAGTGGTTTCTCAGGAAAACAAATAGAGACATGCAAGATGGATCAAATAAGTAATCATTAACTGTTCCTTTCAATAAAGTGATAGAAGTCAGTAGTACAACTATGTTAGCTATCCTGTATATACATACATACATAACTTCTCCTTCTTTCTTTTCTCTTTTCCCTCACAGAAATTTGTGACACTGTCTGGGCTGTTCAATATCTAAGCATCTCTAAATGTAGTAGCATATACATAGCATAAGTTTTTGTTAAACAATTATCATTTTAATGATGACCTCCTGTTGACCTGACATGAACCTTTTATTACAAATATCTAGAGCATAAGAGAAAGGCAGATGTTTGAATCCAAAAGAAAAGGTCTACTACTATAAACAATCCCAGTTTTACATTTTAGAATACTGTACATTTGGAAGGCATGAATACATTTAATACACCATGAAACTAGCAATAACAAATTATCATTATTTTGTTTCTTACTTTAGCTTTGTGCCAATAGCATCTTTTAATCAGAAAACTTTTTGTCTTATTTTTTGAAAACTTAACCTTCTGACAATGGTCAGTATAAACATAACACAAAAATATATTTTGAACAATATTTATTGGGGTACTCCCATCAGGCTACAGAGATTATTGGGGCTTTACATTAATGAATAAAAACTGGTTAATATTATTCCAGGCAACTGCTTTTTTATTCACCAATTGGTGTCCTGTCCAACAATCTGTCTCCACCCTAAGCGAATTTTTGTGAATTATCTTAACAAATTTTTGATAACCCATGAAAACAATCTCAATACTTAGCACATTAAATTTGAACAAGGAGAGACTCTTGTATCATAATACATAAATAACAATATGCATAACATTTATAAAACCAATTTTGACATCATTTTGACCAGCTAACAACCTTGGTGGAAGTATGTCCTTAATTTAGATAACATTTGTCTATACACCAAATTAAATTACAGACAATGGCTTCAAAAATAAAAAAGTATAAAAAGAAGAAAAATTTGTTGAGCTCAAATAAAACAGCTGTTTACAGATTGTACAGAGAGGTAAACAAATAAAAACACACAGAGAAGACAATTTGCTTATAAAGTCAGAGTGTGCTCGTATATTTTTGGCTAAACTGAGTTATAATAATTTTTTAAATTTGTAAGTATAAACACTACTCAGAACCCTTTTTCTTGGTAGGTCAAATAGCACAGATCTCTTATAAGAAGAATTTGGAAAAAATTAAGACCTTTTATCTATAATTAATATATATTTTTAGTACTTTATTTTGTCTTAAGAATGCCCGCAAATTTTGTGTCCCTTTTTTTATGTAGCTTTCGTCATCTCCACACACTCTGTCACATACTCAGACCCTCTTTTCTTCCAGCAGTGTTCCTGTGATCTCTCTCTGTAAGACTTACACTGTCACGTACTTAGATCTTCTTTTCTTCCAACAGTGTTCTTGGGATCTCTCTCTAAGACTTACTATAATTCAGGTTAATATTATCGGTTATGTAGACTCTGCCTCCTTTTTTTTTTTTTTACAGCACTTGTGGAATCCTTCTGTAAGACTTAACACAACAAAGATAGGTCTAAAGAAATTATAGAGATTTAGAAAATAATAGCAATTTCAGATAGAGGTTTGTTCCTAGTTTTAATCACTATAGATTTTATTGGCTGTATTTTCTTAGTCACTGGAAAATTCTACAAGATTTAAATCTGATTGAGCCTTTTGTGTAGTATGGGCTAAGTACTTAATTTTACAGAATTTGATTTTTATATCTTAGGCAAGTTTTTAAGTGATTTTTAAGGTTTTTCTAGGACTTACAGCCCATTGGTGCCTTTACCTTTGCTCTCTGCCTGGTAGTACCCCATTGTCTGCATCTGTGTACACATGACACTCTAGCTCCTCTTCTATGGATGTGATTATAACCTTAATTTATATTTTTTAAGAGACAGTTGAAACATGGTAATTTCTGTCCCACTTGTGAATTGAATCTGTCTCTACTTGGCTTTTATTTTGCTCTGATTATGCACATCAGTTCACTACCAGGTGTTGATGCTACAGCTATCTGTGATGTGAGAACAGGGACCTTGCCTGTGCATACCAAAGAGTGGGAGCCAGTGCACTCCACATTGACCCGCATTGACAAAGGTTTGCTTGTTTAAAGTTAAGATCAGAATCATTAGTCAATATTAATTTCCAAAAGTGTAAATAAGGAACAAAATGTATAATATGTATTGTGAAATAGGAAGAAAATGTTTAAATGGGGAGAGAAAGAAGGGAGACGAGAGGGGAAAGGAAAGAAGGGAAAAGCAAAATGAGAAAATAGGGAAAAGATGAAAACAAAGTTTTTGTAAATGGGGAGAAAAGGAGGGGTTAGGAATGGGGAAAAAACCCAAGTTATATACAGGTACAAATTCTCTGTGATGAATGTGATCATCGTGGACATTTAAAATGTTCCAATGTTTCATTAGTATAAGAACT
>NW_004955554.1:2280410-2291174 GCF_000276665.1 Chinchilla lanigera | reverse complement strand
ATGTCTATTTGTTATTATGTTTTCCTTTTATTTTTAAAATAAAAAAATGTACCAATGAAATCTCACTAAAAAGAATGTATTTATTTTCATATAATGATTAGATTTCCCTTTCAATTATTTTATCACTGTTAGGAAACAGAAGTTTGAAAACTTTCACAGCAAAGAAAGCACGAGAAAAACGAAAAGAGAAAAAGATCAGTCCTATTATTGAAAAAACATTAAACACAATTTGATATCCATCACAGACAATTCACTAAGAAATTGCAAAGAATTTGCATACTTTTTTTTATAGCCAAGACAATATAGCCATATCTGTTATTAACATAAACAGTAGCTACTGTAATTTTTAGAAAGACAGCACCATTCTCCACAGCATTTATTCACAGGTTACTTGATAATTGGGGTGACTCCTTGTGTTAACTAGTTGGCTTGATTAGAAAATAAATTAATTATTTCTCCTTCCTGAATGCCAAGGGGCAGTCTTATAACTTGGAAGTAATTCTGCGACTTTCAGCTGAAGTCAGGGGATCCCTGCTTTTCCCAGGGAGATCTACGATGGGGACATTCTCTGCCCTGATGGTCACATTTCAAGGAGATACTGCCCAGTCCCTCAGAGAGACTTTCCTGGGTCGTAAAGGTGGCTTATTTAGCTTTCATGAAGATTTACATACATTGTGAAGAAATAGAGGAAGAATTTACTAGATTTCTAAAGTAAAGACAGAGCTTTGTGGAAAGTCTGTTCTCTATCATCAGGAAGTATAATTAAGCTTTTTAAATTTTTACTTTTCCTTAAATTTCCAGTTTAGTTCTTCTTTGTTTATTGACAAGCATAGATTTTCTCAATGGTAGTGCTATTCATTTTTGACTCTCATTACATGACAATATATGGAAATGACATGTATTTATTTTCTTTCCTCATCATAATATTGGTACTGCTAGTAAAATGATTAATAGAAGTGGGGAATGAATCAAAGTGCAATTCTTGATTTTAAGTAGAATACATACAGTATTCACCTCTAAGATTCAGTTCTTAGTTTACAGACATTCTAGATAGAATCTTACCAGCTTGCTAATGAGTTATGCAAGTTTTTATAGCAAAGGGATATTTACTTATGTGTATTAACGTGCATATATTAATACAATCAATTTCTTTTCTCTGGTGAAATGTATTATGAAAATTTCTAAATTATACTTTGAATAAAATTTACCTGATATAAGTTTGATGTAGATGTTTGCATATATATAAAAACAAATGTATACATCAAGTTGATATTGCTAAATATTTTGCATCTATAAGTAAAGTTGATCTATGATTTTTATATTGTTTTATTAATATATTTATACTACATATTATATTTATCAAATATTATGAGGCCTTCTTGCCATCTTATGTATTAAAATATAAATTCTAAAACTATAAATAATATTCTTGACCTAAGTCAAGAATATTATTTTTCAATATTTGATTAAATTCAATGAACTTTTCTGGGACTATGTTAAGTATGTGCTGGCTTTTACGTAAAATTTTCAAAATAATTGTGTAGTCTTCCAGGTAATCTATCTCTATATTTGGGTCCTCTGTTTCATTTATATCTATCATCTATGTCTTCAGTTTTTACTTAATCAACTATGCTTGAAATTTTTCTATTCTACGGTTCTTTTATGCAAAGTTGTATCTTGAATATGTTTATTTTTGGTATTGTAACTTTTTTTTGATCATTATTTTTATCATTTTTTTTCTACAATTTGATCATTATTTGATCATTATTTTCTACATCTCTTTAGAGAGGAGTTAGTCTGTTTTTGTTTCTTTAATACATTCTAGGTTCAGTAATTATAAGCTTACCCTCTTGTCTCAATATATACTGAAGTGTATAAATTTTACTCTAACTAGTGCCTCTCATAGTTTTGATATGTTTTAGTTTATATCAAAAGTTTTTTTTAACCTTTCTTTTTTTTATATCAAAAGTTTTGATGTGTAATATTTGCCTTATGATTTTAATCCTAGTTTTTTTTAACAATTTTCATCTTAAAAAATTTCCTCTTTTGATGAGTTAGTTAGAAATGAATTTAGAAAATGTCCTAAATTGTTTAAAGTTACCATTGATTTCTAAATTAACTATATTGTGTATACATACTATACTTTATATGAAACTAAGAAACAGTTAGAACTTTGGCACTATAATTAATGACTTCTTACCTGTATTCAACCAAAAGAGTACCCACTATTGAGTGGTAGGTTTTGTAATTTCTATGTATGTATATATGTGTTGGTTTGGGGGACTTATTTTGCAAGGGGAACAATATAATGCAGGACACATAGTTTGTAAGATTATTTATAATAGTCACCCAAAGAATGATGTACCAGAGAGTTCAGGAAATCTGTGTATACATTATAGACCAAGAATCCAGCTGAGGGCCTGGATCCCTTGATAATGTCCTATGTGAGTCCAGCCGAAGACCGAGAGCTCACAACAATGCCTCTTACAAATCCAACTGGAGGTCCAGAGCCCATAACAATATCTCACGCAGGCCTGTTTCACTGATCTGTGCTGCGAAGGCCCAAAAGTCAGTGCTGGAATCTAGGAAGTCTGTGCCAGCAGGATGAAGGATCTGTACTAGCAGGCTGAGGGATCTGCACTAGAGCTGGGAAGCGATGCTCAGAAGAACCAAAGCTTCCCCGAAAGGTACCACAGCCATCCTCAGCAACAGTGAGGTCCTAAGCTCTTTGGATGATCAAGATGGTCGAGTACCCATCAGGGAAGCCAATGCAGCAAGCTTTTCCAGGAAACCAGCAGTGCACCATCTTCCTCTCCAGAGCCAGGAAGCGATTCTCAAAGTGAGGACCAGAGGTCCCCCAAAGTGGACTAAAGCCATTCTCAGTGCCAGCAAAGTCCAGAGCTCCTCTCAGGATGAAAACAGCCAAGTTCATCAGGAACACCAGCATGATGAGCTCCTCCAAAAGGAATGGAAATTCCTCTGTCCTTCATTATTTCCCTTTTATATCATCTAGGTGATGATCCACCCTAGGGTGGCTCCTCTACACTGTATGGTGTAGAATTGCCAAGTCAGTTACTGAGCTAAGTTTAATTAAGCTTCTAAACTTCTCATGTTGGCATAATCAATCAACCACTACAATATATATATATGTTATACATATTTATATATATAACATATATATGTAAACATTTATGCTGTATCTATACATCTATATGCTATGGTAAATATTTTACCATATTTTATACGTGCTACATTTTGGGCTATTAATGAATCTGGGAGATTTTTTACAAATATTTTCCAAGACTCACTGAAACATGATAATTGTGTAGCCTCACTTAATATTTTTAAAATTCCCTACAGTGCACTCCTACACTGTATTTATAACTTTGTGACACTCTGTCCTCTGCCCCAGAATGGGCTTCTTCCCTCTGCCATGGTGATGAAATATTTCTCTTGCAGACTCATCTTCTCTTTGTAGATTTCCCAGTTGCCTACCTCTTCCTAATTTCCCTTCTCCTGCCCCTTACTTAAACTATAGCAGCCTCTTAACTGGATTTCCTAGAGTTGATCCGTAATTCCACTATCAAATGTCACATTGTATTACAGATGGTTTGTTTGTGTGCTGTCCCTCCACTGGACTGTTACTGTGTGAAGTCCACAGACTGCCAGAAAAGTCTCGGTATCCCTGCAAAGGCTGCTGAAGTTCCTTGGCTCATGGGGTTCATGTATACATAGACATGTGTTTTTATGAGAATTTATAACTTTTGTGAGGAAGAAAAAAACTTTCAGATAATAAATGCAGGCGCTATTTGAAACTGAATAACCAGGTTATGCCTCTCTGAAGAGTTAACACTAGATCTGGAACAAGATTCAAATCACAAGAAAATGTACTTTAAATAAAAGATGAGAAGATTGTGATTGAACTAAGACTGAAATTCCCCATTATAGTTTACAGATAATATGTGTATGCCACCATTGTTGCATAGGTTAGGTGCGCTGCATTACACATGCCCATTTCTTTATTTTCCAGGCATTTTGTATAATGAAATTGCCACTAGTGAAGTAGACGTTTCTGACAAAATGTGTGGGAGGACTGGGGAGAAGTTCAAGGACTGATGGGCATTCATGAGTGGAAGGGCATAGGAGAGATGTGCTCTGAGGTGATGATGAGGTAACTGTGCTGAGTTAGTTTCCCTGCCCAACTTCTGTGACTTTAAAATCCACATTAGTTAATAGCTCTAATAAATGTGTTGAAAGCACCTCGATATTGTATGTTTTTGCCATCTAGCACGTGGGAAGAAATGTATGATGGATGAGAGCATTCTACTGAAAATCATCACTCACTTTTCCACTCTCAGTTGCTGACATTGTCTGGAAAATAGTAATTATATGAGAAAGAAGGAGAAAATTTTGAGAAGAAATTTAAACCAAGCAGTTACACTTCTATGTTAACAATTTTCATGCCCGTAAATCAAACACTGGATTATAGCCTTAATAATAACATCTTCTTGGATAATAGTCCAGATAGAGTAACAAGTAGTGCATTACTGTAATTTGCTACACTCTAATGTACTAGATGTTTTAGCATCACCGCTCTTCATTTACAAAACTATTGTGCACCCCAACTTCATTTATATGTTACATTTATTTTACTGTTTTAAAAATATTTAAGAGATGGTGTGTTTTTTTCTGAATACATTATTCTCCCCAAACTGCCTTTGCTATCCTTTATCATTACTATCTTTAAGGGCTTTGGGGCCTCTAAACATTAGGTTAGATTTGGTGGAGTCTATTTGTGTAATTAATATATAGCACTTTGGAAATTCTCCAAATAGTATTGTAGTGGAAAGTAAATATATGAAAGCTCTGCTATTTAGCTTTGAAATATGACCAAAACATGTATTTTATTTTAAGACAAGATTACTGTGTCATAAAACTTTAGAAATATTAAAATTCAATAATACAAAGATATGTTGGACTCCTGCTGTTATATAGACAAGACCCAAGATTTCTAATTGTAGTAGCATTTTTCAAATATATGCTGTGGGGAAAGTAACAAATCATTCTGTTCACTTATTAGTCTTACATAATTAAATCATCACAATTTTCTTCATAACTTTCATTATAAAAAGTTAATATTTCAAACATGAAGTGATTATTTGTAAAATAAAATTTTTCAATACATGTATTTCCAGGATGAATAATAATATTTTACTCATAAAAGCATGTTGGAATACTTACTACTTTGAACATAGCCAAGAAGGCTCTATGGAAAGGGACCCATACATGTCCAGTAGTGACTGGGGGACTTTTATTTTTTTCTCAGTGCTTAATTTGTGACTATTACTTCGAGTTCATTGATTGGATTACCAATTCCTCTTCTCTAAATTCATGTTTCTCAAACATTTTGTGTTTGTAGACTATTTAAGCATGTTTGCATTGATAATTTGTAACTACACACAATTGCATTGAAAAGAGGGTCTGGAAAACTTAATAACATATAATATCAGAAACTGTTCAGCCTACTTGACAATAGCTAAACTAACACTAAGATCAATATCATAGATTTATGATGACAAAACTCATTAGGGTTGACTCAACTATACCAAACTGTATTAGGTGAGATTCTTCACTGTTCTCGCAAAAGTAATGCCATTAAAATTTTGTATATAAAAGAAAAAAAAAAAACAAGAAATCTTGGATGGCATTGGTTGAGCACTTGCCTGGCATGTATGAGATCCTGACTTTCCTCCACAGCATCTCAAATGATAATAGTAATAATAGCAAATAATACATTCTTTGATAGCTCTCAAATTTCTGAAAAATCACCCCTACCATCAGCCCACCACTTTTGTTCTTATTACATAAAGCAGAATCAGACCCACATACCAGTTATATCTATGACAAAAGGCTTTCAGAGTCCACCTGCATATTTATTACTGGAACTGATCCTCGTTCTATGACATTTCTCTCAAAATGCCAAGTAATGACACAGCAAGCAATCTGTCTCTATGGACAGGGCTTTGCTCACCCCCGTGTGCCATCTCAAGGCTTTCCGTCCCAGTAATGCTTCTCACATTCCGTTTTTACCACTTCTTAACATTTTTTGATGTACCTCTCATTTTTAAAAAACTTCAGGTTTTTTAAGCCCATAAGTGCACTAAAAATCTGAAGGCAATTATTTCCTCTAACTCAGTAATGTGAATGGGCATTTTTAAAGACCCATTACTGATGGAGTTGTACAATATTGGAAATTTCTTTCCTAAATAATCCGTTACTTGGGATTTCATACTTCCCTACCCTTCTGATTTTTCTCCTATAATTTTTCTATCCATGCATTCTCTTCTGGTGGCTGTTTTTCACTTTTTATTTTTCAAATATTGTTCAAGTACTCAGTTGTGAGTAATGCAACTCTACTAAGTGTTCTTCAAATACAAACTGATGCATTTACTGTACACTGCTGAGTTCAGACTTCACCTGTCTTGTTCAGGTAGCTCCCATGACATAACTATCTGCTTACTCTGAACCTCAGTGACCATAAAATTCCAAAGTCGGAATGTCAAAAACAGCAAACCTATGAACTCTGAAGTGTATTTCTTCTTAATAGGTGAAGTAACAAGGATGATTCTAGGAGTTCTGATAGCTAGAAGGGTGAGATAATTACCTGCAGTGTGCATGAAGAAGATGAACAAAGAGGCAAGGGAAGATCAGAAATTCAGTTTGGGACTTGACATATAGGGTGTGGTATTAGGTATCCAAACAGATGTGTGTAAACTGCAAGTAGATATATGAATCTGAAATTCAATGCTGAGCTTGTTTGTGATAATATAAACTTGGGTGACCTTGGCAAGAGGATAGTACTCAAAGCCAGATCAGATAAAAGCACCAAAGGATTGAGCCATGTGTAGGAAAGACAACTGCTCAATACCATGGAACCTATAGTCTAAGAGTTGTTGAGGTAAGCAGCAATCATTAAAAGACACTGTATGAATGTGACCACAGAATTAGAAGATAAACTACATGTGATAGCACTAGAAAGAAAATGAAGAAGGAATAAAAGTCTTTCTTCTTGGCCACTTTCAGCCATTCAGGTCCTCGGAGTCACACGTGTCTGCTTCGTCTCTGCCATCAACATTTACTCCACAAGGAAAGCTTGGCATCTGGGACAGGATATGCCTGTGCTCTGTCCCTGCACTGCCCACCTGGGTGCCCCTGCTCCACCCTTTACAAACTGTTGTCAACAGACACAACGGTTCCATCTAAAGGTCACCAGACACTAGCATTCCCCTGAGAAGTCCAGTGCTCCCTCAGCACCCTAGTCCACCGAGTGCTGGTTTGTCTGGTCCCTATGACCTTCCTGGTTGCATTTCCTGCTATACTGCCTTCACTCAAGCCAGTCCTGTCCCATATAGATACTTTTGACAATGACAGAGAACTTTTAGCATAGTATATTTGCAATTCTGTTTTATTCCTAGTTCACAGTCTCCTTATATATGTATGCTTGTATCCTATTCCTATGCACTGGAATTTTATTAAAAATCAGTTTGGTCTTGTGGCCATATGTTTAGTTGTCTCTCTCCAGGCCAACACCGTCACCTTCTGTGGTAAACTTTTCCGAGTAGAAGTCATTGCCATTTTCGCAGCGTTTCATGAGGACATTTCTGAACCCTTTGTTCACTCTTAGTCTCTTGCCTAGCGTATAAAAAGTGATTCATGTATAGGTAGTGAAAGAATGACTGGCTGAATGAATAACAAGAGAAAAGAGAAAGAGAGATTTATTAACAAATGCCACTTTTGAAAATTTAAGCCCTCTAATCCTGTAATTTTGAAAGAATAATGTATTTGACAGAAATAATTTACATTTAAATTACCAACAGATACTCTACATATAACTCAGAGATAGAAAAACTAATGAACTATTAAAGGGCAGAACAGAATATGAACTAAGAGGGTGGGTAAGTTAGTATGAAAAAATTAGAAGTTGAAGTCTTAAAATCAGAACATTATGTTAAGTAGTTTAATCAATATACAGTCAACAATATATATTTTTATTCTCAGACTTGGAATCTGGGATTCATGTTTGCAACAATAGAAGTTTCTTGTATTTCTTTTTACTGTTACCGTAAATGGTTGGAATTTGTATAATTCTGCAATTTATTATATATATGATTACCATTTCTGTTTGAAATATGCTTTTAAATTATTTTCAGTGTGAGACCCTGAGAATTTTAGACAGGTTAAACTACTTGAATCTTAATCAAGAAGTTAGAGAGTGCATGATATCTACTTTAAAACTTGAAAAAGAGCTCAGTCTTTTGAGGTTGCCTGGTAACTAAGGAGTATGTCAAATTGAGAGACAGATCTAACTGGAGCAGCCTTTGAATAAATAATAAAATTGTTGTCAATTTTAGCCTTAAAGAAGTGAGACAGGGTCTAATTCTAAGTTAAGTTGAAGGAATGACAGTTGAAAAGTCTTTTGATTCATTTTAGTGAAATTTTCCACTGTTTTCCCTTAAACTTTTACCTTCACCAACTCATGGTTAATGTAGACCAATCCAAAGCAAATTCTGAGCACATCATTCAATATCTACTGAAATTAAATGGGATAGCCTGAGGCATTTCAGGAGCATGAGTATTGACTTATTCATTAACCACTTATTTACTAATCCATATTCATATGATGTAGGCTTCTTAGAGAAACATACGTCTGCCGATTGTTATCCCTACTACAGTAATAGATTTTGCATAGATGTTTAAGGTGAAAACTGTCACAATGTCTCTAGAGTAAGCGTGCCATAGACATTCTGACTCATTTTCAAAGCGTTATTTTATAATAGAATATTGAACACATATTTATTTAAAGATTTTAACCTACCTCTGTTTTAATTCCAGCAGGAAAAAAGTCAAGAAAGCTCAAGATTCAAAGGTAAGAAATGCATGTTTTAAAGTAATAGTTACATAAAGTCCCAGAAGAAAGAAAATATATGTGATACTAATTTGAAAATTAAGTTAAAATGAAAGAATGATCATTCAGAAACTTTAACTCATTGTAAAGTCATTGTGAGCCCTCTGGGAATACCTCAGGCCACCTGGGTTGCGATTTCTTGTGCTTATCTAGTGGTCTTGAAGACATCCATGCACCTTTGTATTTATTCCTCGTGTTGTTTTGATGAAATTCTGCATCCAAGCATTGCCCATGTGAGTTCTGTCACACCTAGGAATTGGAAAGTGGAACTTTCCAAAATATCTTTCAGGGAGAACCCACCATTTATTTAGTCACTCTCATGCCATTTTATTTTTAAGGTAAAGGTTTAAAAATATTTATATGCTACAGGTTGGTTTGTCTTAGTAAGAAATAATTCTAGTGAGACATAAGAATACCATTTTCTCTATATGTTCCTCTTTTGAAAATTGTTATTAGTGCATGTTTGCATGCCTAATAATTACATTCATGTGGGAGTTGGGACATGTTCATACACTTCTTAATTTTTTCCTCCTCCCCTCCCACCTTCATCTCTTCTCTGTAGATTCTTAGTTTTACAGTTTACTCATTAAGATAATTAATCCATATTGGTGTGGTTTTTCCACAAAAAAAGTTCATTAACGTATGCTCTTGCTGACCTTATGCTAAATTATCACAGATTTTTCTTGGACTAAAACGTCTGGCCTGGGCATGCACATGCATGTCCTTATTGTGTCTTTGGTTCTTTGCTTACCTTTCTCTTCCTAAAAGTGCCCAGTCCAGGCCTGACTATGAGTGAATCAGTCGTGCTATTTCATTCTTTTTGGAAAGGAAAGTGTGTTCACTTGGGTTATGTTGAAATCTGAAAAAGAACTGTGATAATTACACAGAAATTTGTTGAGCAAACATGTACTCCTTGAATCATAAAAGGGTAGTTATACTTCTAAGCACCTCAGTATACCATTTATGTTTAATGGTATCTGTATGTAATGGAATACTATTCAGCTACAAAGAAGAATAAATTTGAGATATTTGTGAGAAAATTAATATACTTGGAAAATATAATCTTAAGTGAAATAAAATAAATTAGATATAAAAGCTTAAATTGTCTATGTTATCTCTCATTCAAGTAAGGTTAAGTACAAATAGAGAACAAATAAAGGATTCATAGAAAGAAACAGAGAGAAAGCGAGAGAATGGAAGGGTAGAAAGATATGAATGGGTCTTATATATGTGCCGTATACCCACAATGAATGTAAACATTATATGTTGTAAAGATGAACTAGAAATAATACCATAAAAACAAAAATGATGTAAATGGGGACAGAGAATGTGTGGGGAGGTGAGAGGAAACAAACTGAATCCAGCTGTATTGTCTACACACACCTACTCCCAAAGATGAATGGAAGATCATGTATTCTAATGTGTACCAATAAAATAAAAATATTTTTTAAAAGTCCAATTTTACTTCTACCTGGAAATAGTCTTAAAAATCAATTTATTCCCACAATGTCATGTGAGTGTGTGTGTGTGTGTTCGTGTGTGTGTGTGTGTGTTTGTTTGAATTTCTCTGTGTCTACTGAGGAATAAAAAAAATACTTTTAAAAAATTTGGGGGATGCATTTTGTTCAGATGAATTATGTAACGCTGCACTTTCGAGAATTTCCAAACTATTTGAGTTCATTTTCTGTGCACTAAAGTACGGCTTCCTACTTTATATTTGAAATTATTAGATACATTTATTTTCTTTTATTTATTTTAAAAATAAAAGGAGGAAAACATTAACAGACAGACATTTTACA
>NW_004955554.1:2250141-2272627 GCF_000276665.1 Chinchilla lanigera | reverse complement strand
GCTTTTCGACTGGGAATCGTGGTGGTATGAGTCCGGCCCACACTCGGACCCAGGAGCCCTGCCGCTCCCAGAGAACTCGCTGCCTGGGTGCAAGGCGTGGGGGGCCGACACTATTTTCTATTTATTTTTTTACAACCATGTGTTCAGATGCTCCTTTATTTCCCATGTTTCAAATGGGCCATTTAGAGTACTGAAAACATTCTTATCACTAAAGATCATTGGCTGCATTGTATTAATTAGTGAACATATATTAAACTTAAATATGCTAATTCACATATATGAAAATTCTTTTTCTAATATTACATGCCTTTATGCTATGAGATGATATAGCCATTGCAATGTGTGACAGTTAAAATGGAGATTGTTTCAATTTCTGTGAAAGGAAGAGTCGTAGTGTTTTTAGTGGATTGTAGAATCACAAGGTATTATGAATGTTGGGTTCTTTGGTTTCTGTGTTGCAGCCTAGAAAACTATTAGTGAGGCCAAAAATTATTAGTAAAATTTACATGATGTGTCTTTTGCATGTCATATTAAATTATTAAAATTCCCAGGAAACTTAAAAACCTAAAAGACAAGAAACTTTACTCTGAAAAACTATCAGCCTAAGTATTTATAGTTTCTTTGTTTGTTTGCTTACTTGTTTTATTTGCAAACAGTAATGCTGGGTAAACTCCAGACAGGTACCCTTATAGGACACTTGTGATAATGATTCATAGAACTGGTTAATGGCATATACTTTTTATGCCATTAGAATGATAACAGAATAGTTGTTTCCCCAGGTTCCCATGCAATCTGCATAAGTAAATGAAGAATGGAAACATGTTCAATCCTGATTGGTTAGTTTTATGTAAATGAGACTTCAACTTTGCCCATTCTTGGTGGGTTGATGTTTGCATATGTATAGATTGTAGTTCATTAATCCAGACTGAGTAGCATAATGATGCTCTTCTGGGACTACTTGTCTTGGCAGTTGAAGCAGAAATATATCTCATGGGGTACAAACTCTATGGTACTTACAGAACACAGAGTACTATGTGACCCTACAATTAGTAAAGGGCTTGGAGGCAACATTCTGAACTGTAGGTGTTTGGGACTCCTCCTGGAGATTCAACTTTTCTCAAAGTTCATGCTAACACATCATTCTAGAAGGAAAATAGGTGAATTGAGATATACTAATCATAGATGGTTGGAATGATGTTCCCAAATGTCTCACTAAATTATTTTCAGGAAGTATAGATTTCAATGTAATACATTTCTTCATTTTTTATAGGAGGTAATATTTTTGCCTATCCTTTAAACAATTTATCAAAATAGTTACAGTTTTAAATGATCTTGAATGTCCTCCAGCCATTGCAAACAGGACGAAAAACAACCTTTTTTTCTAATGATTCTATTAGCATCAGTCAGAAGTTTCCTGAAGTAACTGATCACATTTCCTACTTAGGCCAAGAAAGGCTCAATTTATATTATGTTGAATATATCATTGACTACCCCCCGAATTTTCATACATTCTCTAGTTTTCAAAAAGCTATGAGTAAATCATTTCATCTGCTGGCTTGCTTATTTTGATTTCAGAGGTGATTGATTTTGTGATCACTGTCCTGCTGAACATAGTGCTACTTAAGGATGGAAGGATACAGTTGAGGCTGCTAGTGCTGGGGAAAACCAAACATAATGCTACATTTGATTTTTTTCTAATAAGTAATGATTTAGTGCTATATATGGCATCAAATGAGCAGTATTTAGGCATTTAAGTTGGTTTTCTTTGAATAATACCGGTATCCATCCAGGAAGCCCATTTCCCATCATCCCCCTTCCAAAAATAATCATTAACATTCAAAGCATTAGATCAACAGAACCACATTGTGAAAGGCATTGATTCCTGTATTTTTCATGATATACCAAGTGGGTTTAGACTCAATATACTCAGTTATCTTTTACCTAACTTCTCTTCATCACCTTTCCATATTGCAATATGAATATAGACTGCAAAGTGCTGACCTAAGTATTAGAGTTAAAGCATATGACTTATTTGAGTAAAGTTAAAAGTTTTTTGTTTATATGAATTCTTTTTGATAGATTTTGAAATGTTTATAATCATTTTAATAAATCCATAGTAGAAATATATTTATCTCAAAGGTAAAAAATTAATAAAATATTAAAATTTGAGATCAAACCATTTTTATGGTGCATCATGATTTTATACCATCCCAAGTTTTAATTCACATACTTTCCAAAGTAGAAGACATCAGAACTATTTAAAATGAGTCTCCTTTAGATATTCTGTCATACTTATTTTTAGATTAAGAATGTTTGTGTCACACCCCTACCATGATGGGTGGAGTGTAAAGACAGGGAAATACAATGCAGCAAACAATACTTTGAACATAAGTATGTATTGAACACACTTTCCTTACTTTGGAAATTCAGGTATTATTCTCTCAAAGTACTGATTTATTTATTTATTTTTATTTTAAAAATAAAAGAAGGAAAATATATTAACAGACATCCATTTACAAAATAGCATAAGAATAATACAAACAAAACAGTTACCAACAAAAAATAAATGAATCAAAGAGTTGGTTCTTTGAAACAATAAATAAAATTGATAAACTGCTAGCCAACAATGGTTAATTTCCTACAACAAACAACTTTGTTTGAAATTGTTGTTAAGTTCCAATTTCATTGCACTGTGGTCAGATAATATTCATGGGATAATTTCAATTCTTTTGCATTTAGATAGGTATACTCTATGGCCTAGAATGTGGTCTACTTTAGAGAAGAACCCATGTGCAGCTGAGAAAAAAATGTGTATTCCGATGTTGTGTTTTGGAACACTCTGTATACATCTACTAAGTCCATTTGCTTCCAGCTTTGGTTCAGATCTGTTATTTCCTTGCTGATTTTTGTCCAGTTGACCTATCTCTTTGTGTCAATGGGGTGTTGAAGTCCCCTGTTACAATGGTGTTATTAATTATATGGGTTTTCATGCCTGTTAAGATTTGTCTTATATAATGTGGAGCTCTGATATTCGGTGCATAGATGTTTATGATTGTTATCTCATCCTCTTGCAGTTTTCTTCTGACAAGGATATAGTGACCTTCTTTATCTCTTTTGATAGTTGTCAGTTTGAAGTTTACATTTTTTACAAACAGAATAGCTACCCCTGCTTTTTTCTGAGTTCCTGTTGCATGGAGCATTGTTTTCCATCCTTTGACTTTCAGTCTATGGATTTCCTTTTGAGTGAAATGTGTTTCCTGTATACAGCATATCGTTGGATTTTGTTTTTTAACCCACTCTGCCAGTGTGTTTCTTTTCACTGGCAAATTGAGGCCATTTACATTTATTGTTATAACCAATATGTGTTGATTTATCATTGTCATGTTATTTACTTATGTTGGCTTCCTACTTTTTCTACCTGTTTACTTGCTTGTTCTTCTTGACATTTCTTTTCTACGGATGTTCTTGAAATTTGGTCAGATTTTTCTCTGTCTAGCATATCTTTTAATACTGTGTGTAATGCTGGTTTGGAACTCCTGAAAGTCTTCAATTGTTCTTTGTTGTGGCAATATTTTATTTCTCTGTTGAATTTGGGTGATTGTTTGGCAGGGTATATCCATCTTGGTTGGAAGCTGTTTTGTCTCAGGATGTGTAATACTTCACTCCAAGCTCTTCTCTATTGTATGGTTTGTGCTGAGAAGTCTGCCGTGATTCTGATGGACTTTCCTTTATAGGCAATCTGTTTCTTTTCTCTAGCAGCTTTTAATATTCTGTTCTTTTACTGGAGATCATGAACTTGACTATTATATGTGTGGGTGTAGTTTTGATTGTGGTTGTTTGGAGTTCTATATGCCTCATTAATTTGTATATCAGGTTCTGTTTCCATGCTTGGGAAATTTTCGGCTATTATTTCTGCAAATAATCTTTTAATGTCAGTTGTGTTGCCTCCTGCTGTTTCATTGACTCCTATAGGTCATACATTATTTCTTTTTGCCTCATCTTGCAGCTGTTGAATTTACTTTTCTTGCATCCTTGTTGGTTTTATGAGATCCTTTCTTTCATGGATGCTAGTTGCCATGCTGTCTTCAAAATCTAAGATTCTATCTTCAGCTTCATTCAAGTGGTTTTGGTAGCTTTTAATGGCAGCTTTGTTTTCCTGGAAGTCTCTCTGAATCTCGTTCATGCATTCTAAGTCCTTTCTATATTTTTCATTGAACACTTCTGACCCTTGCCTTTGTTCTTGTATTTCCTTATAGGTTTCTTCTTCAGACTTTTTGAACAGTTCTTTATTATTGTCATTTCATTTTCTGCCTTAGAGATTATTTCTGATCTGATCTCTTCTATGGCCTGATGAAGTTGTTTCTTTACTTCCACTGCAATCATTTCAGCAATTTCAGGAGTGTGTTTACTAGGTTCTCCCATGTCTATGTCTCCTGGATTTGTTCTGAGTGGGGTGGAGTTCTGAGATTGTGTTTTGGTCCTTTTGTCTTGTCATGTTTGATACTGGATGCTGAAAGCTCAGTCTCCCTCTTCCCTGACAGCTCAGCAAAGGTCACTATTGTCCCTAGTTTTCCTGGTGGTCAGGCTTGTCCCTCAGTGTCCACTGAGATGCACTCCTTAGTTTGGGGTTTTCTGGCTTATGGTGAAGTGTATCTAGTTCTCCCAGGTGTCAGAACATGGACTGTGATATCAGCTGATGTCAGTCAGTCTGATCCAGAATCCCCTCACAGTTCAGGCCATGTGTGTGACACAGAATCCGGTTGCACTGGTGGCTCAATCCCAGATGAGTGGACCTGTGTCCCCAGGCAGTTCAGGGTATAGGCAAACCCTGACACAAACTGCAGGGTCAACAGTTTGTGGACAACCTGATTCTGTGTCTCGAAGCAGTTCAGGATGAACACAGGAGCTATACGTGGGCTCTTCCAACAGAGATCACAGACTGCCTGTGTCTGTGATCTCCAGGAGGTAGAGGCTCAAGCAAAGCCCAAACCCAAACCACAGTGTCAGCAGCTCATGGAGTGCCCACTCCAGTACCTCACTGGGTGCTGGGCACACACAGAGAGGGCTCACCTGTGAACCTCCATGAGAGCATTTCATGGGCTTTCTGAGAGAGGATCTCCTCTTTGCACCAGGTGCACGGAGGGCAGAGATTCAGACTGTAATGGTGGTGAGGTTGTTGGTCACCCTCTCTGCTCCCAGAAAGTAGATGGGAAGTACTTGGTTCTCTTGGTGGTTTTTGGCTGGGAACCATGCTATCAGCACGTCACACCCTGTCTGATTCTGGGTCTCCAGTCAGTTCAGGAGGTGCAGAGGAGCCAGATGTGGGCCGCACCCAACGGTGATCACAGAGGCGCAAGCAAAGCCCAATGTCACACCACAGTGCCAGCAGCTCGTGGGGCACCCGCTCCAGTACCTCGCTGGGTGCTGGGCACATGCAGAGAATGCCCACACATGAACCCCAGTGAGAGCAGTTCCTCAAAGTACTGATTTCAAGTTGGGATAATTTATACTTACATTTTACATAATTTATTGCAAACATGTTCTGAGGAACAGAGTAAATAAGGTGTATACAGAAATCCTCAGGCAGGTTCACAAGTGAGAGGCAGGAGATTCCACCATGACCATCAGCCCTAGAGAGAAGAGGACTATGCAGCTGTTCAACCCAAGAAGGATGCTGCAGAAGACAGGGGTGAAGGATGAGCACAGCCCAAGGCAAGACTGGACACTCAGTACAGAGTCACAGATGCTGAAGACACTGGAGACCAGTGTCCAAAGGGGACAGCGAAGACCAGAGCTGCTTTGAAAACGGGGACACTTCCTTTTTTCCTTTTAATTCTGTTTAGGCTACAAACCTATTGGTTGGTGCCACCCACACCTAAGGTGAGAGATCTCTCAGTTTACAACCTACGTTTCAGTCGTCCACAACCACAGCCAGAACTGGACTTCACCAGTCTGCCAGGCCAACCTCCATCCGTTCAGTTTGATGTACCATGATAAATAATCACAAGTTAAAAAACCAAATGGCTTATACATTATGTTAATACTGCCACATTTAGAATGATGGCTGGGTTCAGAAATTTTGTGATAATGTTATTTAGCTAGAATTTCAAAAAGAAGATAATTGTAATCTCAACTCTATTAGACAGTAAGAAGTAAATGAATACTTGTTAATCTAAATATTAGAAACAGTATTAGGGGCTGGGGAAATAAAAATTAAAATCAGCTGTGTGTGTGCTGGTACATGCATGTAATCTCAGCATTCTGGGAGGCTGAGGCAAGAGGCTCACAAATCTGACCTCAGTTTGGGCAATTTAGGGGGTTGGTGAGACCCTGTTTCAAACAAAATTGGTTGGGAGGAAGAAGAAGGAAAAATATGTATAATCATACTACTCATTTCTATTGGTTTATTGAAAGGAACAGTTAATTTTTAATTGTTTGATCAATCTTACATACCTATATCTGATTACCTGAGCAACTATTTTGAAGATAACAATAAGTAATACAACAACCATTGTTGATTTCCTATCCTCTTGTTTTGAAATTCTGTATCATTTTTATAGTTTTTGTGTTGTTTTATTTTTGTCTTGGTTTTTGTTATTTTGTTTTTGTTCTTTTCTCTTTACAATAAAAAAGAAAATAGGTTGGGGATGTGGCACAATCCCTGGATCAATTCCCAGGACTACAAAAAAAATTAAACAAAAAATTTAAAACAGAGTTTCTTCCTCTAGGAGGCAAGTAACACTGATTGTAGTTTTGGAAATAGTGGATAAAGCACATAAAGAGTCACAAGAAAGTATGATAAATGCTTGAACACTAGCTGTGCAGACATATAGGTGTGGTAAAGAGTGAGGAGACCTAATAATTGGCTTTTGTCAAAGTTATCCTTTTTATATGGGTGTCAAGCTATTATCTAGAAGGATAGGAGGAATGGAAGGTCATGAGACATTAGTAAAGCTGCAAATGTTTAAGTTGATGAGAACTAGAGGACAAATTATAATGTATAGGAATGAACATTCATAGAGTGCATCAGACCCACAAACGACATTGCTAGTACATCCAGTGGTGGGAGTAATGGTAGCGTGAAGAGCCTGCTTAAGGTAGATAGAAGACTGAGGCTTCTGGAGAACAGTAGCATTGAGAACTGCTGGGAACAAGATAAGCAGTTTTCCACTTTGACAAGTGGCAAGCCTTTTATCCTAACCTTTGTAATTACTATTCCGTTGTTCTCTTATAACAGCAAAACCAGAGAGCTGAATAACGACTGTAGACTTGGGTTTGCAAGATGAATTGCTGCTCAGCTTCTAGATCAGAGAGCATTGCAGTACTGGATCTGCCACCTAGCACATATGTGACTAGTGACAAATTTGAGGACAGAGTACACAAATGTCTTCACTTGTGATAAATGAATGATATTAGTACCTTCTTGATAGGCTTATTTTAATATTTAAATACCAAACATTTATCAAGAACTGAGGATGCTGAGATTTTAACCTCACCTCAAATTAAATTAGCCTCAGTGCTTCATGGATACTGGTGGAAGAAGTGAAAATCTCACATCGGAAGAACAGTTTGTACTTCTTAGGTGTAGCAGCAGCTGACACACTAACATTTGTGCAGTACTCCGTTCTGTGACAGTGGTGAAAGAGGGAACCCTTGTCTTATTCCAGGTCTTCAAGGCCTTCAGCTTTCCCTGTTCAATGTGATGTTAGCTGTTGGCTTGTTTTATGGCCTTTATTATTTTGAAGTTTTCCTCTATATTTTTGCTCAGAACTCTTTATAAGATGTGGTGCAAATTTTGTCAAATAATTTTTCTTCATCTGTTGAGATAAACACCTGATAGTTGTCCTTTATTCTGTGGTGTGGATATCATCTTTATGGATTTATGTGTTTTGAAGCACCCTTAGATTCCTGGGTTATTCACACTTGGCTATGGTGAATAACCTTCTCATGTCATTGCTAGTGTTTTGTTGAGGCTTTTTGCATGTATGTTTACCAGAGATATTGACCTATGGTTTTGAGTTTTTGATTATGTCTTCATGGAGTTTGGATACCAACTTAATGCTGGCCCTCAAGAATATGTTTAGAAGAATTCAAAACTTTTCTATTTCTTTCTTGAATATTTGAGAAAATTTAGTATTAGTTTTTTAAATGTTGACTAGAATTGAGCAATGAAGCCACCTGGTCCAGATCTCTTCTTTGAAAGGAATATTTATATTGCTGATTGACTGTTATGAAGCATCATTAGTCTGCTCAGGTTTTCTGTTTCTTTATGATTCAGTCATAATAAAGAATATGTGTCCTGAAATCTGACCATTTCTTCTTGGTTATAGCTAGTTGTATTATAGCTACTCTAACGTTTCCTGATGATTTCATATATTTATTTGGAACCTGTTGCAAAGTTTCTTCTTTACCTCTAATCTCACTTACTTAAGTTTTCTTTCTTTCTTTTGGTTCCAGTAATTATTTTATTTATTTATGTATTTATTTATTTATTACCAGTAATTGAACTCAGGACCTTGTACTTGCCAGGCAGGCACTTGTGTCAAGTTTTCTTTTTCCTCTTGGATAGATCAAGTCTACACATGGCTTTATTTATTTATTTATTACCAGTAATTGAACTCAGGACCTTGTACTTGCCAGGCAGGCACTTGTGTCAAGTTTTCTTTTTCCTCTTGGATAGATCAAGTCTACACATGGCTTTGTTGGTTTTGTTTCTCCTTTTTAAGATCAATATTTCATTGACCTTTTTATTTTTTATTAGCTTCTATTTCGTTTGCTTTTGCCCTCATCTTTATTATTTCCTTGTTTCTATTAATTTTTATTTTGGTTTATATTTCTGTTTTCCTATTTCTTCAAGGTGCAGGGATTGGTTGTTTATTAGGACTTTCTGTTTTTTGAAGCGGATGGGACACTTTACAAAGGTCCTTCTCAGTTTCTTTGGCTATATTCCATGGGCTGAGCTGAGTTGTTTTTCCAGTATCATTTGTTTCTAAATTTTTATTGACTTCTTAGTTAATTGATCCACTGGTTGCTGAAAGGTATGCTGTAACTTTCATGTATTGCTATGGTTTCCAACAGTGTTATTGTTGACTTCTAGGTTTGCTGCCTTGTGGTCAGGAAACAAACTTGATATGCTTCCAATGCTTTTTTTTTAATTTGAGAGACTGCAGGTTAGAAGTTTACATGCCTGAATCAAAAGGAAAAATATGCTTCATATTCTATAAAAATGTTAACAGGTTAAGCAGAATAAGGTGGAAATCTAACAAACTTTTCCCATTAAATAAGGAATTCAGCTGCTCTGTAGTTTAAATTAGTAACAGCTTACTAGCATTAACCTCCACATCCGTGCATACAATTAAAAATCACAAAGTAACTGATAAAATGATAAATTTAATTGTCAGTAGAAGGTATGTGACAAGTATTTACTAAAACATATAATATATGTGAAGTACTTCTGTGTTTGCTTGACTTTGCTGTTTTCTGAGTTTATTTATTAAATTATTAATTTTTTGTTCATTTCTAATTTAACTATATTCTTTTTTATCTGGTCAAACAGAGTTAATGCCACTTCATAAAGAGTCAAACTGTGTGGTTAAAAGCCTGGATTTTCTCTCACAAACGTTAATAGCATTGCACGCGTCGGACGCAGCGCCGTGCTGTGCAGCCCTGTGTCTGTGCTGCGCACTGAGGAAACGTAGCCGGGAACGCGCTGCCTCACAAAGAAACCGTCTTTCGTAATGAAAACTCTACATTTCAGTCTTTATTTTGAAGAGTACATTGTATTGTTTTAACTACAGTCACCCTATTGTACAATAGATCTCTCAAACTTAATCTTCTATTTAGCTGAAATTTTATATTATTTGTCCAATATCTCTCTGACTTTTACATTCACAGCAACTTACCTAGTGAGCCCTCAATTTTCTCTTTTTAAAATGAGGAACAACTGGAAGCTCCAAACTATTTAGCCTGTTGTGAGGATTAGTTACGATTACATTTAGAAATGCTTGAGACAGCTGCAATTTCATAGTTGAAACTTTGGAAATAATTCAGGAACTGTGTGTTGACTTGTTGGATGAGAGGACACAGATGTCTTTCAGCATCACTGCAACCTGTAGCACCAAACTTAATCACCTAATTTACTAAAGATTGCATCTAATTTTCAACAAACAGATTTGCTCTGAACCCCCTTTTTTCAACAATATAGGAGTTTAGTTTTATCCTGTGTGAATTTATCCATAGGATCTATGTCCTATCACCTTGGTAATCAAGAGATAAATATGCAGTGCTGTTTAATCAAATTGAAAAGAATAGATAAAGCATACATTTTTTCATTTTCTGTAAATTTTCTCACATATCTGGGTTAGTTTTTGGAGTTATTCCTGTGGAATTTAAATTAGATAGCAGATGTGAGAATGTATGAGATAATTCTTTGTACATTACCTGGAATTTCATAGGCAGAAAATGAATGCCGTGCCCTTCCTATCTGGAGCCTGCTGAGCATGGGCTGCAACTGAGGAAAAGCAACCATCTCTGAGTTTTAGTTCTGGGTGATGTTTTTTTTGTGTCTCAGCAAGAAAAAGAGTGACTAAGACCTTTTCTTTATTTAAAAAAAATTGCAAAATTTCAGATGTAGGGAATATAATCCATTTTAATGGCTGACCAATACAGTCAAATGTATAGCTGTACATATCTTGGACAAGATCATCAAAGTGCTATACAACCATGTTATGGTTGATTCATTATGTCAACTTGAGAAGATTAGAAGCTTAACTACGTGCCTCAGCAGTTCTGCATCCTAGGGTGTAGAGGCCCACTCTAGGGCAGATATAAGTATTACAGTATAAAGGAGGAAAAGAGGCTTGCTTACCCCTTTTGCTTTTGTTGCTTTTGCTATCTTCCACTGTCATGAACTCTTGGCCCCTCTTCTATACAAACCTGGCTTGGAGTCAGCTGATTGTGGACTGAAACCACTACAAACTGTGAGCTAAATAAACCTTTCCTCCTTTAACTTGGGTGTCAAGTATTTTGTTCCAGCAATGAGAGAAAAATAACTAACTATAAGTAAGTTTTTTAAGTCTTTGATTAGAATAAAGGTCTTCAGATGTTGGTGAATTAATAACTGCCATCATGGAATAAAATATATGTACCATTTAGATTTTAACAGAGTTTTGCTGTTGCTATGTTTTATGTAATTGATGGGGACAGTTTGTGAGGAAGACAGATCTATCCAGCCTGAAATGAAATGAAGGAAAATATGTTGTTCTCTCAATATAGAATTAGCAACTGTAGAGTCCTACAAGAACAGTAACTGGGTCAAATCATAATTAGAGTAGAATTTTGCATAATCAGGGTCTCCCTTGTTGGATGCAGTACCAGACACCCTCAATTTAAAGGTAGTTCATGGTTTCAGTCCATTGTCAGATGGCTCCAAAGCAGAAGAACGGCAGCGTAGAAGGGGCCAGGGAGGAACCTTGGATCCTAGGTCATGTAACCAGCCCTGGAATTCCTAAAGTGTGCTTTACTAACCTCCAGGGCAGGTAAAAAAAGTAGTCAAATTGAAACTCCACCCTAAGCATCATAAGGCTTTCCTGAACTTTTCTGGAACTTCAGAAGAAACCCTGAATTAGCTGATGGCACAAATTTTTTTTCTTAAAATTACTGGGTACAAAGATGCTGAAATATTATGCACATATACACAAAAAACAATTATGTCAAATAGACTTTAGTGTCAAAAATGATGAAGGGAGAAATAATCTAAACTTCACATATGCCTTCCATGATGTATTTAAATATTATCATCCATAACCTTATAATTATTAAATAATTAATATATCCTATACATAGCAAAATAAGAAATACTTATTTGCAAACTTAAATTATTACCATGAATTAATGACAATGTTAAGAATCAATAGCTTTGAAAATTAAGTAGGACTAAATAGTCTAACAATGTAAACTATGAGATTATTCTCAGCATGTACTAATGTTCAGTGACTCCCTTACTAAATGTATGGACCAGCCTGATTTCTGCAGTGACTGAAACCTGTGCCAGGGGTACAGGTACAGCACTCTACCTGCCCCCCCTTTTTGTCTGACTGTCTTGATCTCTCTTTTTTTTTTTTCCTGGTACTGGGAATCGAACTCACTATATCACGCTTGCCAGGCAGGCGCTGTGCTGCTGAGCTAAATCCCCAGCCCCCGTCTTGATCTCTTGCATATGGTTATAGGCCCTTTCTACATTTTTGTTCCTTGGAAAAGTTAAAAACAAACAAAAATCATCTGCCCTGTGAATGAACCTTGGCGAAGGCTGGAAATAAGGTCAAGGACGTTGCTAGAGAATTCAGGGGTCAGGTAGAGGGTAAGGCACAGACTTCAACCTGCCCCCTGGAATGGGTGTCGGTGCAAGGAGGAGAGAGGACAAAAGAGGAGTGGAAGGCTGCAGGGGCCGCTAGACTCTGGGCCTCAGGTAGGACCCCAGCCTAGTCCCACTCCACACTGTTGCAGAGGTGGAACAAAACACAAAAGCTGGAAATTTTGCAAAGCCAAATCTTTATACATTTAGAAGAACTATTCTTTATGTGAAATGAGAACATATTTTGAAAAATTGAAGAGTTCAGTGAATTTCTTATCAGATATTAAGTACTGGGAAAAGGACATGCATTTTGCTGTTCACTCACATAATTTACAGCCATTGCAGATGCCATAATCATCTTGTTAAGCCAATTTGGTAAGTGGCATGCAGGAAGTAAGGAACTAAACAAATCATATAAAGCCCAGAAAATCACATGCTTTCCGTTCTGACAGATCTAAACTTTAAAAAAACGCAGGGAAACCTTGTGATGATTTGTGGAGCCACCACTGCGAAACTCCCATAGCGTTTTCTTATATCTCATTGGTAGGAGGTGACTTTTGTAATATTTTCGTGTGATGTGATAGAACTTGGAAATAGGATACTCTTTGTCATAGGAACGTGCTTATTTTAGGACTCAGTTACTTAGAAAATTTGTCACAATTATCTAAGCAAGTTCAGGTGGAGTTGCTGCAGAATTTGGCTATTGTCTGGCCATTCTGGGAGGCCCACAACAGCAGAGTCTCCGTGGTGATGGCTGCAATGGTGAGGTCCATGTGGCGATGGCAACATGGTCTGCACCCCACAGTTCCTGTGACCTCAGTTACTGCAGACTGGACATGACTAGGGGAACCACGTGTGTACCCAAGAATGATTCCAAGGGACCAATGTGGAGAGCACTGGCAGAGGGAACTTCCAGCCTCTTCATCCAGGTTTTAAATCTTACTTGAAACAATTTAACTAAATTGTTCAGGCTATGTTCATCAGAGTGGTGCTCCTCCTTGGAATTTTTCAGAATAGCTGTAAAGCTTTATAAATTCACGAAGTTGCTATCAGCCAGCCCTACTGATACTATTTATAAATACTTTAAATTTTTGCCCCTCAAAGAAGATGCAATAGCTCAGAAAAAGTAGCATCAACACTAAGATTACTACCCCCTAAACTGTAAACGCCATCAAATTCTTTTTTTGATTCCCGAATTATGTCTACCCGTGTTGTGAAGCATAATCTATCCTAATGGCTGTATTAAGATTATATGACATTATAAAGATGTTGAAAAATTCCAAGAACATAGAGATAGCCCAAATGTAATTATAATCTTTATTCTTATTTGAAACCAGGAGAAACCATTAATGAAATTTAATCAGAGGAGTAAGTCCCCATATAAGTTAAGAATCCAAAGTCACCAAAGTCCAAAGGATTTAAAACTCAAAGGAACATCAATTATCTAAACCTGATAAGTTCAGAGGAAATAAAATTTCCCCCATTTCGCACCCTGCTCAGCACGAGCCCAGGGGCCCTCAGAGCCACGCTGTCACATGGCTTCCTTCAGCAGCTGCTCTCTGGGCAGCTGTTTTTCACAGGGTTGATAGGCTCTTTTGCAACCTTGGAATTTGAATTAGCTCCGTATCAAGTCTAATGTTCCTCTTACTCAGAATACCTAAACATTATCACCATCTGTGTTCTCATCAAATCAGTTTTGTAAAGAAGCTCATTTAGAGAACCTAGACCAACCTCTTCCACTCAAAAGTACATTTTCAGAACCTAGGATTTACCTTTGAAGAAAAGACTGTGGCAGAAACTCAATTCTGTCTGAAGGAGTGAAGTTAGAGAGTGATGCTCTATTCCAGCCACTGAGGGGATGAGGTGGTAGATGTCAGTTGCCTATGTCAATGAGCTTAGGAAATAATTTGACCCTGAAGGCTTCCAACAGGGGGTTAGTTCACAGCACAGAGGTGGCTGTGTCTGGGAGAACAGTAATCTTTTGTGAGCACTCCAGTCTTTTCTCAGATGACGAGGCATGAACTGAGAAACTGATGAAAATACAATAGAAACAGCTTTATCATGTCTTAGTTTGTGCAGTTGTTTCCATCTGGAATAAAAAACATGTTTTAATATCCTATCTCAACTAAACTATCCCTCAAAGTGCAGCTTTTTGCAAAGCTTATGTGTTTTAGGGTAAGCATAATCCCAGTTATTACACAGGGAAGAGTGACACAGTAGGGTGAGGATGGGAAGAGCTGAGTGTGTCTGTTATTTGGTCTCTGGACCTCTTCAGTAGAGCACACACAGCTCCTTCATTGGCAAACAGCCCTTGCACGAGAGGAGGGGAAGCATTCACCTTAGTTCCCCGTCACTCTCCTGGACCCCGCGCAAAGCTGCCCACACAGGTGCTCCCTCCCGCGCAGTGGCTCCTGGCTGCTGAGTGGTGGCTGTGGCTCGTGGGAAGTGTGTGGCTTGATATGATGCTCACTGCCCAGTGCTGGTGAGCATCAAGGACTGACAGTAGCCCCAAGGACTGTCAGGAGGGCAGTGGCAACTGGGACGTGCTTTAAAGGGTGAGGGAACAGATATGGTGCTCTTCCAGAGATTTAATCAGATTTAATCAGAGAATTTAATCAGATTTAATCTCAAGCAGTCCTCTGGGGTGAGGAAGAAGACAGAACCCAGGCCCCTTGTTTCTGGAGCCCAGGGCTCTGTCACACCGATGCAGCACAGAGGGTGGTCCTTTGCTGAAGCGGCCCCACTTCCATGTTGATCAGTGCCCCTTCCCCAGGGCTCATTGCTACAGACTTGTTCAGATGTGGGGCATCTTTATACTGGGGAAGCTTTCCTACATTTAACGAGCCTAATATTTCAAGACTTTGTTGTGGAAGCATAGTCAAGAGGACTGCCCAAAGTTTCCCAACCTGGAATCCCTCCTGGTCATTTGAATGTTTCAGATGTCTAGTAGCACTTCTAGCTCATATATTGTATGGGGTAAAAGAAGATAACACTATGTTTTTATTTTTCTATTCTTCTCTTTTCAGAAGAGCCACTGGTACCCAGTTTATAAAGTTGACCTCTTTTCTTCTTTTCCATGTAAGAGGTTAGCTCTTTCCTGGATTGAAACACTTGCCCCTGTACTATCCTCAAGTTGTTATAGACCTCTTTTAAAAATACCTTTAAATGTGTACTTGTAAATACACTCCGATTCTGCCAAATGTATCCACTGGTTGAACAGATCTTGTGTGCCTTTGTTTGATGGGTTAAGTAGTCCTACCCCAGAGATGTCTCTAACCACAGTGTGGGCCTAATTTACAATCCTCCAGTTTCCCTTCCTATTCTATGCCTCTTGTGTCCTGTTTTTTATTTTATGGTCTCCATTCCACAAATTTATTCACATTCTTTCATGGTAAGATAATTCTTGAATAGGAAGTGAATGTAATGTAATTTTATAATCTAAAATTACTGTAGCACTTTTCAAATCTTAGGTATTTGGATTCCTTCTGTATTTTCAAGATAGTTCTGTCACAATTTCGCCCTTAACCCTGAACACAAAGTGAAATTTGAAGCACTGGCTCTAAGGCTAACAATAATAATTTAAATCCAGAATCTTGTTAGCATTGTGTGGTGTGCCTGGACTCCAGCAATCTGGGGAGTAAAAGTCATTCTTTGTAGAAAAGGCCAAAAAGCACTGTGGAACTGGAAAACAACTGCTCTATTCTATGAAGTCTAAATGGTAAGTGTAGAAGGAAACTCTCTTTTCCATGCGGTGGAAAACATTTCATTTCAGACCAACTGATGGCTGTAATCTCCACAGTCTGCAGTCCTGAGGCTTTGCTCGTACCCTGAGGGTGGGACAGTTGGGCTGCCACAGATGTGCCCAAGAGCCTGCTTCCCTGGGCTTTCCAGGCCCAGCCTACAATCAGGTCTGTGCGAGTTTGCAGGTGTATGCTGGCAGTTATTCTCTTTGCACAGTGCACTTGAGATCCATCTAGCTTCTGCTTTGCAGGAATCTAGGATACCCAATACTGTTGTTAAGGTGTTGCCAAGGTTAAGGTCAGTGTGCTTTGCTTTAGACATGGGTTTTATAGGCATGTCATTAATCTTCTGAAAAACAAAAGAGGTCCTGCAAAACAAGTCCCTCAAAACCTGCAATGACCAGCCAAAAAAGGGAAAAAATATATTTGATTTAGTCTGTTCATAATCTGACATTTATTTGTGTAATAAATACCGTTTCCAAAATTAAACAAATGGACTCCTGAATACCAGTCTATGAAGCCAGGCCATGTGCCATGATCCCAAATATGAAAGCATAAGTCATTGGGAGCAGACAGTAGAAATAAACAAGCAAATAAAAATAAATTAACTCAGGCAAAGCAAGCCCAGTTTCCCCCCAAATTCAACTCTCAACTAAGTCGTGCCTTTTCTCTAAGGAAGAGTGAAAGCGAGACAAGTGTTAATTGTTACACTAGTGGAGTTCCTCCACATGCAAGGAAAGATCGGGGAAAGACGTTTCCTCCAACGTATCTCCAGGCTCTTGTCCCTCACTTTCCCATTCCCAAAGCTCAGGTGATGGACTGAATACATTACAATGATCTTGGGGAATTTTAAACTATCATAAGTGTTTGTGAAACTGTCCTGAGACTGGTGAAACCACTGTGGAAATCAGTTTGGAGATTCCTCAGAAAACTAGGCCTAGAGGTCCCATTCAACCCAGCTATCCCCCTGCTTGGTATTTTCCCAGAAGATCTAAAAACATCATATCACAGTGATGTATGTGCACCCATGTTTATAGCAGCACAATTTGTAATTGCTAAAATGTGGAAGCACCCCAAATGTCCATCCACTGAGGATTGGATAAGAAAATTGTGGTACTTTTATATAATGGAATATTACTCAGCTGTAAAGAAAGACAAACTCGAGGCTTTTATAGGCAAATGGTCACAACTAGAGACCATACTCATAAGCGAAATAAATCAAATATACATGTGCAAGCACCGCATTGTTTCTCTAGTGTAAAGCCTGAAAGAGTTAATTCAATCTAGGAGATATGATAGACATTGAGAATTGATAGGAAAGCACTCATAGGTAAAGGATAACTGGGATATGGGAAAAGAGAAGGGAAAGAAGGAGAAAGTTTGTATATATGTATATGCAGGATAGTTAACACAGGTGTTCTACTGTCCTGTATTTCCTTGCTGAAAGAAACTGTCAGTGAGGCATTGGTTGATTAGCTTTGTATGTCTATATGTGTTTTCATGAGAAACTACATTGAAGATATCTATATGTAATACAATAAGCATTGTTAATTCCCTACCACTCTGTTTGTAACTCTGTAATGTCTGTACTGATCCTATGCTATTTTATAAAATGTTGTCGGTCTGTTAGTATTTTCCTCCTTTTATATCTAAAATAAAAAAAAAAAGAAACTGTCCTGAGAAATTATACTTACATGACAATTTTTGTAATGGTATAAGGTTTAAAATTCTCTTATATTGATGTACAAAATACAATATCACATAGAGGAAAGGGTGAAAATCATGACTGGAGAAATATATGCCTCCTCCTGTTTAACAGTATTAAGCACTCAGTCTTAGGTCTTCACTTGACATGGATTTGCTATATCTAAATTTCCTCTGATATGATTTAAAAAATAGCTATAGAATAAAACTTTCTGTGAGATTTTCAAGCAACAAGTGGCAACAAATCACTTGTCTAAGAACATTCATTAGCTAGGTAGAATTCACTCTTAGTTAAAATTCATATTTTTATGTCTGATGGTGTATTGAAATGAATGGTAAATGATTACAATTTTTTGTTTTGAACGATTGTGCATGCTGGTGTCTAGTGATCTGAGCAACTGATTTGAAGGTAGCAATATGCAGTGGAATTACAGTGATGAACTCCTACCGTCTTGTGTAGTAAAACTGTGTATTATCTCTACTGTTTTATTGAAGAATTATTTTCTTGTTCCCTATAATAGTTTGAGAAATTTTTCATTCTTACATCTGGTAATCTGAGCAATGTAGTTGAGGATAGCAATATGTGGTGTAACAACCACTGTTGATTCACATTATTTTGTCTTGAGACCCTGTATCACTTACATTGTTCTTGCTTTAATTATTTTTGTGATACTGGTAAGCTGCTAGTGTTCTATTTCTTTGTTTGTTTCTCATTTACTACTCTCTTTAAAATAAATATTTTTTAAAAATCTTATTTTTAGTACTATCTACTTTTACTTATAATTTTGCCATAGATCTTCTTAAGAAATTAGACTAGTTTGAGATATGATTGAATTGGAATTAGGAATATCTTATATTACTTTAGCTGTAATTCTCTGTTTCATTACTGACTCATGTTTATTTGAGGAATTTTTATATTTTTCTTAGATGTCTAAGTTTACATCAATATAAGAGAATCAAATTTTGATAACCTAAAGAATTAGAATCATGATTACTCAGATCCAGTAGAAAATAATTAAGACTTTTTTCAGTGACATGTTCCTCAGGATAAATCAATTTTCTGGCTTGCCTACATCTGAACAGTGATATTTGACTGCACATCTTACCTCAATCTTCCCATACAGGGTTTGTGAAAAGTGATTTTCAGTGTCAGGTGTGGACAGACACCGTGTCCCCTGGCTGTTCCCCTTGTACTCATCATGTTGAGATTTAGCAACAGTTACTGAACATGAATGTGACAGCAAAGTATTTTCCTACCACACCAAGGATGTAAAATCATAAAAGATGTTACCTGTCTTCTAGAGGCTTATGATCTATTAGGTCAGTCAAAAATATGCAGGGAGAGAAACAGAATACCGAAATAAACAAGGCTCTTAGGAGGAATAATAAATAGCAAGTTGCTTTTGAAAGCAGAAGACTTGATATAAAGCTTTAAAAATGGTCAAAATTTGAAATGTTTCTAAAAGAGACATTGTTATGGTTTGTGTCTGGGTGTCCCTCCCAAAGCCTCATGCGGTCATGGGGCAGGCTTTTAGAGTTTGACTGATCATGGGTGTGAGAGCTACACCCACCCTGGGGTGGAAGTTTGCATATGTAAGGGAAAGGAAGAGGCTGCTTGTGGCCATTCCTCCCTTTTGTGCTTCTTGCTTTTGCTGTGTTCTGCCGCCCTGCACCGTAGCCCTCTGCCATGTGCCACTCTGCCTTGTAACTTCCCAAGTATGGACTGAAACCTCCAAAACCTGCAAGTGAAATAAACCTTTTCTTCCTTAATTTTGGGTGTCAAGTATTTTGTCCCAGCAACGAGAGAAAAGTAACCAAGACAGACGTGTATGCTAAATAAATGGCAGGCACAACACACAACAAAAACCAATCTGAGAGTTAAAAATATTAAAATGACATGCACATGTTTATTAAGTGGCTAGCACTGATAAGACTAGAATCACAAGAATAGTATGCTGCCCGATTTTTAAAAACAGGATTTAAAATATCCTGCTCTACTGTCATAGCATGTGCTAAACTATATGTTTGGCATTTGCTGTAGAATTCTGCTCTCATTGCTTTGGGTCAACTTGTGAGTGGTCTTCTTCTAGACCCATGTCTTGGGGAGAAAAGTGCCCTGGGTCACACTGTTCAGCTTAGAAGACAGAACCTGCCTTGCAATGCCCTGCCTCCAAACATCCTTGCATTCTACTTTTCACTCTCATGTACACTTTCAGTGAAAGAGGCTTTCCTGTTGGACTTGGGGGGGGGTATATCAATCTGGTATTTGTGACAATCCTGAGCTTTATTTTGTTAGCCCCCCCTACATCTGATTAGCTTAACCTGGAACTACCATATGGCACAGGTATTCAAATCCTAGGAATATTACCAAGAAAAATAAAGACAAACATTTAAAGAAAAACGTTTAAACAAATGTTCATAGAACAATTATTCATAAGAAAATTAGAAACAATAAAAATGTCCATCAGCAGGTGAGAAGGTAAACATATTTGGTACATTAATGTAATGGGATAGTGTTCTGTAATGAAAAATGAATGAAGTTCTGATATTCATTGCACCATACCAAAGAACTTGAAAACATACTAAGTAAAAAAAGCCAGGCATAAACGTCTGTATGTTGTGTGATTGGATTTATATGAAATGACCAGAATATATTCACATACATTTGAAATATATTTGTATGAAATGACTGAGCAAATTTATATTTTTATTTTTAATTTTTTTGGTTTTTCTCTGGTACCGGGAATCAAACTCATGACCTTGTGCTTGCCAGGCAGGCGCTGTGCCACTGAGCTAAATCCTCAGGCCGCAAATTTATAAATGTAGAAAGTATATTAGTGGTTTACCAGGACTAATGGGTTAGAGATGAGTTGGAGCATTACTGTCTGTGTATGTGTGTGGGTTCTCTTGGAATAATGAATATATTACACAATTAGATATTGACAATGATCACATAAGCATCTAATATACTATAGTTATTGACCCTCCTGCTATAAATTGGTGAACTGTGCAAGTGATGTGTTTTTTACATGTTCTGTCATTCATTCCTTACCTAGATAACCATAGTATTGCATAGGACCATGCATGCTATGTTGGATCTTTTGCAATAGTACAATGTGGGTCATTTACAAAACATTTTAGAGCTGAGCATATATTTTAGTTTCCTTTTCTCTATACTTTTGCTTTCTCATTACTTCAGTGTACTTTGATATATTTATAAATTTATACATATATCAATATGTTAGAAGTGGAAACAAGAATTTGAAATATATTACATGACACAACTTTGTTATTTTAAAATAATGTTTCCTGAACTCCTAAGCTCACTTTAATGAACTCTCAAAAAAATCAGATTAACCTACAAGGAAGAACAAAACTTTGAGAACCATTCAGAATTTCCACTTATGGTTACATTCTCTACTAGCAAAGGATAGAAAATTTGAGAAAAAGATGTAATAGCTTTGTTTTTGAAAACAAAACAAAAGCAAACAACAACTATACAAAGAAACCAGTTAAGACTGCATGTGAAAGCCAAAAAACAAGGACTTCATGCACCTCCTGGTTGTGACAGTCACCATAGCCACACTATATACAAACCACTTAGAAATTTATAGAGCTGAAGGATTGTTTCCATAATGTGCATAGGAAGAAACACAAAATACTAAATGATGTTCGAGTCTTTATGCATGCACAAAACATTATTTTCTATGTGTGTCAGTCTTATTACTGTATTTTATGTCACCTATTAGCTTCCAGCCTAGGAAATGTTTTACAATATCAGTAATTATATATTAGAATGTATTGTTATTTCTTCTGTTGCCTACTGGTAACATAAAGGACAAGAAGATCTCGTGTAACCTTGAACTCAGAATCCAAGGAATGCTTTTCTGGGGTGCCATATTTTATAATTGTCATCTTTACACTTTTATGTATTTGCCTTTTCATAAACTATGCCCTTCATAAACAATTAAGGTAATATTCTTTTCCATTCCAATGTACAGCTTTGTTTCTGCCCTGATCCTAGCATCGAGTTAATAGTTCTCCTCTGGTTAATATTCTTACTATAGTTGAGAAGAGATATTACAGGGAGGTAACTGCAGCCTGCTAAAATGCTGCTACTCAGAGTTAGATGAGGGCACTAGTACATTATTCATTTATTTCAGTGGGTCAGATTAACAACAATGTATAGCATGTTAGCATAAATGATGGACTTGGCTGTCAGTTCTGATTATTGTTAAAGAAATGGTATTTCTAAGAAAACTTTGCTAAAAGCAAACATATCTATTATTAAATGAGGACTGTTTAAATCAAACCCAAGTTTAGTCCACTCATTTTCCACATTTAATGTTAGAAAAAGAATGACCTAAAAACTTCATTTTGAAGGACATTAGAGTTCAGCAACTTCATATCTATTTCTTAGTGTTTTGGATACTGGTGTCTGTTTCCTGGAACCCAGATGAAAATTTTATTTAATAACCCATTGTTTATTTCTCAACAATGTGAGTGCACACAGCAATGATTATTTTATCACATCTGCAGAAAATTAAATCAAACAGAATTTCCAGTCACTCCCTCAGGAGAATGGTGTGTGAATTACCATCTGTGGATTGAGGATGTTTTAAAGGATGATTTTTCCATCAAATTATTCATAGCCAAATTGATGTAGAGGAAAGAAACTCCCAACCTGCTA
>NW_004955554.1:2248072-2249876 GCF_000276665.1 Chinchilla lanigera | reverse complement strand
GTAAAATTGATTAAATTTGGATCAAATGGGGAAGCAAGTCATGTAGCAAGAGTGCATAGCAGAACAGGGTCCTTTCCTAAACGGAATTGGGTTAGTGACTTTTCCTGGATTTCTCAAGGTGACAGATACATATTTAGAATATCAATTCCTGATGATTATCCTTAGGGAGGTGTGTGGGTGCATTTGTTTCATCTTTTGTCTTGAGGTCTGGCCCACAGCTGCAGTGCCTACCTCCCCTACCGTTGCAAGGCATCTCATCTTCTGCACTGGCTGCTTCGAGGGCCCAGCCCTATCTGACTACCTATAATTCTATCTAACATAGTTACCTACAACAAGTTACCTACATCCTTAATTAAATAGTGCTTGTTGTTAACAAAAATACAAATCTCTAAGCACTTTACAGCAGAAAGCTAATAATTAGAATGAAAACCATTGAATGTTTGGAAAGTAAGCATTGGATCTTAACATTAGCTCTTAGTGTCAGCTGTGTCTAAGCCTTATTGTATAATTTTTGATGTGCAATAACCATTACTATCACTATGTAAAGCACGTATTTTCTTTATTCTGTTATACATTTTGGCTTTGTGAAACTTAAGTGAACAATAACAATAGTAAAAAATAAAGATGATTAAAAGTGTATATTTTTATTTCTCCTGTAAATGGTCTCTAATTCATGGTCATTATATTAATCCAGGTAACCAATTTAAGTTTCAAAATATTTAACAATATTCATACAGCAAATTTTCATTATATCTTTAAATGAATGCTTTATTACAATTTACTTAAGAGAATAAAGAAATTATAAGTACAGAATTTGATGTATACCAGATGAATAAAGAGATTATTACCAAACTGCCCAAAGTTCATTTTATCCACTTTGAAAGTTAACCACTTTCATGACTTATGACAGTTTGTTTTCACCAGCTTGAATTGCATGTAAATGGAAGTATTTCATTTAGATGCTTGACATTTCTTATTCTGTAAATATCTGCATTTATTTCCTGAAACTAGTTTGCATGCTTTCCTTACTGCTTAGCACTGCACTGTGTATCTTGGTGCAAATACACTTCCATATTGCTCTGCTGTGCACCCCCTGCCTTGTACCGAGTGAGGTTTCATGTCTGGAGCTGACACAGCTTCTACCAACCTCTTATTTCTTTGAATAAGTTGGATATGGTAAAACATTATCTTCCAGGCATTGCAAGGTTAACATACATGTATTTAGCAAAATTTACCAAAGTGCATAAAAATTTTAGTCCCAATATTTTTCCTAAAAAGTTGGGGCTCATAAAACTTTTATTGTACTTACAGCTATATTATATTTTTAAAAACTGCATTGTCAAGGCAGTTCATCATCCACTGACATTGCTGTTCACTGCTGAGCACCAATAGAGCTAGGCAACACCCCAGGGAACACTTCTTGGGGACAGCAGAGCAAGCAGCCCACAATCCGGCCACCATTGCAGCCTGTGCCTGAGTGCTCCAGGCACCCTGAGCTGCTGAAAGGGTCCAGACAGCCCACGAGGCGCTAACACCGTGGTTCACCTCTGGGCCCACCCTGCACGTGCCCTGAGCTGCCTGGGGATATTGGATCAGGCACTCCACAAACTGCAGACACCATGGTTTGCATCTGGGTTTTGCGCATGCATTGAGCTGCCTGGGGAAAAGAGAACAGGTGGTCTGTGATTACATAGCCAGTGCAGCCCGTGCCTGGGGCCTGAGCATGCCTTGAGCTGCCTGGGGACACTGAATCAGTCAGTCTGTAATCTGCTAGCATCACAGACCTTGTCTGAGACCTGGGAGA
>NW_004955554.1:2242044-2242857 GCF_000276665.1 Chinchilla lanigera | reverse complement strand
AACCAAGAACAATCAAAAGAGATAAAGAAGTTCACTACATACTTGTGAAGGGGAAGCTTCAAGAGGAAGAGATAACAATCGTAAACATTTATATACCAAATGTAGAAGCACCCACCTATATCAGACAAATTCTAACAGCCATGAAAAATGAAATAAGTAGCTACACAATCATAACAGGGGACTTAAATACGCCATTGTCACAAAGAGATAGATCAACTAGACAAAAAATTGGGAAAGAAATAACAGAACTGAACCAAATGTGTGAACACATGGACTTAGTAGACCTTTACAGATTTTTCTACCCAACAGCATCAGAATACATATTCTTCTCAGCTGCACATGGGACGTTCTCTAAAATAGACCATACACTAGTACATAGAACATGTTTAAATAAATGCAAAGGAATTGAAATTATCCCATGTATACTATCAAACCATAGTGCAATGCAATTGGATATTAAGGATGAAAGAAAACACAGAAATTCCATAAACAGTTGGAAATTAAGTAACATCCTCCTGAACAACCAATGGATCACAGATGAAATCAAAGTAGAGATTAAACACTATTTACAAACAAATGAAAATGAAGATACAACCTATAGGAGCCTTTGGGATGAAATGAAATCAGTCCTCAGAGGGAAATTTATAGTGGTGAACTCCCACCTCAGGAAAACAGAACAAGCACAAATAAACAATCTTGTGCTACACCTCAGGTTCTTAGAAAAAGAAAAGCAAGTCAACCCCAGAGCCCAAAGAAGGCAGGAAATTATAAAGTTCAGAGCAGAAATTAATGCAATGGAGAGTAAAAAAAGAA
>NW_004955554.1:2231276-2236058 GCF_000276665.1 Chinchilla lanigera | reverse complement strand
TAGCAAATAAAATGCAGCAAATCATTAAGAAAATCATACACCATAACCAAGTTGGATTTATGGTTCAATATATGCAAATCAATAAATGTCTTACCATATCAATAGAGCCCAAGACAAAAACCACATGATGATCTCAATAGATGCAGAAAAAGCTTTTGATAAAATCCAACACTTATTCATGATAAAAACCTTATGGAAAATAAGAATCGATGGTCTTTACCTCAACCTGGTCAAAGCTATCTATGACAAACCAACAGCCAACAGCCAACCTCGTACTAAATGGACAGAAATGGAAAATTTTCACTTTAAAATCAAGGAACAAGACAAGGCTGTCCACTGTCACCACTCCTGTTCAACATAGTTCTGGAACCATTAGCTAGAGCAATTAGACAAGAGAGAGAAATAAAAGGAATAAGGACAGAAAAGGAAGAAATGAAATTATCATTATTTGCAGATGACATGATACTCTACATGGAAGACCCCAAACACTCCACCAGAAGACTTCTTGAATTAATCAACAAATTCAGTAGTGTAGCTGGATACAAATTCAGCATTCAAAAATCAATAGCATTCCCATACACAACAAATACACTGAGAGAGATATTAGGGAAACCATACCTTTCACCATAGCACCCCAAAACCTGAAATATTTAGGAATCAATCCAACAAAAGAAGTAAAAGGTTTGTACAGTGAAAATTAGAGTACTCTGAAAAAAGAGATCGAAGAGCATTTCAGTAAATGGAAAAATATTCCTTGCTCATGGATAGGAAGAACCTACATTGCAAAAATTGCCGTACTCCCAAAATTGCTGTAAAGATTCAATGCAATTCCAATTGAAATACCTTTAGCATACCTCACAGTTCTAGAGAAAACATTCCTTAAATTCATCTGGAACCAGAAGAGACCCAGAATAGCAAAAGCAATCCTGGGCAACAGAGATGTCAGGTGAAATCACAATCTCTAACCTGAAATTATATTACAAAGCTACAGCAATAAAATCAGCATGGTACTGAGTAAAAACCAGACCAGAGGATCAATTGAATATACTAGAAGAAACAGCCACAACCACCAACACACTCAGTCACCTGATCTTTGACAAGGGGGCCAAACATGTGCAGTGGAAGAAAGATAGCCTCTTTAATAAATGGTGTTGGAAAAACTGGCTTGCCACATGCTGAAGACTGAAAATAGAACCATGTCTATCACCATGCACCAAACTCAAGTCAAAATGAATGACAGATCTCAATATTAAACAGAAATACAAAACCTACTGGAAGAGAAAGTGGGTAAAAATCTTGAAGGTATAGGGGTAGGCAGAGGGTTTTTGAAAAAAACAAAAAACAAAAAACAAACTGCATGGGGAATACTTGAAAGAATCAACAACTGGGATCTCATTTTCCTGAAAAGTTTTTGCACATCTAAAGAAATCGCCAACAGAGTAAAAAGAAAATCCACAAATTGGGAAAAAATTTTAGTTGACTGTCCCTAGGACAAAGGACTTCTCTCTAGAATATATAAAGAATTAAAAAACTTCAGCCCCTCTCCCCAATTTAAAGATCTCATCCCAAAATGGGCAACTGAGATGTACACATACTTCTCAGACAAAGAAATACAAATGGCAAATAAATACATGAGAAAATCCTCGGCATTATTAGTCATCCAATAATTACAAATTAAAACAACACCGAGATTCCATCTCATCCCAGCAAGAATGGCTATCATTAAGAAGTCAACTAATAACAAATGCTGGTGAGACTGTGCAGAAAAAGGAACTCTTCTCCACTGCTGGTGGTAGTGTAGAGTGGTGCAATCAGTATGGAGATTCCTCAGTAAACTAGGAATAGAGGTCCCACTCAACCCAGCTATTCCCCTTCTGTGTATTTTCCAAGAAGAACTGAAAACATCATATCACAGCAATATATGTGTACCCATGTTTAAGAAGGGCAGTTTGTAATAGCTAAATTGTGGAAGCAACCCAAATGTTCTTCCACTGAAGCATGGTTAAAAAGTTGTGGTATTTTTACATGATGGAATATTATTCAGCCATAAAGATAAACTTGAGGATTTTATAGGTAAATGGTCACAGCTAGAGACCATACTCATAAGTGAACTTAATCAGAGCTGCATGTGCAAACACTGAATTTTCTCACTAGTGTAAGAACCTTAAAGAGTGAATAAAATTAGGAGGTGCAATAGACAATGGCAAACGAAAGGAAACTGCTGAAAAGTAAAGAACAACTGGGATGCGGGCAAAGAGAAAAGAAAGAAAGGGAAAATTATGTATATATGTATACAGAGGATAGCTGACATAGTTGTACTACAGACTTCTATTGGTTTATTGAAAGGAGCAGTTAATGTTTAATTGTTTGATCACTCTTGCATACCTATATCTGGTAACCTGAGTGAGCAATTTGAAAATATCAATATGTAAAACAACAACCAGTGTTAATTTCCTATCACCTTGTCTGAAATTCAGTATTTCTTGTATTGTTTTTGTGTTATTTTGTAAATGTATGTGTGTTTGTTATTATGATTTTGTCCTTTTATCTTTAAAATAAAGGGGCTGGGGATTTAGCACAGCGGCAAAAGCGCCTGCCTGACAAGCGCAAGGTCGTGAGTTCGGTTCCTGGTAACGGAGAAAAAACAAACAAACAAACAAAATAAATAAATAAATAAAATAAAATAAAATAAAATAAAAAACCCAAGAAACTACATTATCTTGATTTTAAAAATTTCTGAATGTGTAATGCTTATATATCCTACAGTTCTTTCTAGCCTCTCCAAGTTAACACCTTCTGAACGTTGAATAGTAGTTATTTTATTTCTTTCATTTTGTTTATAACAATTTACGTATTGTCAACCTCTGGCAACATCTTGGTGACCACGGGCCTGTCACCAGTTACAGATGAATGGGACACCTCTTCAGGTCCCTTGGTGCCTGTCTGTGTGGTACAATCCTGGTTGTCTTTCAGAAAGTAAAATTATTTCCAGAACGGGAGTGAAATGTTAGCAGATGCTTTGTGCACCTATTTTTTAACCTAAAAAATAATATTTACTGGTTTGAAAATTTAAAAACCTGAGCAATCCCTGCTTAGAGCTATGAAACTATTGATTTTACCCTTGTGTATTATCTGGAAAAAAATCTATTACACATTTAGAAAATACAGATATTGTTCATATTCTTTTGTGATGCTTAATAGATTCCATAGACTGGTTGTCAAAGTAGGATTTCCTACTTGAAAAGGAACACGGCAGAATAAAGAAAAATTATGATTGCTTATTTCTAAGCCAATTCAAGAATAGATAACACAGGGACTTAGGAAATTGTATTTTTTTCTTGTTACCAAAGGAAAATTAGTTCCAATTCTTGAGTATGAATTCCAATATTGAAAGTTGACTGTTATTCATAACTTTGTTGTACTTGGACAACAATAACACATGCCATTTCCTCACCAGGAACATAGAGAGCATGTACTGTGTATAATTACAACTTTGTGCACTTGTATAATGACATATAAAATGTCTTTACAAGAGAAACAGAACATGTACTTTCTATATTTCATTTCTTCAGTATTACAATTATTTTGTATTTGCTAGCTTTTCAACTGAAAAGCAGAAAATTATTTTATTTTATTGTTTATTTATTTATTTATTTTTTTGGTACTGGGACTTGAACTCAGGACCTTGTGCTTGCCAGGCAGGGACTTATGCCACCTAGATATATCTCCGGTCCCAGAAAATTATTTTAAAATCCTCTACTCTTACTCAATTTTCTTCCATTTTCCCCTAGAATTTATAAAGGATCTAGATCATTATATTTTTAATAAAAGAGGAAAAACCTCTTAAGATACTATTAAGGATGTAGGTTTTCATCAATAATAATTAAATGTGAGAAAAAAAGCTCTGGAATCTACCAAACTGTATAAAAATATACACAAATATAGTTTAAGTTTTATTTGGACACTCAATCATCTGTTTTCTTTTCTTGACCTATAGCGCTGTTTAGTAAAACCTGTATCATTCGATTTATTCAATGTTTGGTACCTCTTCAGATGTTTATGTGGCTCCTCCAGTTAACTGTGTGTGTGTGGGGGAGGGGCTGGTTTGCATGTGTAGCACACACACAATTCGAGGCCCAAACAGAACAACTCACCTTAGAATATTGCAAAAAGCAGCACAAGAAGTAGTGTACAATGAAGTGGAGGAATAAGTTTCTGAGTTTAAATCCAATTTCAGACACTTCCTGGAGTGTTTTCCAAATGTGACAGCAAACAGAAAAGCACCAAACCTGACTTTCCTGCCATTGTCAGCCGTATCACTGAGCAAAGCAGGTGATGTGAATATCCTCATCCTTCGGTTTCTCTCCTTCTTCTGGTCACTCTCCGTGGTTTGAATGCCTTCTGCCTTTTAGATTTCTGACCAGAAAACCTAGCAGCTGCCTTTATGGTGGGCAACACAAACAGAAAAAGGGAAAGGGTTGATGGGAAGGACACAAGTGCCATTTGTGATGATGACAGCAGTGTTGCAATTTACACACAAGAGTAAATGTGGAGAACACGGACACTTAACCCATGGGCCGAGGGTGCAGGAAAATCATAAGAAGAGCACAGGGTGTGGCAAATCATTCAACTTGTCCAGTGATACAGCTATTAACTGATAAAAACATGAAAACTGTTTCTCTGACTTTTTAATCTCATCTATTGCTAGTTGTCTTGACTGGCTTTTTTGGAAGACTTGCTTCATCTATTCAAGAGTATTAGGGGCTGGGAATTTAGCTCAGC
>NW_004955554.1:2228999-2230756 GCF_000276665.1 Chinchilla lanigera | reverse complement strand
GAATCAACCCTGGTGATCAATGGGGTGACAGATGTCTTAGCCAGATCAGTCTCACATCCAACATTCATTCTATTTGGATCATGTCACTAATTATAAGTAAAATACACATTTTTTTTTCTCTACCTCTTTTCTGCCTGGATGTCCTGTTGTTTGTTGTTTTTTTTTCCCCTTCCTTTATTATTGTATTCTTTCTGCCTGCAATTGCTTCCATTATTCATTTAACCATTTGTTTGTTTACTATCAATTCTGGTGAGTCAACATACATAACTATCAAGAGTCCAGACTTCAACACCAGCACCTAGGAAGAGTCCTGAGAGGCTGTGGTTGGCATGTTGTTTCTAATCTTTTAGTGGTAATGTCAATACCTACTTCAGAGTATTGTACCTTTGGGAATGAGTAGAGCACACAGAATATCTTCTGGCACCTGGGTAAATGTAAGTATAAGGATTATTATTCCTTACCAGAAACTATGCTAGATATGAGTAAATGAGACAAGTAAAATAATGAATGATTGCTAATAACTCAAGGTCTATAGAAGTAAAAGCAGAGTTAGATGTGAAGACAAATAAAAAAATGTGGTGCCAGTATAGCTAAACATGACAGTAACAGAAAAGAATCCATCTGTTCTACTAGGAGCACATTTCACACGAAATAAACATATTTGGGTCTATGGGTAAATAACCTTAATTATTTGGTTTGAATCAGTCAGGGTCTGAAGTGCTGAAGGTTAGTGCTGAAGGTTAGTGCTCCCCTGTGTGGCTAGCACAGGACATAGCCTAAAGCAAGCTAGTAATACATTTAAGTTTTCATGTGCTCAGTCAACAGAATTGCACACAAGGAGCGTATATAGTTAGACTAAAATTGGCCTTGGCAAAGAGTTGAAAAGATGGACAGTATGTTATGAACACAACTGTGTCAGGAGTTCCAGGCCTGTGCTTAGGTGCAGGCAGGGCTTCCTAGAGTTAGTTAATCAGACATCAGGAATACCGGCAGACTTAGGACATCTGGAGAATTTCACTGATTTTAGTGTAAGTCTCTTCCTCTGAAATGATTCTGAAACTATTTTAGTGTCAGTGTGTTAGTTGAATCTGTGTTATAATAGGACAGGTGTTCTCATTAGTTATAAAAATTACACATAAAATCATAAAATGACGATGTTTTTTACTTCATCTTTAGAATTTTTGCATATCAGCATATACAATTTCTAACAAACAAAATACTTGCATTTTTGAGAAAAAAGGCAAATTCTTCACTATTTTGTAATTGTACAAAATATATGCAATTGTACAAAATTTAGAAATAGCTTTTTAAAGAATTTTCCTGAGGAATTTCCTCCATATAGTATATTTCCTCTATATAGTACCCACACTGTCTGAAACCACCACAATGTGTGATTCTCCCAATTAAGAACAGAGTTTTAAAGAAAACATTTTAAAAAGATACTATTCTCTTCTAATCTACACCAAAGCAGCGAGAGAATGAGAAGTGGGTTCTCTTTTTCTGTATCTCTGTCTGTCGGCCTGTGTGTCTCTGTCTCTCTTTTCTCTTTCTGTCCCCATTTTGGTGTGTGTGTTTGTGTGTGTGTGTGTGTGTGTATGTGTACGTGTGTGTGAGATGCACATTCTAAGGGTTGCAATTCTTAATCTACATATACTTCAAACCCCTGTAAAAGAGTTTATGATTATACCCTTCTTGTACAGGATAGTAGCATTTCTTTTAGAAACACTATTTCTCTTTTTTTTCTTTTAAAAATAAAA
>NW_004955554.1:2188875-2227979 GCF_000276665.1 Chinchilla lanigera | reverse complement strand
CCCATTTTTGGATTGGGTCTTTGAATCTGGGGGGGGGGCTGATACTTTTTAAATTCTTTATGTGTTGTAGATAGAAGCCCTTTGTCTGAGGGACAGTCAGTTAAAATTTTTTCCAGGTTTGTGGGTTTTCTTTTTAGTCTGCTGGTGATTTCTTTAGATGTGCAGAAACTTTTCAGTAGGATGAGATCCCAGTGGTTGATTCTTTCAAGTGTAGAAACACTATTTCTCAATTCTCCCTTGAAACTGGAGAGATCAATGTCCAGAAGTGACTTCGTACTAATACTCAAGAATACTAATTGACTGTTACTTTATTTCATGCAAGTTTAAATAAATAATCACATACATAGAAACTACAGTATTTTATGTTATTTTAAGGATATGAGTGATTCAGTAAAAAATTCCATCTAAAGTTTTAAAGTATGACCGGTTTCAATGTTATGTGTACCTGTATCCATGCGCCTTACAGGCATTAGTGTAAGTCCAGATTCTGGCTGACGTTTCCAAAAGTCAAACCTCCTGACATCTTTTCTCCTGATAGCCCTTAAGCAGAAGAACTTCAAATCTAATGTATCAGACCAGCTCATCAAAATCAATTTCAATCTTCAATCATTTAGTTCAGGCTGACCTTATAATGCCTGAAGCATTCAGCAAGAAATGGTTACTTGTGTTTTATGTAGTAAATCAGAGGTGAATTTGGCCTCTGAAATCATTTCTAAGTGTTGACTGTGGTAGTGCTGACTTTCATGATTTTCATGTGAGTTTTTAAAGGAAGCATGGCCAGGAGTGTGTGTATTTAACATCATAATTTCATGTGGGCTATTATTTTTATGAAAGTTATGGATTATATTTCAAGTTTGCATTTCTAAAATTAAGATCAGATAGAAGCATGAAAAAGAATTATTGGCCCTCATGGTTGCACATGAAAATGACCTCCAAATGATCATTTGTGCACAGACAATGCAGTACAACTTTCCCAGAAGAGAGTGACTCTTTAATAGACCTTTCAAATGATTTGCTGGTGAGTAGAAATGTTAGTGCGTGAAGAGTTTACTACACATAGCTGAAAAGAAATATTTGCTTTATATTCAAAAGGAGATAATTCAAAATGAATTTACTTTCTCATCAATGTGAATTTGTATTACCAAAATAAAGTTAACACTTTACATTATTAAATTCAGTCATCAGGATTTAAAAGTATTTCCACCTATATTTTAAATATGCCAGGTATTTATAACTTTGTGTCTGCATGGCACATGTTGACTTTTGTAGGCTGACATTCTATTCTCTGCAGCATCATGGCACCTTTCTCTTAAGTAGCCATCTCACATGTCTTTCAATATGGGTGTAAAATAAAATAAAATAAAATAAAATAAAATCTTTATGAATAATCTTTATTAAGACTTAGACTAAGGCCTTGAAATTTAACAATTTATTTTTATAGCTTGGGAACTGGACATAGTGTAGCAAAATTCTCATGATTCATCTGATCAGTACATCCCATCTACCCTTTTTGTAAACAGCAGTAGATATGCATATACTCTGAAATTCTCTTTCAGCACTTTATGTTAGTCATTTGGTAGCACTATAATAAATTCAAAGATATAATCTTTTGTCGTTTTTGATGTTATCCCACACATACGTTAAACATCTTTGTTTTTGATATACCTTAAAACGTCTTTGGTTTTGGTATAATCAGTGTTTTTAGCCATGATTATTTTCTCCTGCAATACCTGTGATACTAAGGAAAAAAAGGAGAGGTAAAGAAAAAGAACTGAAGGAAAATGGAAATAGGCCCTTTGCAAATGGAGAAGAGAAGGGTTGGGGGAATAATGGCAACAGAGAAGATGTAATCTATGTGGACACATGGAAATCAAACAACATCCTCTTGAATAACAAATGGACTACAGATGATATCAAGGAAGAAAGTAGACAGTTCCCACAATCAAAGGATAATGCCAGTATGACATATTGGAACCTGTGGGACACAATGAAAACAGTCTTAAAAGGAAGTTTATAGCATCGAATGACCAAATCAGAAAATCAGAGCAAACTCAAATAAATCACCTGATAATGCACATTAAGGCTTTAGGTAAATCAGAACAACCTAAATTTATATCTATTATGAGAAGGGACATTATAAAATCAGAGAAGAAATTAATTACATGGAGACTAAAATACTAATACAATGAATTAAAGTATTGAGGAGTTTGTTCTTTGGAAGAATGTACAAAATAGACTAAGCCTTATCCAGTTTTACCAAAAAGGAAAGAAAAGACCAAAATTCATGCAACTTGAAAGGAAAAAGGATAGATTATAATACATCATGCAGAAATCCACATGATCATCAGTAATTACTTGGAGAAACTATACTCCAATGCAGTGGAAAATTGAAAAATTAATAAATTCCTATATAGACATGAACTACCAAAGCTGAATCAAGAAGATGTAAAAATCCTGAATAATCCAATATCAGTCAATGAAAGAAGTTAAAAAAAAATCTACCAACTAAGAAAAGCCTTGGTCACAAAGGATTCACTGCCAGATCCTACAAGAACTTTGAAGAAGATCTAAAACCCACAATTCTCAAACTGTAAAGAAATGGAAAGGTAAGCAATACTTTTGAAATCATTTCTAGGTGCAAGCATTACTTTGATTTCAAAACCAGAAAAGAACAGAACCAAGAAAGAGAATTACAGGACAATCTCTTTTGTAAACATAGATCCAAAAATTCTCAATAAGATATTGACAGAGAATGCAGCAAATCATCAAAAAATATTATACATTATGAGCAAGTGGAATTCATCCCACGGAGGTAGGGATGATTCAACATAAGCAAATCAATAAATCTAACACATCAAAAAAAGGACAAAAATCACATGATCATCTCAATAGAGGGAGAAAAAACATTTCACAAAACCGAATATACATTTATGATAAGAACTCTTAAGAAAGTAGCTATTGAATCTGATAAAACCCACCAGTGATCAGCATCATACAGGGAGAAGCTGAAGGGTTTCTGTGTAATGTCAGGAACAAGACAAGGATGTCCTGTATCACCACTCCTATTCAATACAGCTCTTGAAACAATATCTAGAGACATTAGGCAAGAGAAAGAAGTAAAAATGATGTCAATAGGAAAGGAAGAAGTTAAATTATTATTTGCAGGTGACATGATCTTTTGCATATAACACCACAGGACTCCTAGAATCAGTAACCAAGTTCAGTAGCATAGCAGAGTATAAAGTCAACACTAAAACATCAATGGAATTCCTTCACTCCAATAATAAACCCACTGAAAGAGAAATTAAGGAAACAACAGCAACAAGAAAAATGAAATACTTAGAAATTAATCAAGGGAGTGAAAGATGTCTAAATGAATTTGAAATCTATCTTCTATCTCCATTAGAAGATAGAAGTGAAAGATGTCTTAATGAAATTTGAAATCTGAAAATGGAGATAGAAGAAGACATTAGAAAATGGAAAGATATCCCATGTTCCTGAATAGGCAAAACTAATGCAGTCAGAATATATTCCCATACTGTGCTGATTATACCACAGTAACTTTGTAGCATAATTTCAAGTCAGGGATTGTGATGCCTCCTGCCTTGCCTTTGTTGCTTTTTCTCTAGTTTTGTGAGGGATGGTATTGGTGTTTTGATTGGGATTGCATTAAATCTGCATAATAATTCTGAGACCATGGCCCTTTTCACTATGTTGGCTCTTACTATCCATGAGGAAGCAAAAAGAAAAAAAGCAGTCCTGAGGATCAGTGGAACAGATTAGAAGATGCAGATGCAGACACAACTCCACACACACTCACTCACCTTATCTTTGCCAAGTGGCCAAGCATGTTCCCTGGAAGAAAAATGGCCTCTTTAATAAATGAGGGGGGGACAACTGGCTGTTGCTATGCTGAAGACTAAAACTAGGCCCATGTCTATCACCATGCACTAAAGCCGAAGTGGGTTAAAGATCTAAATATTAAAACAGAAACAATCTACTGGAAGAGAAAATAGGTAGAAATCAAACCCCAGTGATACATGTGAACCCGTGTTTACAGCCCCACAATCTATAATAGCTAATCTTGGAAACAACCCAAATGTCCATCAATGGATGAATGGCTAAAAAAGTTGTGCGTTTTTAAAAATGTGTAAGAGAATACTATTCAGCCATAAAAAAGAAAAACTGTGGCAGGAGAAAGCAGAAAGGAAAAACAATATATACATACATAAGATAGTTATACAACTGGTTGCTCTTGGTTCACTGAGGAGAAATTTTTGTACAGTGTGTCATGCCTATATCTTGTACTCTGAACAACAACTGTGAATGTTTCAAAATGCAATGTGTTGATCATTGTTAGTCTCCTACTATCCTGTTTTGAAACTCTGTTTTATTCCTATTTCTTGCTTTTACCTGTTTAAATAAAATTTAAAAAAGAAATCTTGAAGACATAGGTGTAGGCAGAGAGTTCATGAACAAAACTTAAACTCCATGGTAAATACTTCAAAGAATCAACAACTGGACCTCATGTTTTTGAAAAGCTTTTTCTCAGCAAACGAAATCACCAACAAAGTGGGAAGACAACACACAGTGTGGGAAAAAATTAGCCAATTATCCCTCAGACAAAGGACTTTGATCTAGAACATATAAAGAATGTTAAAAAAATCACATCCCGCCAAATTCAAATAGCCAATCCAAAAACTGGCATCTGAGATGAATATGCACCCCTCAGATTAGGAAATACAAATGGCAAATAAATACATGAAAAAATGTTCAGTGTCACTGGTCATTTGAGAAATGCAAATTAAAACAACACTGAGATTCCATCTCACCCCAGAAACAATGGCTATCATAAAGAAATCAACCCATAACAAATGCTGGTGGGGCTGTGGGGAAAAAGGAACGCTTCTCCACTATTAAGCGGAGTGTAGACTGGTGCAGCCACTGTGGAAAGGAGTATGGAGATTTCTCAAAAAGCTAGGATTACAGGTTCCATTCAACCCAGCTCTTCTCCTTCCGGGTACCTTCCCAGAAGAATTAAAAATATCACACCACAGTGATATATGTGCCCCATTGTTTATAGAAGCACAATTTATAATAGATTTTCAGAATAACCCAAATGCCCATCACCAGAGGAATGAATAAAAAAGATGTGAAATTTTTATGCAATTGAGTACTACTCAGCCATAAAGAAGAATAAACTTGAGACATTTGTAGATAAATGGATGCAACTTGAAACAATAATTATAAGTGAAATAAATCAGACTCATGTGTAAACATCATGTTGTCTCCTTGGTGAGAGAAACGGAAAGAGTAAATAAATTCTAAAATGTACAATAGATATTGTGAAATGGGAAGAAGTTGTTATAAAGGGAAAAGGAACTAGGATGAGGGAAAGGGGAAAGGACAGAAGGGAAAAGAGAAAAAATGCAAGTTATACTATTAGTGTCTCTTAGTTCACAGAAGAAGAAGGTTTGTGCTAGTATTGATTGGAGAATTTTTTAAATCCATACCTTGTACTCTGAGTAATTACACTAATGATAATAATGTGTAATGTGTTAACTACTGCTATTTTCCTATCATCTTGTTATGAAATTGTTTTACCTTTTTTCATAAAATAAAATTAAAAAATAAAAAGAATACATTTAAAAACTATTATACAGATTCAGTGCAATTCCAATGAAAATAATAATAGCATTTCTCACAGAACTATAGAAGACAATCGCAAAATTCACATGGAACCATAAGACACTCAGAATATCAAAAGCAATTCTTGGCCACTAGGGCAAAGCAGGGGACAACAATGTTGGATTTCAAGTTATACTACAAAGCTACAGTGATACAAAGAGCATGGTAATGGCAAAAAAATCAGATTCGTGAATCAATAGAACAGAACAGAGGATTAAAAAACAACTCCAAGGACCAGTCAGCTACCTTACCTTTGACAAAGAGCCCATTCCTTTCACCAGAGAAAAGGCAGCCTCCTTAACTTATGGCACTGATTAAACTGGCTTTCCACATGCCAAAGAGTGAAGCTAGACCCACATCTCTTACCATGTGCTAAACTAGAGCACATGGTAAGAATAGATAAAACCAAGCAACCAACCAGTAAGAAATGCTAGTGAGGCTGCAGGGTTTATTGTTCTTTGCTGATGCATGTATAAGCTGGTTTGCTGTGTCTGGGCGTCTGGGGTCTAGGGTCCTCAGCCACCCTCACTGGGCTTCTGGTCTCCAACACAGAAGGAGGAAGTGGAGTCAGAAGACCAGGGCAAAGCAAAAGTAAAGTTTATTTGCAAAAGGAAGGGATATAAAGCTACTCCAAGGAGTAGGAGTCCAGACTGGGTCACTGCCAAATTTGGGGCTGCAGTCCTGTTTTATAGGGGAGGAACCCTATTTCCACACCTGTCAGTGTCAACACTTGATTGATTGGATATTGAGCTTCTTGCTAGGTAATTAGGGATTTGGGGATAACAGGTAAATTTGGGTATGCAGGGCAAACTGTGCTAGGAGGGACAGGTTTGCATTCCCAGAAGAAGGTGTTAAACTACAACCTGTGAACTTTGGAAGAAAAAAATCACAAAATTGCTTTAAAAACTATTTATCTGTTATGGGCACAGAGAACTGCTTTTACTACCCCCTAGAAGGGGCCCATGTCTTTATTTTAACCCTACTGAAGGATCCCTTCCTGATTTTATGCTATAGCCACTCTGGAAATCAATATGGAGATTCCCCCCAAAATTAAAAATAGAAATTCCATTTGACCCAGCTATTCCCCTTGTAGATATCTTCCTGAAAGACTTAAATATATTACATCATATTACATACATACCCAGGTTTCTAGAAGCACAGTTCCTAGTAGCTAAATCTTGGACACAGTCTATATATCTATTAACAGAAGAATGGGTAAAGAAAATGTCGTATTTATACACAATGGAGTACTACTTTGCTGTAAAGAAGGATGAACTTGAGTCATTTGTAGGAAAATGGATGCACCTTAAGGCCATCATGTTTAGTGAAGTGACCCAGACACACGTGTTTAAATATCGCATGGTTTTTATTGTATGAGAAACCCAATATATGAATAAAGTGCAAAAGAAAAGGCGGACAGTAAGTAGGGAGGAAAAAAAAGAAAAAAAATCAGTAGTATAATCTAGCATGACCAAGGTGTCTAAAGAGAACCTTCATTCAGTATAAGTGTTTAACTGTTTTTTGATCTGTTAGCCTGTATGTGGCTATTAATCTGTATTTATGATAATTACCTTGATAAAACTTATTAAATAAACATAATGCTGTCAAACAGGAATAAAAAAGAAATAGGGGTAGAGTGTAAGAAGAACAGTGAATCGAGATGTGTTATGTATGCAGTGGACACAGTCCTTATATGCTGCACACATGTAGCAACAAAGACGTTAAAATGATAACCAAGAATTTAAAAGATCTCATAAAGATGATGCAGCATGGCAGGCAACTGCTACGGACAGGCTGTGAGTATGGCCAGTTGTGTATTTGATGGAAGGCACTGCAGCCCTGTGGAGGGTTAAATGGGGCCCTCAGGAGGGCGGGGCAGAGACTGAGGAGAGACCCCAGTAGCAGCATTGAAACAGGGTGAAAGAGGGTGTGGAAAACACGGGAATCAGAATTGATCCTGAATGCTGAGATGTTTCCCCACTGAAGGAAAGAAATGTTTTGGATGATTCACAAGGGTCTGGGTATTTGCTAACTGTTGCAAAGGACGTCTACAAAGGAAAGCAAGGTCGTGTCCCCACCTATGACACACCCTCATGCCCAGGGCCTCACATGTACCCAGTGCCTGCCACGGACCAGCTAAGCACTCACACCTGCCCACAGGGCCTCTACCCCTCAGCTCCAGCCCTGCCCCAGAAAACAAGTGTGCACAGGGGAAGCAGCCTTTGTTTATGGTGCCTGCAGCCACACACACATTATGGTCTGATAGCTTACAGTCAGCATGCTGTTTCCACCGTGCAAGTTCTTTGCCTTGGGCAGTGCATTTAATATCTTTGTGTCTAGTTCCATGCTGTGGAATGAAGATTGTAACAGCTGATTCATACAGTTATTTTTCAACTTGAATCCATTAGCAAAAGCTACCTATTTCCAGATACATGACTTTTCCTCTCTCACTTTCCTTGGACTTGGCCAGTAGTTCTGTTGTGAGATGAACTCCAGTCTGTCTCTGTCTTGCTTGTGCAGTACTACAGTAGAACAGATCCTCATGAAGGGAGTGGTGCTCAGAGGAGGGTACTTCTGGATGAGCAACAGGCCTTGAGGTTTTGAAGAGTATGCAGGAGAGTAATGTGTCTCCCCAGAGAGATCCTTGGCCAAACTCATAGAAGTAATGTGTTTTTCTTAGATATTAAAGGGCATAAAAATCCCAGTGTAAAAAATACTCATTGTGTAACGTTAGCAAATACTTTGGGAAACCGTCAGCTCGTTTACAGGCATAGTTAGGAAACGAATATTAATTATTAGTTAACTCTGCAGTGTCTTGTGTCCTACTTTGTGTGATACAGTTGCTTCCCTAGGACAGTACTGCTGCAGGATGCTAATTACTGCCTTCCTAGGTGCTGAGAAATGAATACGCTTGCTGCATCTGCTCAGAACAGATAAGAACATTTCATCTATGTACTGAGTGGCTTTGTCGGAGAGGCTCGGGTGCTAGAAGGCTACAGGTGATGCGCAGATGTTGGTGCACGAAGAGCCAGCTGGAAGTCCTGATTCCATTACTCCCTTAGGGTGACACTTGGCAACTCAGCACCCCTCACTTTTCTTTAGTGCAGCTGTGTGGAGAACTGTGTGTGAGTGTGCATGTAACCTTACACAGCTTGCCTGTTCTACAGCACACAGTATTCATTTTGTCACCACTACTGTTTTAACTACTGAATGAGTATTGATTTCCCTTCCTTAGACCTGCATTGTATCAGAGTAGACCTCTTTTAATAATCTCTACTGTTACTGTGAAAATTATTGACACTTTAAATCAATTATATATTCCTAGAGAAGCAGTGATACACATAGGCAAAGAGACATTGACTAAAACTGAAAATCAGATAAAAGGAAATTGCTGTTATGATTTTTTATTTCAACTTCCCCCCTCCACAGTCAACACAGATACTACACCAAACTCTTTACCTCAAAGCTAGGCTCTTTGAAATACTCTTTGTGAGCCCAGAACAGGTGTGTTGAACAGCTCCTATGTATGGTTTTAAAAACTTAATTGTCAGTATGCATTCAAAGCACAAAGGTGAATTGTTTCCCACTTTTTGAGTAATTTATACTAATGCTACAAATTGATCAAGAGTAAAAGAACAAGAAGAACAAGAATTTTCAGTTGCATATTATTTTCCAATGTTTACCATTTGTTTTCCCTCATAAATATTTCAAATATTTTATATATTTCTTTTAGTTGCTCACATTATTAATCAATAATAAACGTAATTTCTGAACTTGGCCATTTTTATTGGATACACTAAATAGCATGGGGTTTGGGAATGAGTTCATTTATACTACAGGATCATGATATTTTAACACAATCATATCACTGAATTATTGAAAGGTGACTAATTATGGAGAAAGAATTTTTTAAAAAATTTATATTTGATATTTGAACCCATGGAGTAACCAACCACTCAGTATCAAATAAAGCATTACGTTTTATTAAAACAAAAGGAAATCCATGCACGAATGTTGCAGGTCCCTTGTGGATCGCTGAAGCACATCCTGGTCTAAAAGCCACGCTGTCTTCCAGGTGTCCTGTCGCCAGTTCTTGTGTCAGCTTTGACCAGGCACTTTCTCTCTTACACTCCCAGGAAATCTGGACTCTACTTCAATAGGCACGAGCCCTGTAGGTTACGCTGCCATCGCTTCCGCGTTTGTGTGGCCTCCGTCCTCTCTGCCTCCATTAACCCGATCTGCTTCCTGTGCACTGTCCTCCTGAGTCACTTCTTCAGTGTGATGCATGCCGTCTTTCCCACATTCACACTGCTCCTTCCTTGCCCCTCTTCTTGGCCCTGTGTGAAGGGCAAAGTCCTTAAAATGAGTGGCAGGATGCCGGGCTCCCTCTGTCTTCTGCGCCCAACCCTAAGCAGCGTCAGTTTCTTTTCACTCACAGCTGCCCCTGCGACACCCTTTCGCCTTCTTGAGTAGAAACAATTCAAATGGCTTCTTCCAGGAATTGTTTCCAATAAGGGATGTATTGGAAAAGTAAAACTTTCACTGTATATTACAAAATTTTTTCTTAACAGGTTCCAATGGAATGCATTGATGGGGTTAAGTGTGCTACTGCGATAGTTCCACATGTGCATATAGCTTGCACTGATCCAGTCAAACCCTCCCTTTTGTACCCCATCTGCACTTTCAATATTAGCACTCACCGCTGTACTTTCAAGTTGACTTGTATTTTAGCTTCCACATGTGAATTAAAGCCTGCGGTACTCATCTGTGTCTAACTTATTCCGCTTAACATCATGTCCTCCAATTCCATCCACTTTGTTGCAAATGGTGGGAATTCACTCTTCCAGATGTCTGAATATACTCAGAAATTGTGAGTATATATTACATTTGCCTCATGCATTCACTCACCGATGGGCACCTGCACTGATTGCATAGCTTGACTAGTTCAAATGTGCTCAATAAATGGGCCTGCAAATGTCTCTGCTTTGCTGACTTCATTTTCTAGGCTTCTGTTCTTGCTGACTCTCCTTGAAAGTCTTATTTCCCAGTTGCTTTATTCCTTCATATTCCTTGAGCCCAAAGCTTGAAGGCCATCGTCTCTGTGAGCTTTACCCTGCCCTTCTTATTTATAATTAAAAGCTTTCATTTTGCTAGGACTTCCTGTCCTCTATGCAGCTTTCTCTTCCTTCACCGTCTTCTCACCTCCCAACACAAGCTCAGTAATTATGCCGCTCACTGATGGCTCGTGCACTGACCTATGTGCCTCCCAGGATGGAGATCCTGTCCTGAGCACTATTTTCCACATCAAGTGTCTTCAGTGAATAGTTCTTAATGAGGGAGTAATATGGAGGCTTGCCTTGTACTTACATGTTGAAATATAGATAGAACTCGTGAGGGTCCTGCAAGTCATTGTTTCTCAGCAGAAACTCTGTACCGTGTTTAATATCTTTCCAGTGCATTTAATTGTCATCATATGAGGAAGATCACATAAAAGATGCTCAGGACTGGTAAAGAGTCTGATTTCCTAAAGCACAGATGACTAAATAAGAACCTAAATAAGCATTTTGGTTCAAAGACTCACTAGACTAGGAAAGACATGGATTTCACTTGCTGTTTTGAATTTCTGAATTTGAACTTAATTTGCAATGCTAGAAATAGCTTCCTGAAGCTTTTCCTGTATATCTATGTTTATTTACTACAACCTTACAAGCAACTTTATTGAGGAATAATTACACTGATAGCATTCTGTGAGTCTGGGCATGCAATCACTACCAGTGAACCAAGAGATATTAACTGTTAACTGTAACTCCACATCTGCACATATGTGCACATTATATTTCCTATTTTGATTCGGTGAGTCTTAAGCCTTGTTAAACATCCTCGAATCACCACCACAATAAGGATACTGGGTGGAGCTCTCAGCCATGTGTACTCCCTACTGCCTGTCCTTTCTAAGCGAGCCTTCCCCACCAACCGCTGACAAACACACGTCTATTCTCTGTCCCTATACATTTGCAGAATGTGAAGTATGTCACCTTTTCAGACTGAGCTCGCTTTTTTCACTGTACTTAATGTATTTGACAATTTGCAGAATAGCATTTATGTATCATCTGTGAAGAGACATAAATAAAAGTTAATTTACAGTCTGGCATCTTTTTAATAGGCTTTCATTCCGTAGCAGTGCTTTGGCTGGTATATCTATGTTCATGAAATGGAAAAGATGTAATTTTTAATTATACCTTGATTGAAAGGAAGTAGGATATTTTCTCCTTTAAAATGTTAAATAATTAAACATACACTGAGTGTTACATTTCTGAAATATCTTAACTTGCAAGACAGCTGGGTGACCTTTCCTATTCCCCTCCTAGCTTACTCAGAGAGGAAGTTTTTAAGTCTGAGTTTGTCTTTTTGAGAAGTCTTGAAGCTTTCTTCCATGAGATCTCCTGAGAAATATTATGAAACATGTGACACAGGTCTGTTTATTTCTTTTCAAGCTTTATATTATGGAGAAAGGCTGCAGTTTTCCAAATGATTGTTTCATGTTTTAAATTATGGAGATTGTGTGAAGCAAAGGGGAGTCAGACATTCAAAGTGGAACACATGCTTGGCACGGGGGCGTGAAAGTCATTGCCACATTGCACAAAATGATTCTAGTTTCCTTTTAGACACTTTTTCAGTCTGCTCCTCTTGCTATCAGAAAAGTCAATATTTGCATTCTGTTGAATATGCATGACCACTAGTGTTTGAAGAAAGGGCTACTTGATATATGCACTTCTGTGATTATCTTGTTTGCATTCAAAAGAAATTATCTGAAAATCCTCTAATGATTCAAAGACTGCTTTAAAGGGTTGTTTCATTATTAGAATTAGTTCTAGTGCAAGTTTAAATTAAATTGACTTAGTATTTTAGATTTCTTAATTTAAAATAAATCACCAGAGAAGTAAAACATTACAATATCTAAGAAATGACTTCTTTGCAAAATGTTGGATTATGTGTATAAATAAATTTTCAAAATTTTTCTAGTAGTCTAAATTCATTTAATCTCTAGACTATATGCATTGAAGAAATTTATTTTTCTAGGACTTCTTGCTATTTTGGTGGGCTCCAGATAGCTTTAAATAAAAATTGTAATGTGACATTTTTAACTGGTAAATCATTTTAAAACTTTTCTTATATAGCACTTTTTATCACTGAGATTGTAGCATTTCTGTGAGAATTACTGACTCCTAGCTACCCTAGCTTTGGTATTTTTCCCTTGTTGATATTTTATCCATTATCAGGTTATTTTTCTTAATTATCCATCTTACATTTTCAATTTTTCTATTAGATTGAATGCAACAACGATGATTTTATATTGGGAAAACCATCTGTGGTAGTTTCCCCAAACACCAAGTATTCATTAAATCTTATTTTTGATTTCAGCAGTCATTTTAGCAGGAATGGCTAATGGTGCAAACTGAAGTTGTGAATGTCAGTCATGGTAGTCAGTGGCCACCCACTTCCTACTTTCTGTCTCCAGCACACTGTGCCTTCTACCTTGTAGAAAGCTTTGGAGTCAAGGGTGGAAAAATTGTTCTGTTCTTCATCATTTTGTTTCATTCTAGAAAATATAATTTAAACATGATATGCCCATAATTGACACTTGTCCCCTCAGGGCAGCCTGGAAACACGGAGTTGGGGGGAGGCCCTGGAGTCCATACCCCTTCAACGGCAGCCCTCGGTCACCTGAGACTTCCCACCAGCCCACTCCTGAAGATTTCCAACACCTTCCCATAGTGTCACAGATTGGGTTCCAGACCTTTAACAGTTGGGCCTTTGGGGTCCACCCCAGGTCCAAACTAGAGCAGTTCGTAAATACTATAATCTTGAGTAGATACAAAAATCACTTTTAGAACATGTGAAAGAAAGAGCAAAGGAAACTAGAAGCTTTTACATTCCCTACCAGAGATTTTGATTTAGAAGTTCATGGAGCTCTTGCCAGGCTGGGTCTGGGAGATTTCTAAAATAGCTGAAGTAAGGAATTTAACCCACCCTTGTTCAGATTCACTGATTTTCATAGTGCATAAACAATTTTCAGGCTGAGTCAGATGGGGGAATGAGAAGGGTTACTAGACTGAGATTTAGATTATATGCTGACTCAAGAAAGAAATGCAGGCTCTCAAAGAAAAGGGATGCACTACAGTTTGGAATTGGAAACATTTATGCTTTTCCTGAGGGGGTAAAAAGCCAGGGAAGAAAGTGCCCACCCATTCTGCCCACCCTCAAAATGGTACCAGCCTATTCCATTGTCCTTGGCTGATTGGCTGATTGATTGATTGACCATTTAAACACCCTGCTGTTTTCTTTATGGCACTGGTGGTTCAGGGGTAGAATTCTTGCCTGCCAATTTATGGCCTTTTAGTGATACATCTGGTAGGACAGGAGTGTAAATAGCCAAGGAATGTTAACACTGGGGTTGTCCTGGGTAACTTTTGCTAGGTCTTATAAGTTGTCTCTTCCAAAACCTTCAGCTTTTATGAAGGTTATGATTCCTTTGCCTCCAGTCTACTTGTCTTTTATTTCTTCTACTCTACTGCAGAGCCAAAAATTCTAGATGTCTAAAAATTGTCCTGGTCATTCTGATACATAGCCAAATCCTCAGAACTCTTGCTGTCACTGTAAACACACTACAGATGCTTTTCTGTCATTGTTAGATGTTAAAAGAGGTATGTATTGATTCTTGGAATCCTTTGGAAATGACTGAGGATCTGGAAGAAAAAGTTAATTAAAAATGATAATGAAATAGGAACCTAGAAAACATATTGTAGAGTGAATGGTGTTATCTCTGGAGCACTTTTTTATTCCTATCAAATTTCTATGCAGGCAACTGGGAGAACAAAATAAATACCTGTTTAACATTTATATAGTAGATAGTGAAAATGTATTTGCAATATAAATAAAATAATGCATGTAGAAATGTTCAAAATATAAATTGTTACCTAGTGCAGAAAAACTTACAGGAAAAACAAAAGCAAAGTTTAATAGTAGAGGAATGTGAAAGCATGTGCTCCTAATGATAGATTTCATTGTACATGTCTTCAACTTGGTAATCCAGACTATAAATATGTTAAAATATGTAATAGGAGCTCAAAATTAAAATAGGATGGTATAGAATATAAAAGTTAAACTACACCTACAACTTTTAAAATATTGTATTTAGTATTAAGTATTTCAAACTTCATTATGAAAGCATTAGGAAAAATGTTTATTAGAAAAGAAAATACTTTAAAATTTTAGGGCTTACATAGTGTTTTGAATAAAAATAAAAGATAATGAAATAGAGAAATTTCATATGAAATAAATTTTTAGGAAATTTTCTATAGGTCAGTTGTGGGCAAATAAGGAAAATCTGTAAGGATATGATTAGAAACTCTCCAGAGGCTGTTTGAAAACAAAGTAATATAGGGATTGGGTGTATAGGACCCAGAAAACTGATAGTATGATTTAATGCAAATCAGGTAATTTGTGGTATGTGATTTAAGTAATTTGATTTGCATTTCCCAAAGCTATTTTGGTGAAAGATATGATTTACAGAAACATGCATTAATAAGATATATCTCACATATTTTGAAATATGAATAGGTGCCCTGGGTTCTATTTTAATCAATCCTTTGTGCTTTAATGATGTGCATAGATCTTTACTAAGAGAAGGCACATATTTTACATTAATGTTAAAATAACAAATATGAATCTCAAACCACAGTGACGTAATTTAAAAAATTCTTCTCATAATTTATAGTTCAAAGTCATTATATTGGATGAGAAAAAAATTATGAATCAGTCTCAGTTTCTCCCAGGAGTAGGAATTCCCTCTGTCACCCTTAGAGCACCTACGCTTACTACTTCAGTGGTTTATATACTTGTAACAAAAGGCCAGAAGAGGAAGGAATTGTAGGAAAAAAGTTGCTCTCTTGTGAACCTCAAAAATCCATCAGCACAAGTTAGCTGTGCTTGGCACCTGCTTGAATGGAGATCATAAAAGTTGACAGATTTAACATAGGCATGCTCTTGGCTTGGTAGAAAAGTGTGTATCACTTGTAAGATTTTTCTTATAATTTATATGTAGGATGGATGATTTCCTTAATTATTTGTCTTTTTTATGCTATAAAACTTTTCTTAAGATGATTTATCTCTCCTGTTATGTCCTAATTTGTCTGTGTAATTCATGCAAAAACTGGAATGTTACTCAATTTCTTTAGTATTCTCTCTCTTTCTCCCTCTCAGGCTAAAATAGAAAAGTATCTGAGTTATGTTTGAATAAGATGACATTATAGAAGTGTCATGGTTTGGGGTTTTTGCAAGGGGAAACAATATAATATAGGACACCTAGTTTATAAAATTATTTATAATAGTCACCCAAAGAATCATATATAAGAAAGTGCTGGAAATCTGTCCACACACTAAAGACCAAAGAATCCAGCTGAGGGCCTGTATCCCATGATAATGTCCTGTATGTGTTCAGCTGGAGACCTAGAGCTCATAAGAATGCCTCCCATGAGTCCATCTGGAGGCCTAGAGTCCATGACAATGTCTCATGCAGGCTTGTTTCATGGGAAGGCCCAAAGGCCAATGGTGAAAGTTAGAAAGTCTCTGCCAGTGGAATGAAGAATCTGTGCTAGCAGACTAAGGGATCTGCACTGGAGCCAGGAAGTGATGCTCAATATAAGAACCAAAGCTCCCCCGAAAAGTACCACGGCCATCCTCAGCAACAGTGAGGTCCCAAGCTTCTCCAAAGATCAGGACAGCCGAGTTCCCATCAGGAAAGCCAACATGACAAACTTCGCCAGGAGACTGAGCAGTGCACCATCTTTCCCTCTGAAGCCAGGAAGCGAGGCTCAAAGTGAGGACCAGAGCTCCCCCAATGTAAACCAAAGCTGTTCTCAGTGACAACAAGGTCCCAAGCTCCTTGGAGGATGATAACAACCAAGTTCATCAGGAAAGCCAGCATGACGAGCTCCTCCAAGAGAACCAAAAGCTTCTTACAGTTTTTAACAGCGCCCAACAGCTTCTCTAAGCTCCCGACATCCTCTCTCAGCTCCCAGCAGCCTTAGCTACTTCTTCTCCAGTTCTGCCTCTTATGCTGCTGGCAACAGTCCTCAGGTGGGCCTCCCACAACCAGCACCACGCTGGTTCATTCAGCTGGGTGTAACAATTTTACCACCAGTTGTCAATACACCACAAGAAGTACACAACACTTAGGAAACACACTGTATATTTTGATAATACTAAGATTAATTGTATAGTATCTTATTCAGTGTTATACTATAGTTAATGTATTGTGTACTAATATTTTAAGATTCTTAAATTAAAAAGAACAATACATAGGCCGAACAAGTAATCCATGAATATTTCTAATGAATCAGTGAATGAAGAAAATGACATATCCTTTTGTAACTTTTCTTTATTATGAAAATGGACCATGGTAGAATCCAATGAACATAATTGCAGTGCATATAAATGAATACTATTCTTCTGTATCATGCATGATATCTGTTTAAATATAATTCAAGTCTCTAAAAATTGCATAAAGGAGGTAGTCTTTTAAGGGAATATGGATATTATCCTAAACAGGAAATACGACCAGGAATATATGAAACAGGTTAGCAGACTCAGCAAAATTACAGGAGTAGAACAGCATATATTTCCACAAAAAAAGCTTTTGTACATAGAGGAGCTTTCCGTTGTGTATTTGCTAAGTGCCTCTTTGTCCTTAGGACAGATTGTTTTGTTATGTTGGTTTCACCTTCCCGCAGGCACATTGGCCAGAAGAGGGTGCACAGCAGTTCTGAGAAGCAAGGCTCTATCCTGGTTGAAGGATCAGCAGGGCAGATTTTTCTGTGCAGTTCACCCTCAAAGGGGAACCTGCTCACTGATCTTCCCTTCTTTACCTCAAATTTCTCTTAATTTGTTGCTGTTTCTGTAGTAATTTATGAAGGCATTGAAAACAATAGCTTAGCCCTCAACTAAAATGCTATAACTCAAATTTGAGCTTTAGTACCAACAACAGCAATAAAAATCACAAACTGGGTTCTAAAATTCAATAAATCAAGGAGAAACAATTAGTGAACTGGATTTGTAGAAGATTTTCTGATAGGTAAACATATCTCAAAGTACATCTAATTCTAATTGAAGAAAACTAGGATCAAATATAGTATCTGTATATTTTGTGTAGACCAATTATGCTCACAATTTCAACATGTAAAGGAAAAATTAAATCCAAGAGCTGATTTTGATATTAATATTTATAACAAATATCCTGGAATAAAGGTTAATAAAGAGGAAGTATACTTAATCATTAAAATATCAGATTGAAGAATAGGTCCGAGAATCACAGAGGCAAAACCCGGACTGGTGTTTGCTTCAAAGTTTTTCACATGGGAGTAGGGAGACGGATAGATCTTTCCCAAACGGAGAGACCTCAAGAGACGAAGGAGGGAACCGGGCTGCATCAAGGGTTAGAATGTGTTACCAACTTGCCAGAGGGATGTTAACATTATGAACTGCAGCCACCTACCAATAAAAAGTACAAACGTTAGATCTGTTGCAAGTGGGAAGGGAACCCAGCAGGTGACAGGGAGAGGGAAGAAATACCGAAGGCAAAACGATGAAGATGTGTTATGTGTCTTTAGCAGCTTCCCACGACGAATGTACTCATTTGGTCTAGCTCAAATGTATACTATTAAAACTTGGTGAAAAAGTTTAAGAACAATGAGTTACTCATATCATATGGAAAGGAGAATAAATGGAAAATGTGAGAGAAATAGTCAATATTCGTGTAAAATTTGCAACTGCCAATCGTACTTTCTCAAGTTATCCATTGTATGAGTCAGGGTTTTTCTAGAGAAACAGATAGAACACAAGATACACAAATGTATAAGAAATTACAAGATTGGCTTAGGATGGTCACCACAGAATTGGATGAGGAAGCGTGCAGAGGGTGTCTGCACACTGGAGACCGAAGGATTCAGTCCGTGGTCTGGAGTACAGTGCAGCATTCCATGCAAGTCTGTATTAGGAGGCCGATAAGTCTGCGACGTAAGGCTGATAAGTCTACATTGGGAGACTGAAGGATCCAAGGTGGAAGCTGAAGAGTCTGCACTAGAAGCCAGGAGATAATGTTCAAGCTAGAGGTGAAGACTGGAGCTCCTCTGAAGAACAGAAGCCCCTCTGTCCTTCTGCGTTTCCCTGTTATATCATCTAGTTGGTGACACACCTTAGGGTGGCTCCTCTACACCACAGGGTATAGAATTGCTGAACAAATTTAGTTAAGCTTCTAAACTTCTCAAGTTGGCACAATCAATCGACCACTACATCCGTACATCTGGAATTATATAATCTTGAATTAAACAATGTTATTACTCTTAGAATGCTTAAAATTTTTGATTGACACATTTCAAAAGGAAGAGAGGTTTGCTAGATAATCCCTGGAATTCTTTTTGCTACTCTGCTTTCTTATTGAAAAGTTATTATATAATGTAAGTTTATCATTATAATAGCAAAGGTTTTTTATTATCTTTTAATGGCTCTAGCCCCTGGTATAGAATGTGCTTTGTGTATGATAGTGAATTTTTACTGAGGACAAAGATTTTGTATCTGTTTCTCAGTAGCACGTGTAATTTAATTGGTTGTTTCATCAAATCTCTTCCTACCCTGACTTTTCAGAAAATACCTGTATATATCCAAATATATAAAATATAACTTTAATTTAACCATTTCACTCTTATTATTAAATTCCTTCTGTATTTTCTTTTTTAAATGAATTGATGTTTTTAGTACATGTAGTGGATTGATAACTGGGGGACAACTTATAACCCCCAGCTGAACTGAGTAAGCGTGGTGGTGCTGGATGTGGGAGGCCTACCTGGGGATTGTTGCCAGCAGTATAAGAGGCAGAACTGGAGAAGGAGAGGGAGGCTATTGGGAGCAGAGAAAATTGTTGGGAACTGGTAGAAGCTGTAAGGAGCTGTTGGTTGTTTTGGAGGAGCTTAGCATACTGGCTTTCCTGATGAACTTGGCTGTTTTCATCCTTCAAGGAGCTTGGGACCTCGCTGGCACTGAGAATGGCTTTGGTTCACTTTGGGGAGCTCTGGCTTTGAGCATCACTTCCTGGCTTCGGAGGAGAAGATGGTACACTGCCAGCTTCCTGGAGAAGCCTGCTGCATTGGCTTTCTTTATGGGAGCTCAGCCATCTTGATTATCAGAGGAGCTCAGGACCTCACTGTTGCTGAGGATGGCTGTGGTACCTTTCAGGCGAGCTCTGGTTCTTCTGAACATTGCTTCCAGGCTCCAGTGCAGATCCCTCAGCCTGCTAGCACAGATCCTTCATCCTGATGGCATAGACTTGCTAGATTCCACCACTAACCTTTGGGCCTACTGAGCGCAGATCCATGAAACAGGCCTGCATGAGACACTGCTGTTGGTTCCAGGCCTCCAGCTGGATTTGTGGGAGGCATTGTTATGGGCTCTAGGTGTTCAGCTGGAATCATGCAGGACATTTCTGTGGGATCCCGGCCTTTGGCTAGTTTCCTTGGTCTTGGTGTGTGCACAGATTTCTTGCACTGTTTTGTATATCATTCTTTGGGTGATTATTATAAATAATCATATAAAATATGTGTCCCATATTATATTGTTCCCTTTGCAAAATAAGCCCCAAAGCAACACAGTAGAAAAATTTAGAGAACAAGTTAGAAGATAAAAACACCACTCAATTTTCTTTAATTTTTATGTGTACCAGATGATCATTAAGAGAAAGAAAACTACACTATGGTATAAAAAAGAGGGTGAGAAGAAAGCTGTGCAGAGGAATGAAAGTAAACTAAGAAAAAATAGTGGGAAAAAAAGCAAACCACATGGTTAGGAGTATGGGTACAGAGGCACAGAGGTTCTGGATGAGTACTGTAGTTTGTTTTGTGCTCTTAAGCAGTGGCTGCTTCTTTTTCAACATTTCTTTTCATATCCATCTGTCTCATAATAATTTATCTACCTAGCTAAAGAGTGTTCTCTTTTCTCCTTTCTCTCTCTCTCTCTTTCTTTCTCTTCTTCCTTTCTTTCTTTCTCAGATCTACCTACAAATCTACAGTCATATGTTGCTCAGTGGCAGGATTTGTTCTCCAAAACTCATTCTTAGGTCATTGCAAATATCAGTAATACACAGACACAGACAGTATAGTTCATGCACTGGACACACATGCACCTACGTCATCAAGAAATACGGTAACCACAAGTTGTATGAGGCTGCAGCTAGAATAATACAGCATACTGTCTGAAAATAAGCATTTTTATAAATAGAAGGACACAAAAATGATTAAAAAGTAAAGTGTAGTAAATAAATAAACCAGCAACAGTCATTTATTATGATTGTGTGTTGCACATGATATATGTGCTGCACTATTATATCACTGGTACAGCAGCAAATTTGTTTACTTTATCATCAGCACAGGCATGTGAATTATGTGCTGGGCCATGACATGAAGACCACCACAAGGTCACAAATGACAGACATTTTCAGTTCCCTTAGAGTCTTGTGGGGCCACTGTCAGACACGCAGTACGTCATTTCCTGAGATGTCTGTGCATGGCACATGACTTTGCATGTGTGCGTACGTATGCATATATTCCTGGGCTCTATGTTGCATCTGGACAGCAGTGGGTGTGTGTTGTATGTAGCTGCCTGAAGGAATTTTGAAGACAGATTATAACCTAGTGAATAAAATATCAATGAACCTATAGTGACTCACACACATATGAAATGGGAAAACGAGAGAGAGATGTTTTTAAAGGGAAGGTAATAAGTGTAAAGGATAAAAACAGAAATATTTTTCAAGCCCCGAAGTAATGACTAACTCAGGTACAAGTTATCAGTGTGCAGTGTGCTCCAATTTACTGCAGTCTGTTGTGGTGTCACACACAGTCCACTAGGACTGTCATTTATTCCGTGCATGCACTGGTTCAAACCATGTCCTATGTTTCTCATCCTACATGGTCCATAGTTATCCATGGCACATGGTTTCATAGGACAGGCAGGAGTGCACATAATAAGCCAACTTGCTGAGGGCCCCATCAGCCATCTTTCCATCCCATTCCCTGATGCCTCATTGGCTAAAGCAAGCTATGTGCAAGTTTAGGTCCATGGAGCAAGACTGAATAAAATTCCCCAGTGAAGGAATCTGCTGGAGTAGCTATATCTAATCTGTCCAACTAATGGTCTGAAAATGTGTTGGGCATCAAGATATTCAGACTCAAATATCACACTATGGATGATGAATTTTGTTCCTAGAGAAAATTAATGTTCCTTTTCAACAGAGATCTGGTAGTTAATAATTAAATTAAATTAAAAACTTAAAGTAATTACTAATGAAATACCCCAATTTTATATATTTTCTAATATGATGCAGGAAGAATGTGGTATTACTTATATAGCAGTCTTGCCCAAAATGTAATTAACTTTAACTTAATAAAGAGAAAGTAATAAGTAAATCTAGAATGTAGAATATTCTAGAAGACAAATGGCATATAGTGCTGAAAACACACCGTAAGACTGAGGTACTATTTCATATAAACTAAGATGCCTTAACAGCCAAATGCAACATGTGACATTTGATTGGATTCTACTTGCAAAACAATCATTGGCAAATTGGAAAACTTACTAATAGACTGTATGTTAGATAACGTTATTAATTAATATCAGTTTCATATAGTGTTACAGTAATGGAGAATCTATGCTGAAGTTCGTAAGGGTAAAGGTTTATGGGACCTGTGGCTTACATGCAAATGTTAGACAGATGGTAGCTAAGAGAACTGTGGTGGACTTTAAGACGACTAGGATTGTGAGTAACGAAATGGCACGAGTGCTGCATTCTGCTCTAGCTGCTGGTGTTCAGAGATGAGGCCCAGTCTGATGTTGGTGGAAACCCTAAGGGAGGGCCCAGGGCCAGCCTTGGTCACTGGGGCTCCTGGAGCCTGCAGGTTCCCGGCCCCTCTGTGTTCTTTAGCACCTGACCACTGGCTAAGCTGGCCTCTGCTAACACAAACTGTCTGGGTTATGCTGGCTCCCACAAGCCCGAAGCAACGGGCAGTGAATCATGACCCAAGACATGTGAAACTGTGAACTCACACTAACTTTCTTCTTAATTTGATTTCTCTCAAGTATTTGTTGTAGTAACAGAAAGCTATCTAACACAACGAGTAACAAGTTATTAGTTACAGGAAAATAAATCATATTAATCAGCTTAAAGTAAATATTTGTAAAAGTATCTCTGAAACCTCAAGTGCTGAATAAAAGTCTGTTTTTAATTGGTTTAGTTTACCATTTTAGAAAATGTTAACAATTTATCATCAATAAATTCAAAGAAATGTAAGAATGTGACACTGTGTATGCATATAAATGTAGTACAAATATTTTGTATTTTAATTTACTTAAATGAGAAATAAATATTTTATTAGGTCTAGAAAATTTTCATGACATTTGTATAATTAATAAGATCTCTTATTAGCTATTTTCAAAGCTGCTACATGTAAATTGCAACAAACAGACAAAATAGGATGCTTCTGGATGTCTATAATTTAGATAGGGGTGGAAAAAGTATTAGTATCATTTCATACAGCCTGGACCATGACATGAGTAATAAATGGATTGTGCATTATTATGACATCACCATGACAACTTTCAGATTATGCATGATAATTCCTTGTGGTAGTGGAAACAGCTACATAGACCTGACTTCTCAATCCCTGCCTGATATACTGTTTCACGTGCAGTTTTGTGTCAGTGAACCCTCTGATCAGTTCAGTTCTGCTTAGGTGAACTGTGGCTAATTCTGAAGAGATAATGGGTTCACATGTAATAGAATTAGTATTCCAATTTTCTGCTGCAGTCCAACCATGGTTTTAAAATAATTTAGAGAAATTAGTCATTTTAGTTAAATTTTTATTAAAATAATTTTATTTTAAAAATTGCAATGAAATAAACATTAATATTAACTTTTAAACTATTTTAAGTGTAGATTTTCTTTTTTTTGTTTGTTTGTTTGTTTTTGATTTTTTCTCCAGTACCGAGAACTGAACTCACGACCTTGCGCTTGCTAGGCAGGCGCTTTGCCGCTGAGCTAAATCCCCAGCTCCTAGTGTAGATTTTCTTTAAGTTGATTATATTCATGATTGCTTTGGAAGCTTATAAGTAAAATATTTTTTTCTTTGTGTATCAAGTATAAATTATTAATCTAATATTTTGCATTTTTACTGGAATAATAGTTTTTAGTACTGAAATAATTTACATACTTCTTGTTTTTAATAATCACATAATATAAAGTATCTATATCAATAAATATTTTTCTTCTTACTTCATAACTGACCTCTGCATAAATGAAATGAGGACAGCTGTAATAGTCACCATGGGAATTCAAATGGTGGTGTTCATTTTCAGGGAAAATTAGTTGTCTTGAGAGGAATAAACTTTGAATGCAGAAATTTCTCCTTGGATGGATTTGTGATTTTTATATATTTGGAAGAAGATTTTCCTCATCTATTCCATAGCTCCCCAAGTGTTAGCTAGATTACTCAGTTCTCAAATTTAACTACACCTTCAGATTACCTGATAAACAACTGCTCATTTTTGGATTCTACACTGAGGAATTTCGGTCTTCATTAATGGGGAGAAATTGATCTTCCTATTGCTCTCTCACTAGCCCTGATGTGTAATCTGAAAGACACTTTTAAACAAGGATAATCACAGAGAGGTCTTCATGACTTCCTGTGGTGAACAACCTGCCACCTTCCGTCCAGCAGAGACATCGCTCGTGTTCTGAGACTTCCCCTTCACATGCCTAGGGTGGCCGGGAGGTGATGGGAACAGTCATTGAGCGACTTTGACCTGGCCCATAGCCAGCTTTGCTCAGAGACCAAAGTCCAGTTGGGTGGGGCATACACAGCAGAGACTTCTCCACCCTCAGGCCAAGGGGATTTAGTGTGCCCTTGGTGATCTCACTCATCTCACATTACCACAGGGGACCACTTTGCGTTGACAGAATTACAGTTTTAACATATTCTTTGAAATATTTTAAACATTTACTCTCTAATACACACAAAACTAGGTGCTTTGCCCACATTTATTTAATCTTCTCTACAGTTTTTGCAGTTATATATACAATATAAAGTATTGTTTATAACGTTAACTAAAATCGCTCATTTCTAATGAAGAAATCAAGGCAAAGTTTTATTGACACCAATTCTCCAATATTTTGAAATACTTTATTCCTCTATGCATTAATTATCTCCCTTAATTTTTATTCTATTTGCAAATTAGGTATGTTACTTTTTCTGTTACTCTTGTGGTCAAAATATGTTATAGAATGAGGCTCTCATAGTACCGGTGATAATGTCATAGACACCACAGCTGTGTTTGACTATTAAAATATGACAAAATCACAGTTTCTGTTGCAGTCACACCTTTGTGATTAAAATGATCATGACATAAAACTTTCACTAAGCAATAAAAAAGATGTGATACACTTTGCCAAATGATTTCCTGACTTTGACTGAAGGGCTAATTAAGAATCTGGGAAAGTATTGCCTAGGGAAAATGGTGGGAGATTGAAGAGTAGGTAAGTGTATGCATGCAGATTTTTTAGGACATGCTAGGAAAATGGAAATTTTCTAGAATCAGTGTGATGTCATTTGGGGAAGCATTGTAAGTAGTATAAATGCTTAGAAAGAGAGAAAGTGGCATGATTAAGTTTGGGTGGAACATCCTGTCGTTAGGTAGAGAGTGTGTTTAGGTGGTGCCGTAGGAGATCTGTTAATAGTGTAGTTCATTTGAGAGTGATATAGCTGTATTATCTATTTCTAGTAATGAAATACCACCAGCTCAGACACATACAATGAACACATTCATATGTAGCAGATTTTATGAGTCAGAAGGTAGTCTGGACTCACATGTGAGATGTCAACCACGGCTGGAATATCATGGGAAACAGCCGAAAGGACTGCATTAAAGCTCATTTGTTGGTTGACAGAGGTCCCCACCGTCTTGAGGGCAGCTCCAGGGGTCCTGGCTCCTTTCTGGCTCTTGGCCAAAAGCCCTCTTCAGTTTCTTTCCACAGGGACTCTTCACAGGACAGCTCATGGTCAGCAGGGCCAGAAAGAACAAAGTCTGCTAGAAATACGTCAGTCATGGTGCTACAACTGCCCATTCCACTCTCCACGTCTTGTTGCTAAGTAGCAAATCACAGCTCCTCTCTAGTATTGGCAGTAGGGTGGAGGGAGAATTACGTGAGGGGATGCCAGACAGTAGGAATCAGGGAGCAGCATCCTATAATCTGCACCTGCAGTGGCTCTGACTTGCTCTCGTTACTGGTGGTGCAAAGAAGTAGAGGGAGTTCGAGACAGCTGGAAGGCTTCATTGGCCGCAATGGATGTGCGTGGGAAAGTGGGTCCAAAGTACCCAGGAGTCAGTTGGAGGACAGTCACTGCACTTACTAGTGTGAAAGCAATGCTTGTTTCTCTTTCGCTGGGGCCTTGGGGGCACATATTAGAGTTAACGTGCCAGTACAACCTGTTACCAGCCTCTTTTACATTCTTTATGTCAGTTGATAGACCATAATTAATACATTCTTTATGTCAGTTGATAGACCATAATTAATACCCTGTGTGTTCTGACTTTAAATTCAGGAAATCTATAGTTTTCATGGAGGAAACCCATAGTATTTATTTAATGTTTTCCTCTGGAATAGTACTGATGAAATTACAAATCTTACTTCATGCTGCTGATCAGCTCATAATAAGACCTTGAAGTAATGCTACATCTGAATGGGGCAGTACTTCACGTACGAGTACAGATACTCGCCTGGGGTTTGTTTCAAAAAGGAGTCATGAACATAATTCACAAGCAAACATTTTATCTTCCTAATATTACATGAAATATGTTTAAGTCTGTAAAAATCCAGAGAATTGTTTAATAATGGATATTTAAATTAATTTTCTTAATATTTTCAAGAAGACTCAAATAAACCTTCAGATATTTCAATTTGTGACCCACCGTAAAATTCAGCTTCATATGTTTGAGGTGATGGTACAATCTCAGGGTGACTGATATTCCATGATCAGAAGTCTGATTTGAGAACATGTATGGCTGAGTCACTGATATAGATGAACGACATATAAAATGCAGGAGCACTGAATATTTACCATGACCACTATAATGTGGTGGCAACTAGTATTTACATTAATAGGAAGTAATTATTGTTTCCTAGTCAAATAATTCCTACACTGAGATGGAAAAGTTCTTACTGATGAGCCTGTTTCCCTTTCATGTAATTACAACACTAACGGAAAATACACAAATGAAATAGAATTCATAGCTGGTATTAACTCTAATTTCTGCACAATTCACTTGAATTTCATTGTGCAAATAAAACTGATACATTCACTGTTGCTTAGAATACAAATGAATTTCCAACCACCTCTTGAAATCATATTATTCTTTTTACATTTTAGAGACTGTATGCTGTATAATTGCATACTTTGCTATGAGGATTTTATTTTTGGATGCTTTTAAAGCAGGGTTAAATTATGCAGATCAAGCTGGTCAGTATGTAGCCCATGCTGGCCTTGAAATCCCAGTGATCTCCTGCCTCAGCCTCCCGAGTACTGGAATTACAGGTGTGTGCCACCATGCTTGGTTTCTAATAGTCTTTTTTAAATGGTCTTTTCCTGAAAGCAGGAATAAACCTTTACACATTCTAGAAAACTTTCTGCTCAATACACTAGCCTTACAGAGGTTTTGGGTAGAGTGGAAAATCTCTGCTTCCCATGCATGGGTGTCTTTCCCATAAGACAACAATTTTCTTTTTTCTCTTAGTTAAATCTTACACAAGATGATTAAGAAATTATAATATAATTTTAAGTGAAGTAAGACATCTATTCAACAGGATATAATGTGCCGTAAGGATGCACCAGCAGTGCACTTCACATTTTGTTTTGTTAAAAAATCTGTGTTTGCCCTTTTCTATCTAGACCTGGACTCTCATTAACATTTGGGTACAATTAACATGCTTCAATGCTGCAGTAGGTCCCTTCTAGCCCAGAAAGTATTGCTGATTTATTTACAATAAGCTTGCAAAGTATAGAATACGTTCTGTGATTTTAAATTCTTAGTGTTTAGAAATCCGTTGTGTTCTTACTGTTTCTACAGCTGTGATCTTACTGTGGGTCCTTATTCTCTCCACCTGGATTACTGTAATAGTGGAAACAGGTTTTGGCTGTATTCATTCCCCATGAAAGAACACTTCTCCCTGATGGCACGTGTTCTTAATGAAGCCAAAAATTTACTTTGTTTCTCTGAACAGGAAACTCTTGGAGTCCCCATCAAATCTAGTTCAGTCCAGAATATGAGAATTGGTCCACACCATTTGATCAGCTTGTAGCCCCCTGATCTCTGTGTGGAACCCTACAATACAGTAAGAATAAATTAAATTACCTTTACCCAGCATACAACAATCTCTTTCCTCTTCTTACATTACTACATAGCCTCTTTAAGATTGGTGCTATTAATGAGTTTCTTAAAGAATATGTCCTCACTTATTCTGAGACTTTTTCTTCGATTTCCCTAAAGCAGCCTACAAAAATAATATTAACTATTTTTCCTACGTGCACAGGAAACAAAAGTGCAATCTGTTGTATTCCAACAAAGCACAGGAACGCATTTTAGTGTTTTGTGCAGCTGTATTTTCCTTTGCTCAAACCTAAATTACCACTGCATGGGGTAGTAACTCAAGTTCTTCTAAAGCAAAGCATCTAAGCTGACATTTCAATCTTTGTGTGCTTTCTAACAAACTCTCCTACCCATCTACATTTAATTATTTTGCATTTGTGTGATTATACAGAGAGATGTCTACCCTCACCTATACAGTCTTAATTTTCAATTTCATTTTTCTAAAATGCTGAAATCTTAGTCAGGTACTGCTGTGTACTCTACTATTTGTGTGTGTGTGTGTGTGTGTGTGTGTGTGTGTATGCACCCACATTTTTATTTTGGGATGGGGGCCTGTTGCTTTTGTTCTATTGATGCCCTTCTATATACCTTATCTTACAAACTGTGAACATGATCTTAATTACAGCATTATCCTCCCTTCTGCATTCCAGTTAGTTGAATCAGCACTGATGTAAGGCAGCTTCCGTAGGATAAGAGATGTTCAAATCATGAAGTCATTAGTTCTTTGAACTTTTTCTTTGCTTGTCTTAGTTTAGCAAGACCTTTGTCAACACTGTGGTTGTCAAGTTTTTCCTCTTTCATGTCTTTTGGCCATTTTTGTTTTCTGTTGTGGCTGTTATCTTCAAATACGTCCTCTGTGTATTTGTTCTTTTATATAATAGAGGTTGAGTTTTTAAAATAAATGACCAGGAACTGCACATCTTCTTTGTCTGTGTTTTAGCCCATGCCTCTCTGTGGTAGATGCAGGCCAAATACACTACATTATGTCACAACAATATTGGCCTTCCATCGATGGGAATCTGGGCTGTTTCCATGAGTTAGCTATTACAAACTGCAGTGCCATGAACATAGGTGCACATGTATCATTGTGGTACGATGTTTTCAGTTCTTCTGGAAAAATACCCAAAAGGGAAGTAGTTAGGTTGAATGCGCCCCTTCATCCTGGTTTACTGAGGAATCTCCATGCTGATTTCCACAGTGGCTGCACCAGTCTATACTCCCACCAACAGTGGAGGAAGATTCTTTTTTCCCCACAGCCCCTCCAGCATCCAAATGCCCATCAACTGAGGAATGGATAAAAAGATATGGTATTTTTATATAATGGAATACTGCTCATCTATAAAGCAAGGTAAACTTGAGGCTTTTATATGTAAATGGACACAATTAGAGGCCATAATAAGTGAAATAAATAAGACTCACATGTATGAGCATCATATTGTCTCCTTAGTATAACAACCTGAGAGTAAATAAAATCTGAAAGGTACAATAGATACTGTGAAAGGGAAAGAAAGTGTTGAAAAGGAAAGAACAACAGGGATGAGGGAAAAGGGAAAAGAAAGAAGGGAAAATATGCATATATGTTTACACAAGATAGCTAAGATAATTGTGCTACTAATTTCTATTGTTTTAGTGAAAGGAACAGTTGATATTTGATCAATCTTACATGCCTATATTTGTTTATCTGAGTAACCAATTTGAAGATAACAATATGTCAAACAACCACCATTGTTAATTTCCTATCAACTTGTCTGAAATTCTGTATGGTTTTTAATATTTTTGTGTTGCTTTGTGTATGTCTGTGTGCTTGTCAATATGTTTGGGTTCTTTTATCTTTAAAATAAAAAAATGAAAAAAGCAAAGACAGTATATGCCTTCCATAAAAGCAAGAAGAAAGATGACTCTGTGCTGTACCCTTGTATATTATAAAATAAGAACCACATTTGTATGTATTGTGCACTTTTTTTTTTCCAGTACCCCGAATTGAACTTACAACCTTGCTTGCCAGGCAGGCACTGTGCCACCGAGCTAAATCCCCAGCCCCTGTGCACGTTTAATAAACACATTCAATCTTGGCATTGCACAAAAATACTGAAACCCGGTTAGCTCTTAACAAATTTATTTCTCACATCTCTGGACACTGCGAAGCCCAAGAGGAGTCGCTGACAGATGTGGTGTCTAGAGACAGCCGCTTTTTGGCTCCTGGACAGAGCCTTCTCACTGTGGCCTCACTCACTGAAAGACACAGGCATCTGGGAGGCTTTTCTGTCCACCCCTGATCCACTAAGGCCCTTCCCAATGCCGCTGGACTGGTGATCAGGGTTATACATGAGTGTGGAGGGCACAGTCATCCATGCGACAGCAGTAGGTAGTACAATGGGGGCAGTTCTGTGACCTTATGTACACCCATACCCTGGCCAACTGGTTTTAGTTTATGCAGGTAAAATATGTTATTTGCAACACTGAGATTGACAAAAGAACTAGACATACCTAGACAAGGAGACAGTGATGAAGCAGAAGAAAGTATGAATTAACCTCTGTTCTCTGAGCTGTGATTCATGGCAGAAGAGATGAGCTGATAGCTGCGCTCTACCAAACCAAACAGGAATCATTTTCTCACATGAGGCGGCTGTATGATTCCTGCACATAAGAACCCCAACATTTACAGTGAATCTAGTCAATGTGGAAAGAGTTTCACAGCCTATCATAAGTTCATTACCTTGGAAATTTCTTTCATAAAGAAGATGTGTTTCTGTGTTTGTGTGTGTGTGAGAGAGAGAGTGACAGAGACAGAAAGAGAGAGATGGAGGCATAATGATCATCATTGCTTATTAAAAATCTAATTAACAGGATTTTCAGCATCCAAAAGGATTGATATGTACAGAGTAAATTGAATGTATTTGGCTGTATGTACACTAAATATTAGTTGTAAATAACATGTGCTTGAGACAGTCTTGGCAGAGTGTGATGTTGCTGACATGCAGGTGATCAAACACAAAGGGAGTGATTGCTTGGCGAGAGTGCTGTTGGGATTAAAACATCAAATAAATGGTGGCTTTCTGATGTCTGTGGGTCCTTTTTAAACTGTGGATTACTTCATATTTTAAGGTTTCATCTTCTCAAATGGCTGTTTTAAATATTGCATGTAGGATTTGTACCTTTAATTTCTTCCATGAGAAAATTGTCATATTTCTACATACATATATGCAGTATTGCATATGTAAATTAAGGTACTGATTTATAATATACTACTTTTGATTTCCACAGTTTTTATCTCTTTTATGACATCATGTTTGAGGATGGCACTGCTGACAGAGATTATGTCTGACTGCACATTGTGTGTAATTATATTTATCTAATATTGAAAGCATACTACTTCTTCAACCAATATTTTACTAACATTTTTCCAAATACTGAACTTTTCCTTCCATATAATTTGACTTTCAGAACAATACATCTTTCAGAGAGAAAACTGATACATACCGTAATGAACTAAATGCCATAGATGCACAACTAATACATGGATGTGGGTTCTCACAAATCCTAAGTACAGCAAATCCTTCAGTAAAAGCAGTGTGTAAAAATAACTAGCCATCAAGAGATGTCCTGTCATTTTCTTCTTGAAGCATCCATAAGCACTGAAGACCTTAAAAATGAAGTCTTCCTTGCGGGAAATCCTCTATTTTATATTCTACATAAAATAATATTGTAAGATTTATCTAGAGAATGGGGGTTTGAAATTCTCCAACCAGCATTTAATCACATTTTATTTGGTCCAAGATAGAAATTTTTATTTGGTCCTTGTTTTTATTTTTGAAGAGTAGACATGTAAACCACAGCCTCTTTGAATCAACTGTTTCCAAGGATTATTTAAAAACAAATAACAAGTTTATTTTATGTAAAACTATGGCTCCAAATTAATAGTTTCAGAATGTTAAATGTATTCTGTTAACATTTAAACACTTTGCAAAATATATATATAATGCATAGTCATTTCCAGTACTTTCTTATCTTTACATCGTTTATTAAGAAATCAAAAACCTACAAAATTACCATATATAATTGGTTTTTTCTTTATTCTCATATCTGGCACCACCCTCTTTTAATGTCACTCTTCTTAAGGGTTTTTTGCTCCCTTTATTTCCATTTTATTGTGTATTTTTTTAGCAGACTCTTTTCTGCATTCCTTCCCTCTCCCTTTTTCCTTTTCTCCCTCTTTGTTTCCTTATGTTTTCTCTTTTGTTTTCCTTCCTTCTTGTGCTTTATATTTGTTGGTTGTTTTTGTCAGTTTTGTTGAGGGTATTTGGAAATAGGCTCCTGTCTTATTTCCAGCTTATTCCCAGGGATCTGTGAGGTGCAGCTTCTAACAGTATCCAGCAGGAATGGGTCGGATTTACTCAATGCCCTGAAGCTAGTCTGCAAAATTTTATTCATTTATTTTTTTTCTCCAGTACCCGGAACCGAACTCACAACCTTGCGCATGCCAGGCAGGCGCTTTGCCGCTGAGCTAAATCTCCAGCCCCCAAGTCTGCAAAATTTTAAGAGGGTAGTTACTGGATGACTATCTCAGCTTAACTAAAGTAAAACAAACTACTTTGCATCAAATTTCTATACCTGAGCAATGTTTTGACACTGTGAGCCTAAGACACAAATCATTAGTCAACATCCTATATAACTGTTATTTATGAAATTTAAAACTTATTGGTTACTCGAATAAGAGGCTTTACTTTAAAACTTGCTTATAAAACTTTAACTTATGAAACTTTACTTGTCACTTGTAGAATAATTTAAAAAAAACTTTAAAACTAAAATAGAAGTCAAGGATATTTTTTATAAAATAATGTTTTTATTCACTGAATGGCCTTAGACCACTTAAGCAAAATTATCAGATAGCATGGAAATAAGTCAGGTAATGCAGATACCACATATTCTGCTGTCTTGTATTGGTGGCTTTCTTGACTGGTGGAGAGCAGAGTCCATCTGTTCACCAGTGGCGTTTGAACCCATGAGGTTTAGTTGCCAACTGATTTCTGTGTACTGAATTAAAGGCTGAGGAAACTCAGAAACAAAGGAGTAAATCTTATTTTTCTGTAAAAAGTGCTAGGAAGGTCGCTGTAGCTAAGTTAGTTATGCTAAGTCAGTCTTGTGTAAAATATTTCCATCAAACAATGGATATTGCTTTTTATGTTAAGCTAATGATTGGGCATTAATTAGAGTTAAATAAGAATTGCTTTTGAAGGCTTGCATGGAGGTACCCAAGAAGCAGCATAAGGACAAGGTTAATGAAGAGGCTCTGTGTTTAAGTACTAAAAAGACCAGGACAGACCACGGATGACTGAATTGCTTCAACAACAGAAATCCATTTTCACATAGTTGTGGGGGTGGCAAGTTTGGGACCGTGCCGGCAGCAGGGATGGTGTGATCCGCTGCTCAGCTCCCTGTTAGAGTCTCTCCCACATCTTCACATCATCGTCTCCCATCTTCATGTGTTCACGTTTCCTCCTACGAGAACACTATTCATACTGGGTTAGTCCACCTCATCGAGCTCATTTAAATGTGGACTGCAATCATCTCCAAACACATCCTGAAGTGTTGGGGTTTATTACTTCAGCATACATATGTGTTGGTGGGACACAACTTAGCCAAATCAAATTTTAGAACATTCCATAAGTGTTTATGAGACATGTCTTTAAAGATTTCCTGCATAATTAATTTAGTTTATAGTTACCTGTCCAAAGTGACAGATTTTGTGAAATCTGGACTGGTCTGCTTAGGTCTACAAATCACGGTGGATGGTCTTAGATTGCAGAGCTGTAAACTAGATATCATAAACTGAAATGTAGGCTTCAACAATCCACTCACCTGCTTATACTCAGGGAAAAACTGCTGTCTGTGAAAGAAAATATATTGTTTTCTTACAATACTGCATGTTTCTTATCACAGGATTTCATTGTGTCAGTGAGTTACACACACACACATTTTCACACAAAATTTCCTTGTACACATGTGTAATATAAAGTGTCACATCCCAGTTTCGTATGTCATCTTTCTTGGCTATTCAAATACCGTTAAGTTATTAAGCTAAGGAAGGGTATGGAAACTTTATGAGCTACGACCATATCCACAGTCCACCGCGAATGAAGAGAGACACTGCTTTCCAGGAGTCACAGTGGCACTTCTAACTGCACAGTGATGGGGACTCAGTGGAAAGCCATGATCCTGTCACTCCTCCCCCTCAGAGACCTCACCCCAGGGCCACGTGAACCTGGAGCACGGTTCTTCCCACTAAGGAAGTTGGGGATTACTGTCTTCTGAGAGACTTACATTTTCACTATTAAAAATGATATTTTTTGAGATACAGTCTTGTCAGGTAGTCTGGGCTGGCCTCCAGCATGGATCCTCATGCCTCAACTTCCCAAAAGTTGTGATTATAGGGAAGAAATGATAAACTTTTGAGAGATAGATATCTTTAACCTGAATTAAACATTAAATAATGTACATGTTTCAAAATATCACATGATAATATGTGCATTTTTAGGGTTATATGTCAGCTTAAAATTGTTTAATAAAAATAATTAATGTATATATTGTTTCTAAGGACAGTAGGAAATAGAGGAATCATAAAAAAACAACAACAGAAAATGCTCTCCTGCCAGTGGATGCATGCATTGTATTTCTTCCTTATGTATTATGCTCATCCCACTCAGTCTTCCTAGAAAATCTGTGCCAAGACATTGTTTGTTAAAAATAAATATTTTACATGAATAACACTTTCTATCAAAGGTAAGAGATACAAATTAATAGTCACTATTTCTCTAGTTCAGCCAAAATGCCCTTTATTATGAAAGGTGAAAATATGAACATTCAAATTCTCTATATTTTATTCCAAAATGGATGCTAGGTGGTCCTAGTCTCTAAGACATGTAAGAAGTCCGAATATTCTCTAGTCCTAAGAATTTGGTGCACTTAGAAGAGTCTGCAGAGAAAGTGGTCTTGGGCCTGAAAAAATAATTCTAAAATTAGGCTCCGAGGTCTATTTAAGGCTCTGAAAATAATTCTAAGATGAGGCTCTGAATTCTAATTAAGGATCTGAAAATAATTCTGAAAAGGAAGAAGATGAGTGCTGAATGGAAACTAAAATCAAGTAACAAGGGGAAGGAACCCACTAGAGATACAGTGGATATTTAGGGATAAAAATATATAATAAAAATCAATATTCCTATGAGTAAATGCATTTCAGACAATATCCAAAACAACTGATATGATTACTAATATTCAGTAATAGTGCTTTAGCAAAGTCCTAGCAGTTTTAAATAATAAACTGTGAATGCTTTCTTTTAAATGAAGTAAAAATTATTTTGCTCTATAATAAAATAAAGAAATAGAATAATGAACCAGCAATCAAAGAGGGTCTCATTTGTTGCAAAGAAATTGCTATACTTTTCTAGGCACTCAAGAAAACAAATTTCTAAGAAACGTGTCCTTATGCTTTGGAAAATTAGGAGATACTTTATTCCACATGCTACTGTTACAAGCAGAAGCTAAAAATTATGTTTCACAATTTCTTATTACTGTCATGCTGTGTCCTAGAAGGCAAACATAGGAAGTTATTAATATTTATATACTAAGAATGAAGCAAACGTTATAAATTAAATATCACCTGTTTTCATAAAGAGCCCAGTAAACTAACCAAAATCTGACAGATGCTTTTTTCTGTGGCAACAGAAAAGGCCAAAAGGAATCCTTTAAAATATTAACCTATGACATTATGAAATCTCATATTTTACTACATGCAGGATTCTGAAATTTCCTGAAGTAAATGATAAACAACAACATTCCAGTACATTGGCTAAAACTTCATATCTGTTCACATAATGTAGTTTCCTTGAGTTGTGACTTTGGGAGGTAAGCTGTGACAGCTACCTGTAACTTGTAAACCATATTCAAGGAGCTGCTGCAAGGTTCTGTGTAATTTAATAGAGGATTTTAAAAGTTGATTGTTATTTAAATCATCAAAAACTAGTTTTAGTGAGCTAGAGTATAATGATGTCTTTGTCTGAAGACGTCAAATCTTATTTGGGGTGTTTCACCCCAGGCAGATAATGGTCATTCCAGAACTTACAGTCAGAGACAGACTTCAAAACAAAATGAAAGCCACATTACTTCAGTGCTTTTACTTAATAGCTTTATAGTTCAGATTCACATTACAATTCAGCAAGGGACTCAAGTCAGTGTAAATGTAAATATCTAGTATTTAATGTTCATAGATTTTAAATAAAATTAGAGAAAAATAATATTACTGACAGTTATTTTTTATTATCTTTCCTGAAATCTTTCGTCTAGTAATACAAATCCATATATAACTCAGAGTACATGGACATGTATTATTAAATGCCAAGTTCTCTCAGAAGACTACTATTAGAGGAATTTCCAAAGTGTTTTATTAGATGCAGGAATTAATTAAATCATTACCCAGAATGTGCAGTTTGTACAACTATCATTCATGAGGAGAAAGTAATTCTTTCTGAATTTGTCCAGTACAACCTAGTATCATATTAACAATTAAGGCCACTAATTGCTAATATTAAGTGCACTAAAAGCTAGAGTAGTTTAGCATACCTTTTAAAAAAAAATTTTAGAAACTTTTGAATAGCATTAATTTTCCACAAAAGGTCAGACTTGCTAGAAATGGAGTGTTCATGCAAGCAAACAGTACAAACAAATCCCATATTGTATTATATATTATCATTTTCTTTACATGTGTGTTTAAGCACACATACTGATTTAGCTTTTTTATATAATGTCTGGATCTCTAAATTGAAAGTGTTTCAGAAGAGAAACATTATCTAAGCAGGAACCAAAGTTAGGGTAGCATTTCAGTTGCAGCAGACATGTGATCAAGTAAACTAGCTGAGAACACTTTAATTCCTTCAATTTTTATATTTTTAAAAATTCAAAGCCAAATTTTAAAAAAGTACTCTTTTTCCAAGGATATAAAATATGTAAGGAATTTAAAAATGTGACATTTTAATAAACACGTTTTGTGTCCAGAAGGTTAGTCTCTGAAAACTGTACAAAAGGGAAACTATTTCAGAGATAGTTTGAGTCTAACTACTACAAGAAAGTAGAAAAAAACCAGTAATTACTAAGTACTGTATGCTTATTTTGTCAGGTACTAGGCACAGTGCTTCACGTAAATAATCTCATTTAAATAATAGCACATCTATGAGATAGCTCTTTCATTCTTTCTGTACTAGCAGTAAATTGGGGCTAAATAAAATGCAGCTATCAAGTGACATAGCTGTGATTCAAAGTCTGTTTTCAGTTGAGTTTCCTCCTTCATAATAAGACCTACATCTCAAAAGACAATGCAGCTGCTACACATGTGTATACGCCATCTACCCCCACAAACACTGTTTTCTTCTGTGAAATGTCTTCTATTTTTAGCACATATTAATGAGGTTTCATATGATATTTCCATTCATGCACATGGCATGAGCTGATCAAACATTTAATATCCTTCCTTGCTCATCAGTACCCTGCCAAATCACACTAGTGATCACGATTCAGGTTGTTTTGTTTTGTTTTGGGCCCCCTCATATGACAGAGCACATGCAGAGCTTCCCTTTCTGCACTTGGCTTATTTCACTTAAAATAAATATTTCGAGTTTCATGCATTTAACTGCAAATGATAGGATTTCATTCTCCTTTGTGACTGACTAGTACATTTCCTTTAGATATGCACCTCAGAATGGCATAGTTGGATTATACAGTGCACCTATTTTTAATTTTTCAAGGAACCATCATAATGTTATGAATAAAGCTGTACTAATTTATATTCTCCTCAGTACTGTATAAATGTTCCTTTTTCTCTACATCTTTGCCAGCATTTTTATTTTTGGTTTTTGATAATACCAGTCAAACTGAGGTGAGATGGTAGAAATTTCCATTGAGAATAAAATAATTTTTGTCTGTGTTCTAAAATTTTCAAATAATTCTTTGCATAATGAACCAGTGTTCATAAATCACATGTTATCTGTTTATGAAAAAATGCATTGTTTTGTCTTGTAAGATTCACCTCTTGAAAAAAGGAGTAACCTTCTCCATATTGGTTCATTATTGAGGAAAATGCATTTCACTAAAATATTAAGTAGTTTGTGTCTTTATGATGCTTTAGAAAATAGTTAAAGATATAGAACACTTTCAAATATAGCATTTATTATAATAATAATGAATTGTTTGAGAGAAAAGAAATATGGATCTTGTTTTCATATTAATCATATAAACATTTTACATGAATATTCTATATCAAGAAAATAAGTATGTCTAAATGAGTCTTAAATTTTCTTCAGAGATAAAATTTATTTAGTTTTATGAGCAGAGTTAAAATTTCAATTAGTGATTATTTAAGTAGCGGCCCCCAAATAATTGAGAGTTAAGTTAAAAAACTCTTCATGACAAAAGTAAATTTAATTTATGTTGCCTATTTAGTAGAATATAAAAGAAAAAGGCATTGACATGATGAAAATTAATGACAGATAAAAAAATTAATCATAAAAGATGCAAAGAATCCCAGACATGGCACGTGGCCCCACTAGAGAAATCCAATTGACTGGCTCCCTGCCTTACAAAAGTGGGACCAGGCAATTGGGGGAAAGCCAGAAACACAGTAGGACCACGATCAGGGTATAAATGATGCACAGATAGGGTTAGTAGATGTAAAAGTCTGAAGCAACATCAACAATACAAGCCAACAGGTGGTAAGCTAGGTGAACTAGCATTGTTAAAATTGGGGACAAAGATACATGTATTAGAAGCAGGCAGAGGGGCCGCCTTTCTTTCTTTCTTTCTTTCTTTCTTTCTTTCTTTCTTTCTTTCTTTCTTTCTTTCTTTCT
>NW_004955554.1:2176274-2188775 GCF_000276665.1 Chinchilla lanigera | reverse complement strand
CTCTCTCTCTCTCTCTCTCTCTCTCTCTCTCTCTCTCTCTCTCTCTCTCTCTCTTTCTTTCTTTCTCTTTTCTAGGTGTCTGGGAAGAACTCCAGAAAACTAATCCCATCCCTCATTCCCAGACACCAAGCACAGATAATCCCTTGCTAACTACTTCATTCTTTATTTTTTGCCCTCTTGAGCTTCCCAAAGCTTGTGTAATCATCCTCAGTCCTCCAGTCTTGTTTCTACTTTCTTTTCAGTTGTTTTGTTTTATACACTATCCTTCTTAAATTTTCCCACTACAGGGTAAAGCCACTCTACCAAAAGGAAACACTTTGCACACGTGCCTAATTTATGATTGGTTCTGTTATATAACTTAGATTTTTCCCCTATGGTTCAAGGTGCAAAATTAATAGCATTTTCTGTTTCTAAATTGTCCTTGATGCTATTGTTATTACTGATTATACTACTTTAGCTAGGTGGTTATATCTGCTGTAGTCAGTTGTTGTCACCTCCATAACAATACTGGAAAGATCTGGGGCAATCACTTCACCACAGCCCAACACCAAAGGACAGGGGAATGAGCCAAACAGATACCAACACCCCACTCTTAATTAATTGAAAAGGTAGTCCCTCCCTCTTGTGGGAGGGACTAACCAAGAACCTCTTACACACAGAAGATAACCCTGAAGAACAGACTTTTCCTCGAGAGGCCTTGATTATAATGATATATCTACCTACTACAAAAACTTATAAAAATAAATACCAAAAACAAAATAAAAGTTTTTTGAACTAGAAAATGAAAAGCTGCAGAAGCAAAATGCAATCTCTGACCTCCAGCCTACCCAGAACAAGTCCAAGAGACATCAAGGTAGAGGAAAATGGAAGCCACACCTCAAATTCCTGAAATGATAGCAACTGAAGTAAAGAAACAAATCTCTGAGGCTATAGAAGAAATCATATCAGAAATAATCTCTCAGATTAAAAAAAGAAATGTCAACATTCATAAAAGAATTGCTTAGCAAATCTACAGTAGAAATAACAACAATAGAGGAGCATAGGAAAATTGTGGAAACCTTGAATAAACAAAGTAGGAAATAAATAAAATGCATGAAACAGAATCAAAGAGATATTCAGGAAATTAAAATTTCATTGAATTCTGGGAAAAAGCCTTGAGTGAAACAGAATATAGACTTTCAGACCTGGAAGACAGGATCATGGATAGAGACCATGAAAGGAGAGACCTCTTAAAAATAACAGGGATCAGGACATAACTGAACAGCTGCAGGGTGATGCAAAGAAAAATAATATAAGATGAATAGGTGTTAATGAAAAACCAGGAGAATATAAGAAACATAAAATCTCTTTGCAGAAGTAATAGCAGAAAATTTACCAAGCATGGGAACAGAATCTCACATACTCTTAAGTGAGGCATGTAGAATTCCAACTAGTCATGATCAAAATAAATCTACACCAGACAAATAATAATCAAGATCTCAGAAATTCAGCACAAAGATAAAGTATGAAAAACTGTTAGAGAATAGAAAGAGATCACATGTCCAAAAAAGCCCATCAGAATCACAGCAGACTTCTCAACACAAATCATCAAGTGAAGAAGAGCTTTCAGTGCAGTATTTTAAGTTCTGGAAGAAAACAACTTCCAACACAGATTGATGTACCATGTAAAATTAGCTTTCAAAATTAATTAAAAGTAAATATTTCCATGACAAAAAACAACTGAGGAAATTCATGACTACCAAACCAGTGCTACAAAGAGTACTGAAAAACATTCTAGAGACAAAAATAACAACATTTCCAAGAACAAATACAGAAAGAAACCTCCAGGGAGTGACAGCAATTAAACAGAGGGGAAAAGTAAAGAACCAATAGCAGAAAAATATCATGATAATGATAAGCCAATACATATCAGTTATAATCATCAATGTGAATGACCTCAATTCACCAATCAAAAGAAATAGACTGGTAGAATGGATCAAGAAATAAAGTCTAAAGATATGCTCCATACAAGAAACATATTTAATTAAAAAAATTTATAGACTGAAAATCAAAGGATGGAAAGCAATCTTCTATGCAACAGGAACCCAGAAAAAAGTAGGGGTAGCTCTTCTGTTTGGAGATAACATGAACTTCAAACCAAGAATGATGAAAAGAGATAAAGAAAGTCACTACATACTTGTTAGGGGAAAACAGGAATAGGAAGAGGTAATAATAATAACTATATATGCAACAAACATGGGAGCACCCAACTAAATAAGACAAATATTAATAGACATAAAAATCAAATGAAAAATAGCACAATTATAACAGGGGACCTTAATACCCCATTATTGCAAATAGATCAACTAGACAAAAATAAACAAAGAAATAACAGAACTAAACCGAACTTGTGAACCAGTGGACTTAGTAGACCTTTACAGAGTGTTCCACCCAATAACATTAGGATGCATATTCTTCTCAGCTGCACAGAGGATGTTTTCTAAAGTAGAACAGATCATAGTCTACAGAACATGCTTAAATAAATGCAAAGGAATTGAAATTACCCTGTCCATATTATTTGACCATAACACAATGAATTTGGAAATTAACAGCAAAAGAAAATATGAAAACTCCATAAACACATGAAAGCTGAATGACACCATCCTGAATAATCAATAATTACATGAAATTAAAGAAGAAACTTAACAATATCCACAATTCAACACAAATGTAGATAAAACAAACCACAACCTATGAGATGCAATGAAAGCAGTCCTAAGAGAGAAACTTATAGCAGTGAATTCTGACATCAGGAAAATAGAATGAACATAAATAAATAACCTAATATTGCACTTCAAACTACTGGAAGAAGAAGAGCAGGTCAAGCCCAAAGTCCATGCAATTGAGGAAATGATAAAGACAAGAGCAAAAATAATGTAAGGGAAACTATGAAAACTACAAAGAATTAATGAATCAGAGTTATTTCTTTGAAAGAATAAATACAATTGATAAACTCCTAGCTAATCCCATTAAAAAAGGAAAGAAAAGACTCAAATTCATGGATTAAGGAATGGAAGGGTGAAATCACTACAGATCCTGTGGAAATTCAGAAGATCATCAATACCTACTCTGAAAGTCTTTACTCACATAGGATGGAAAACACAGAAGAAATGGACAAATTATATATATATATATATATATATATATATATCTTCTTGATTCAGCTTTGATAATTCATATATATATATACATATCAAAGCTGAATCAAGAAGATATAAAAATTCTGAATAACCCAGTGTTACTTAATGAAATTGAAAATATAGTTAAAAACCTACCTACAAAGAAAATCCCAGGTCCTGATGGATTCATTGCTGAATTCTACAAGAAATGTTGAGACAATTTAATGTCAATACTCCTCAAACTCTTTAATGAAATTTAAAGCAAAGCAAATCAATATTCACTAACTCATTCCTGTTACCAAAACCAGAGAAAGATCTAATCAAAAAGAAAATTACAGACCAATCTCCCTAATCAACATTGATACAAAAATCCCCAACAAGATACTAGCAAACAAAATGCAGGCAAACATCAGGAAGATTATACACCATGACCAAGTGTGATTCATCCCAGGGATATAAGGATCATTCAAGACACACAATTCAATAAATGTAATACATCCTATTAACAGAGCCAAAGACAAAAATCACATGATCATCTCAATAGATGTAGAAGGTCAGGGTATAGCTCAGTGGCATGGTGCCTGTCTGGCAAGCTCAAGGTCCTAAGTTTGATTTCCAGTACAAAAAAAAAAAAAAATAGCTCAATAGATGCAGAAAAACTTTTGACAAAGCCCAACACTCATTCTCAATAAAAACCCTGCAGAAAATCAGCATAGATTCTCTTTACCTCAGTTGGATAAAAGCCATCTATTACAAATGAACAACTAATATCATAAGACACAAACACTGAAAGATTTCACTCTAAAATCAGATAAAGGACAAGGTTGTCCCCTATCACCACTCCTATTTGATACAGTTCTGAATATAGCCAGAGCTATATAACTGCAGCTATTAGACAAGAGAAAGAAATGGGGTAGAAAAAAGAAATTGTATGTTCATTAATTGTAGAGAACATGATACTCTACATAGAAGACCATGAAAACTACCAAAAAACTTCTAAGCTTAAGAAGTAAATTTGGTAACATAATTGGATGCAAAGTCAATAATCAAAAATCTATAGCCTTCCTGTACACAAGCAACAAACTCATTGAGAGAGAAATTAGGGAAACCACATCCTTTACAATACCATCCAAAAAATGAAGTACATAGGAATTAACATAGCAAAGGGAGTAAAAGATGAGTATATTAAAAATTATAGAACTTTGAAAAAGATTGAAGAGGTTATCAGACAATGGAAAGGTATCCCTTGCTTGTGGATAGGAAGAGCCAACACTGTGAAAATGGCCATACTCCCAAAACTGTTACGCAGATTTAATGCAATCACAACCATAATACCATTATCATACCTCTCAGAACTAGGGCAAATATTCCTAAGATTCATTTGGAAAGAGAAGAGACCTACAATAGTAATCACAATCGTGGGCAAGAAAAGCAAGGCAAGAGAACATCACAGTCCCTGACTTGAAATTATACTGCAAAGTTACTGTGATAAAGTCAGCAGGGTATCTGCCACAAAAACAGACCTGAAGATCAGCGGGACACATTAGAAGATGCAGACACAACTGCAAACAAACTCAGCCACCTTATCTTTGATCAAGGAGCCTAACATGTTCACCGGAAGAAAGATAGTCTTTTTAACAGATGATGCTGGAAAAACTGGCTCTCTGTATGTGAAAGACTAAAACTAGATCCATGTCAATCAACATACACTAAAATAAAGTCAAAATATATCAAAGATCTAAATATTACAACAGGAGCACTCAATCTGTTGGAAGAGAAGGTAGAGAAAAGTGTTGAAGACATAGAAGTCGGCAGAGAGTTCTTGAACAACACCCAAACTGCACTCTAAATACTTTAAAGAACGAACAACGTGGATAATGTCAAATCACCAACAGAGTGAAAAGACAGCCCACAGATTGAGAAAAAACTTTAGTCAATCATATCTCAGACAAAGGACTTCTATCTAGGATATATAAAGAATTGAAAAACTCAGACACCTCAAATTCAAAGACCCAATGCAAAAGTGAGCATCTGAGTTGAATGCACATTTCTCAGATGAAAAAATACAAATGGAAAATAAATATGTGAAAAAATGGTCAACATCATGGTCATTCAAGAGATGCCAATTAAAACCACACTGAGAGTCCATCTCATTCCAGAAAGAATGGTATCATCAAGAAATCAACCAATAACAAATGCTGGAGGGGCTGTGGGGAAAAAGGAATCCTTCTCCACTGTTGGTGTGAGTGTAGACTGGTGCAACCACTGTGAAAATCAGTGTGGAGATTCCTCAAAAAGGTAGGACTAGAGGTTGACCTGATTCTGTGTCTCCAGTCAGTTCAGAACACACAGGAACCAGATGCAGGCCGGATGGGTGGCAGTCACAGACTGCCCATGCCTTCGACCCAGTAGGGGGTCCGGGTGGAAGTAAAGCACGGACTTGAACCACGGGACCAGCAGATCCTGGAGCACTTCTTCACTCAGTGCAGGGCGCGCGGGTGCTGGGAGAGGCTACACGCCCCACTCCCAGCCAGAGAAGTCCCTGGGGCTTCTGAGTGAGGACCTCCTCTCTGCTGCGGGTGCAGGGAAGGCAGAGACTCAGTCTATATTAGCAGTGGGGTCCTGGGTTGCCCGCTCTGCCCTCATGAAGTAGATGGAAATTCATGACTCTGACCGCTTGTTTCAGCTGGGAACCCTGGCAGTGTGAGTAAAGCATGGACTTGACCTGCGGGCCCAGCCACTCCAGGAGAACTTTCTTACTTGGGGCAGTGTGCGCGGGTGCTGGGAGAGGCTACACGCCCCGCCCCCAGCCAGAGAAGTCCCTGGGGCTTCTGAGTGAAGAAATCCTCTCTGCTGCAGGTGCAGGGAGGGCAGAGACTCAGTCTATAATAGCACTGGGGTCCTGGGTTGCCCGCTCTGCCCTCAGGAAGTAGATGGGAAATACCTGGCTCTCTCCGCAAGTTTCAGCTGGGAACCATGGCAGTGTGAGCAAAGCATGGACTCGAACCTCAGGACTAGCAGCTCCCGAAGCACTCGCTCACTCGGTGCAGGGCACATGGGCACTGGGAGAGGCTCCGTGCCAATATCAATTGGAGAATTTTTTTTTTTATTTCAAAGAGAAAAGAAAGAAAACAAAATAGCAAAAACAAAGACATTAATAAAACAACACAAAAGCAATAAAAATGATAAAGAATTTCAAACAAGGTGATAAGAAATTAATAATGATTGTTATATTACATATTGTTATCTTCAAATTAGTTACTCAGATAACCAGATATAGGCATGTAAGATTGATGAAACATTAACTGTTCTTTTCACTAAACCACTAGAAATTAGTAGTACAATTATCTTAGCTATCTTGTGTGTATATATATTTTTTCCTTTGTTTCTTTCTTTCTTTTCCTTTTCCCCTAATCCTTTTGAGCAGTTTCTTTCCCTTTCACAATATCTATTGTATCTTTCAGATTTTATTTATTCTTTCAGGTTCTTACTATAGGGAGACAGTACTATGTTTACACGTGTGAGTCTGATTTATTTCATTTATGAGTTTGGTCTCTAGTTGCATCCATTTGCCTATAAAATCCTCGAGTTCATCTTTTTTTATAGCTGAGTAATATTCCATTGCATGCAAATATCTCATCTTTTTTATCCATTCCTCATTGATTGGAGAAGTTTTTATGCTCATATCTTGTACTCTGAGTAAGTACTTTGAATATCAGAACATGCACTCTATTGACTATTGTTATTTTCCTATTATTTTGTTATGAAATCTCTCACCTTTTTTGAACAAAATAAAAAAATGTAATAGAAGATGCTAGCATACAATGCATCTAAGTCCTGTTTCAAGTGGACAGAATAGGCCATGTCTTTAACTTTATACAATGGCATAGTCAGAGCATGTCAAGTTTACAGCAGAAAACCACGGATTCCTGAGAGGACAGGAAGGGAGCCATCTCTCTAGTGGGGAAGTAGAGATTTTGTAACTTACATCAAAATAGTTCCCTATTGTGAACTATGCTATGTTCTAAGACAAACACTTTAAAAGATTTATGGGACTCTACTCATAGGGAATTAACTATTTGCTTAGGTTCTGAGAAATACTTTAAAAGATTTCTGGGACTCTACTCGTACGGAATTAACTATTAACTATTTACTTAGTAACATTTATGTTATTAGGTTTTATTTTGCATCTTTCATAAGCAGACATTTGGATCAATACTGTAAGAAGTTAGTAAATTTAAGAATAAGGAACAAAAATACTTACATATTTTGTCAGAATTTACTAATTTTATGAGATTTTCAGATTAAAGTTTTATGTAACAAAAGACAAAACTTCTATTAAAATAAATATAGTTTATGTTAGCACTTATAATTTAAACAACACATGATATATTTAGCACAAGTAAAATACATGTCAATGTATTTGCTAGAGAGCTAAGTTGTCTAAAATTACATATATTCACAGTTTGGGACAACAAAGCAATTTTAATTATTTTAATATGTGCTTTATAATTTTTATTTTCATAGATTACATTATGGGGTAAAGATAATTGTATGCTTTTAAATTCCAGTTTGTAGGACATAGAAATTCTTTATGCATATACAGTGTTTTACAGTCAAGAAACCTAAGTAACAGCAAATTTTTATTTCCAGAGAAATTGGTATTTTTTTCTTCTAAGGAGAAAGCAATTACTACCAGCATCTAGAATGAAAAAAAAGTGTATAATTTACTCTTCATATCCTCTTTTGCTTTCTAAACTAAAGTGAAACACCTTACATGTTTTTGAACCACTAATTCCCTTTTTGAGACAGACCAAGCATACCAGTTAAATTAGTTACTCTATGACATTGTCATTTAAAACTACAGGTACATTATTACTTTCTTCATTACTATTACAAAGTACCTGAGGCTGGCTATCATAAAAAGTTTATTTAAATCACAATTTTAGGGGTTGAAAGTCCAAACAGCGAAGCTCTGTCTCTGGAGAGGGCTTCCAACTTATACTGCATTGCTCCAGGAGCACATGCAAGAGGTGGGATCACATGGCGAGACCAGACGTCAGATTGTGCCTGGGTTTCACAAGAACTGTTAGTCCCATCCAGGGGCACACATCAGTAACCTAATAGCTTTCCACCAGGCTATGATTCTAAACTATCTCACCACCATCTATCATGAGCCACATGTCCAGCACATGAACCACTGGGAAAATTCAACCCATATACAAACGATAGTGCCACCATTTGAGTTTACTTTTGCTTAAAAATGAAAAGCAAAATAGAACAAATTAAACACACACATATCATAATCAAAAGTGTAAATTAAGAATTGTTCACTGTTATATTTAATGTTACATATTTAATACATGAATTCAAATCTAAAATTTTCATATTTGTTACACATGAATTCTCTACATTCTATAATTTATTTTTATTCTGGCTCATGATACTTCTCAATCTTAGCTTGTTAACTAAGATTTCTTATTCTGATATTTCTGAAATGTGCCTTCTCTTGTGCTCCTTACTATTTAACTAATGCTGCTGGGCTTGCAACTGGAGTGAAAAAAGCTGTTACCTTGAAATGAACAGCAAGAACTAACATACAGTAAATGCAGCAGTACAGTTAAACAAGCTGAAAGAAATTATTTAGGAAGAATAAAATATATCTAATTTAGATGCAATATTTTTAGGAACTTACAAAAATAAATATATTTATATAGCAACTAAACATATTAACTGGATGCATGTTGATTGGTATTGGTCAATTTGGGGATATATTTAAAATTTCATTGATTGGAATTGTGTTCAAATTCTATATTTTTCAGTTTGTATATTTTAGCATAGAGATAAATATTTAAAAATGAGCTGTTAGTATTTAAACTCTGAATTTATTTAATAATACCATAGTTGTTCAGTATCTACCTATTGTGCTTGAATTGATGTTTCAGACTGGCTTTATTATGTGGTCCAAACTACTGTGGGTTGAGAAGCTAGTGCTGTTCTAATCAGCCTGCAAATAAGAAAACAGAATTCATCTTGTGTCTAAACTTCTAGCCTAGTTCATTCGTCTAGGCAACCAAAGCATCATTTAGTGAATTTCTGTTTGTATTAAAGGCCAGTTTGATAGCATTCCCCTAAATTAGCTTTCTCAGATAGCAGATTTTCACCCAATGAATTGTGAGGCATGGAATTGTGGAGGGTAGCAACATCATTAAACTCAACTCCAAAATCCTTCCTATACTAAGAGAGATCAGTATTGTAAATATATTTCACACACCATATTTTTGTTAGTGTAGTTAGAAATTGGTAATATTATTAAAAATATTTACTTTAAAAACATAATTGAATTTCTTTCCACTATTGTTATCTTAATTTATTATTAGAAATTTTGTTCTGTAGGAAGTTTACATTTTTTAAGCATGAAAATATAGTCATTCCACATTGATTCAGAACTACTTACCTAAACCATATGTAGTTATCTGATATAACAAGTTATACAGAATATAGAATGGCATTAGTTTTAAGATTTTTTCTTACTAAAAAACTAAAATCTTGTATATGAAAAATATATTAAATGTAAATGTTAAAAGTACAAATATGCTTATTCTAGATTCAGTGTAATGTTTATATTTTCTTTGAAAGTTACTCTTTTGGGGGCTGGGGATTTAGCTCAGCGGCACAGTGCCTGCCTGGCAAGTACGAGGTCATGAGTTCGATTCCCAGTACCAGAAAAAAGACAAAAAAAGAGAAAAAGAAAGTTACACCTTTGATAATTCTCACACAATAAATATTCTTGTCATTTTCGTGAAGTAATTGTTTTCTGAGAGTAAAACTTCAACCCTGATACGACGTGTGTTTCCAGTGCAGGAGAAGGACAGCAGGGTCCAGAGAGGCACAGCCGCTTGAGTTCAAAGGCCAGAGTGCTGGACAGGAGAGGACTTAGGAAAGGAAACCTCAGGGCTTCTGCAGACATTCCTCCTCTGGTCTACCTCAAGGTTCTGTATTAGTAATCTTCTTTTCTCCGGTATAATCCTTACATTAATCCTCCATTATGTCTCACAGCAGAGCATAAGAGAAAATGTTCTTTGCTGGGGGAAGCACAGTATGAAAGTTTGGGAAGAGTGACCCCTGGAACTCAGAGGGGCTGAGGAGGAGTTCCTTCCCGACCACACAGCGTGCGGCACTTCACATAGGAGCAGCCCTGGGAGGGACGCAGTATCTTCCCACAGGTGCCGGGATTCCGCACTGAGGACAACAAAGCCATTGCCCTCATACTGCAGGCTTAACAGCCATATCCAAAGGGATCAAACTGTTTCTAAGTAACTTAATTTCAACCAAGGAAAAAGTAATACTAGTAGAAATACAGAAATATGAGAGAAGGTAAAGTTCATAGTATCTTTCATACAAACTTCACCAGAATTGTATACGTAATAATAGAAATAATCTAAAATGAACAGATAAAAATGAGTGAAATAAAACTTTAAGCCCCTGTAAGTGTAATTGGATCCTGGGAAGTGGAATAGGAAGCAGACAGAAAACCTCTAGAAAAAGAGAGCAGGCCAAGCTCAAGGCTTGTATGAGGGAAAAAATTAAAAAGATTAGAGCAGAAATTAATGCATTGGAGATTGAGAAAACAATACAAGGAGTCAACAAATCAAATAATTAGTTCTTTGAAAGATTAAATAAAATCAACAAACCCTTAGCCAACCTTTTCAATGAAAGGAAAGACTCAAATGCATGTAATTAGGAATGAAAAGGATGAAGTCACACCAGACCCTGCAGAAATCCAGCAGACCATCTACACCTACTTTGAGAACTTGTATTCTAACAAGGTTGAAAATGCAGAAGAAATGGACAGATTCCTAGATACATATGAATTACCAAAGCTAAATCAAGAAGATATAAAATTCCTAAATAACCAATATCAATCCATGAAATTGAAGATGTAATTAAAAACCTACCAACAAAGAAAAGCCTAGGCCCTGATGTATTCACTGGTGAATTTTACAAGAAATTTAGAGAATACCTAATACTACTACTTCTTAAACTCTTTAATGAAATTGAAAGTGCAGTAATACTCCCAAATTCATTCCTGTAAGCAAGCATTACCCTGATACCACAACTGGAGAAGGTCCCAACTAAGAAAGAGAACTACAGGCGAATCTCTGTAATGAGGATAGATGCAAAAGTCTTCAATAAGATGCTGGCAAACAGAATGCAGCAAATCATCAAGAAGACTATACACCATGATGAAGTTGTATTCATCCTACGGATGCAAGGATGGCTCAACATATGTAAATCAATAAATGTAACACACCATATCAGCAGAGCCTAGGACCAAAACTATATGATCATACAAATAGATGCAGAAAAAGGTTTGGATGAAGTCTAGGACTGATTCATGATAAAAACCTTATAGAAAATTGCAATAGTTGATCTTTATCTCAATGTGATAAAAACCATCTGTGACAAACCAATAACCAACATCACATAAATGAACAAAAACTGAAAGTTTTCACCCTAAAATCCGGAACAAGACAGGATGACCACTGTCTCCACTCTTATTCAATATCGTCCTGGAAACTTTAACCAGAGCACTTAGACAAGAGAAAGAAATAAAAAAAATAGGGATAGTAAAGGAAGAAGTTAAATTATCATCATTTGTGGATGACATGATACTTTATACAGAAGATCCCAAAAACTCCACTAAAAGATTCCTAGGTGTAGTACACAAATTCATTAGCATAGTTGGATAAAAAGTCAGCACTTAAAAATCAATAACCATGTATTCAAATAAAAAACCTCACTGAGAGAGAAATTAGAGAAATAAAACTTTTCATAGTAGCATCCAAAACAGTGAAATACATAGGAATAACTCTAATGAAGAATATAAAAGACCTCTACATTGGAAATTACAGTACTCTGAAAAAGGAAATCAAAGAGGATATCAGAAAATGGAGCAATATCCTTTGCTCTTGTGTAGGAACAACCAATATAGTGAAAATGACCATACTTCAAAACCTGTTATACAGACTTAATACAATTCCAATAAAAATTCCAACAGCATATCTCACAGAATTAGAGAAAACAATCATAAATTTCATTTAGAACCAGAAGAGACCTAGAATAGCAAAGACAATTCTGAGAAACAAAGGCAAGGCAGTTGTATCATAATCCCTGACTTGAAATTATAGTATAAAGCTACCATGATGAAAACGGCATGGTTCTGGAAAAAAACAAACAAACAAAAAAAACAGACCCAAGGATCAATGGAACAGATTAGAAGATGCAGAAACAACTCTAGAGATACTCAATCACCTCATCTTTGGCATAGGTGCCAAATACA
>NW_004955554.1:2165625-2173849 GCF_000276665.1 Chinchilla lanigera | reverse complement strand
TTTTGTACACTTGAATCTAGTAATCAGAACAACTGATCTGAAACCAATATGCAGTATAAGAATCACTGATGAATGCCTACCATCTTGTATGGTGAAGCTCTGCATCATTTCCAATTTTCTTTTATTACTGCTTACTCTCTTTGATTCTTTGATCAATCTTACATTCTTATGTCTGGTGGACTGAGCAACTTTGTTGAAGATAACAGTATGTAATGTAGCAACCACTGTTAATTCTTATCATTTTGTTTTGAGGTCATGTATCATTTCTGTTACTTTTGTGTTGAATTGATTTTGTCTTCATTGTTGTTTTGTTTTTTATCTTTAAAATAAAATTTAAAAAATCATATTATAGCCATATATGTACACCCACCCATGTTTATAGCAGCACAGTTTGTAATAGCTAAATCATGAAAATAACTCAAATGATCATCAACCAAGGAATGGATCAAAAAGATGTGGTCTTTTTTTGCACAACTGAATACTACTCAACGATAAATAAGGATGAACTGGAGACTTTTATACGTAGATGGACACAACTTGAGACCGTACTCATAAGTGAAATAGATCAGACCCATATATGTAAACATCATACTGTCTCACTAGTATGAGAAGCTGAAAGGGTAAATACAATTCAAAATGTACCATCGGTATTTTGAAATATGAAGAACCTGTTCAAAAGGAAAGTGAAACTGGAATTGTGGAATATTTGTTGCAAGAGAAATTTCCCTAAAATATTTGGGCAGCATTTCACATGGAAGTAGCCTTCTGTACAAAACCAACCCAGTTTCTCTGCTGTTAAACGTATAATTTAAAGAAATTTCACAGATAATTGAGAAAAATCTTAGTCCACTGGTGATTGGTAGACAAATGTTGATTTTTGGGATTTAAAATATTTCCTTTAAAAAAATCCTACTTTTTAGCAAAAACCTATTTCAAATTTAAATGCATTTTTTGGAAATTGTTTCTGGAGTTTATTAAGCACCCACCTGACATGGAAACAGTTTCAAAGTCATTGTGGAAGAAAACACTCGGTGGATAATTTCAGGGTGTGAAATACACAAAATGAAGCACATTTGTGTTATTCTTATCACTGGATCCTTAAGTTCTGTGCTTAAATAAAAACTCATGTTGAATACTACTTGTAATTTTAAGTATACTAAATGAACAAGGCTAGTATCACATATGCCTACTTTTCTGTGTATTTATGCATTATCATATGAATATGTGAAATATAGGACTAAGATATACTAACATCTTTCTCATTGAAATGATGTTTGTAAAATAAAATCAACTTTTTTCTGAATAAGAAAAATTGCATTTTAATTTTTCAGTGCAGATTAAACTATTGTGATGTCTTTTAGGAAATTTTTCAGGTTCATTATTAAAAAACATAATGCTGGGATAAGCAACTGCATAGTTATAACAATAAAACTTCTTTTTGTGGCTGTGTGACAAAGGTGAAGTGATATTGCTTTGAAAATGAGGGTTAAAGATAATCAATTTATCCTTAACACTCATATGCATGTGCGTGTGTGTGTGCGTGTGTGTATTTTTCAATTCCACACCCATTATATATTTTAAGGAGTAAGCACGTGCCTGAAATTCCAGCTACTCTGGAGACTAAGAGAGGAGAATAGCAAGTTTGAGGCCAAACTGAGTAATTTAGCAAGACCCTCTCTAAAAATAAAATTTAACAAATGGCTGAATACTCTGGGTTAGATCCCCAGTACCAACAAGAAAACATAAAAGAAAAAAAAATGCATAAGACATGAACTGTTTTCTTAGTAGGTATCCCATGTTCCTGTTGCTCTGCTGAATGCAAAGAAATGTAACATATATTATAATATCAGAAATATTTTTTCCAATTTCATTATAATAATTTTGATATAAATGCACTTGCAAAAATATAAAGCAACTGAACTTATTGCAATCAGTAGGACAAGACTAGGCAGAGTATAGCTTGCCTCCTGACACTGACCTGAGCTGCAGCTCAGCACTACATCTTGCTGCAGGTGTGGACTGAAGCCAGCACTCTGCAGCACCTGAGGCTTTCTTCCTAGTGAGGTCTCTTTCATACCACCTGAGACAGCCTGAGCTCTACTATGGAAGCCCTGTCTCCAACACCCAATTCTGCTCATTAGAATCCTTCAACTGCAGGGATCATTTAGTAGTACTCACTTCAATCTCCAGGTTAGAAATACAGAAAAACCTAATTAACAAGGTTGGGCTAAGTGTCCACTACCTACTTCAACTAGTTATAATCAAATTGTGTACATTCATATTTTAACTCCTTTGTGAAACATCTCACATCTGTTCTGCTTATAGGAAAAGGTAAAACAAAACTTCATGACAAATAGGAGATAACAATAGTTAATATATTGCATGTTATTATCTTTAAAGTAGATGCTCAAAGTACAAGATGCTCAAAGTACAAAGTTTCTTCAATCTACGTTAGCACAAATCTTACTTTTTAATGAACTAGGAAACACTAAGAGTATAACTGATTTGCATTTTTCCCTTTTCCCTTCCATCCATTCGCCCATGTTAGTTCCTTTTTCCTTTTGAACAATATCTATTGTATATTTTAGACCATTTCCCAATATCTATTGTATAGTTTAGACCTTATTTACTCTTTCAGTTTCTCACACCAGGGAGACAATATGATGTTTACTTATGTGAGTCTGATTTATTTCACTTATGTGTATGGTCTCTAGTTCTGACCATTTACCTCTAAAGGTCTCTAGTTTATCCTTCTTTATGATAAGTAGCATTCAATTGTATGAAAATGCGACATCTTTTTAATCTATCCCTTGGTTGATGGACATCTGTTCTTTTTAAACTTATATTCTATACACCGGATCTTTTTCTGTTAGTACAAACAAAACATAATGAGACAACAACACCAAAATGAACCTATTTTTTGTTATTAAACAGTAATCCTAGGTTTTAGATACTGGTACCATTCTACATTTCCACAAACTGTAGAGTTCAAAATTCAAAGATCATTTTGAGTGTGGGAACAGCATAGCCTGACCATTACCTCTCCTTTCCAGATTAGCCTACAAAACATGGTAGCCACTCAAGGAACTGACACTTGCTAATTTCTAGCTCTGAGGATATTTTCACTCACTGTTCTGTATTTTCAATTAATAGCATTTTCAGCTTGGAAAGTAAATGGAAACATAGATTGAAACATAGATTATAGTTATCTAAATTTCTTATCATTCTTAGGCACTCTTCAAAATTATGAAATTATTATAAGGCATTATTCACTTATAAATATAATTTTAAAAATCTACACAATTGACCATTATAAATTGATCATTTGATTATGTCAGTATGTCTGAAATTCAGTCAATAGACTGTGTTAGTTTACTCCATTTCCAAAAGCTTACCGAAGTTCAAGATAATAAGATTTGTTCCCTAAGGAAATGGGAACATGAAAGATGTAGATCTCCTCATTAGATCCGTACAATATTTACTTATTTTATCAAAGCTGTGTGTCTTGTGAACCCATATTAATAGAAGCAGGTAAGAGAAAGGCAGCAATTAATGCATATAGCACTAATCACTCTTGACTCAAAATTGACATGTTTTTGGACAAAATTAGAGTATGAAATTTAGAAAAGCCCTTTAGAACTAGTGAATGAGCACATCATAGTGGCCTATAATTAGTCTGACAAAGAGATTTATAATATTATTTATTTTATAATATACAAGAAGAAATAAGTGTTGAATTCAGAAAGAATCCGTGGACAAACAGGTTATGCTGTTAGTGGGAATATATAGTATAAATTATTTTATCAAACTGTGTGCATAATACTGGTAGCATTGGTCAAAACAGAAAAAAATAGGGATAAAAATATAAAAATTGTCAAAATTCTCTCTTTCTGTTTGTCTTTATCTCTCACAACTTAGAGGCCCTCTGAGTTTTATTCTCCTTTTATGGTTTTTTCTGACCCTAAATTCTTCAGAATTCTGTGCCATCCTGTTCCAAGATTTATTCTTTTCATTTGCAGTTTTTTGGATTGGGAGAAGGGAGGAGATGTGGAGATACTTCCTTCTTATAAAAATGTAGAGATGTGAGCTTCTAATATTCGCCATGTGCGGATTCCATTATAAACAGACTTCAGTCTATATATAATATAATATTTGCCTTTGGAAAAGAGTAGAACATTTCTACTCATTTACCAATCAGAGCCTTCAATTTGGTATTTTAATAGCAGCAGCAGCAACAGCAGCAAAATTCCATGAAATACAGAGCAAAGCCCTCCTAGCTACAGATAAAAAGATCTCATCAGGGAAACTGTGGCAAGGAAGGCCATGGTGCTGCCTGTCTGCACAGTGGGTGTCCCGGGTTGTCTCCCAGCTGCTGGCCCCATATGCAGCTTCTAGAAGCATTCTTCCCTTATTTCTGTGTTCCAACAGAAAACAAAGAAACAACTAAGTAAATAAACAAGCAAGCAAAAACCTTTACTTTTCATATTCTCTGTAGGATTGGTTATAAGAAATAGACAATTTAAAATCAAAACAAGGTAATTTTGAAGAAGAGTTGGGAAAGGAAACTATGATATGTGAAATATTTTGTACAGTGAAATACATTTACATATTTTATTAAATGTAAAACATTCAAAAAGTGAGTCTTGGACTCTGGAAATATAACCGACACATAAAAGCCCAAACTTAGAAACAGATGGATCCTTTGTCAATCAGGACCCAATTATTGGCTGACTGGACTTCCCTCGAAGACTCTTGTTTAAAAACTTTTATTAGTACATATTTCCAATGCATGCAGTTTACAGTCACCTTGGGGAGTGGGCACATGTACATAATACCGCTGGGTTTTTTTCTCAGAATACCCCTCCCATTTCCCTATTGAGGTTTTCATTCTTTTTGATACTCGTCTTAGCTCATTTATGGCACATAAGTGTCTATTCATTGAGGTTACTAAGTTCCTATCCATGGCACGTCTTCATTCTTCTTATGTCCCTTCCCCCTTCCTCATCCCTTGCGCTTGTTCCCTTGGATCACTTCCTATTGCAAGAGATCCGTCCCCTCGTTCCCTTCCCCCCATCCTCATTATTCTCTGTACTTTGCTTTGCTCGAATGAGGGATGCCATATGGTATTTAAGATTGTGCGTCTAGTTTTTTCATTCAACATTGTATTTCCAGGTGCATCCATTTTCCTATAAATGTCTCAAATTTGTCATTCCTGTAGTGAGTAGTATTGCGTTATATATAGATACCACATTTACTTTATTCAATCATCTGTTTATGGGTAGATAGGCTGCTTCCAGGATGTAGCTGTTATGAATTGTGTTGCTATAAATATTGGTATGCATGTGTCACTGTACTACGATGACTTCAGCTCTTTAGGGAAGATACCTAACAGGGAATAGCTGAGTCGTTTGGAATTTCTACTTTCAATTCTTTGAGAAATCTCCACATTGATTTCCATAATGGTTGTACTAGTTTGCATTCCGTCCAATAATTTTGAAGTGTTCCTTTTTAACCATAGTCATGCTAGCCTTTGTTATTGCTTGATTTCTCAATGATTGCCATTTATTCCTAAGATGAAATCTTAATATTGTTTTAATTTGTATTTCTGAGATTATGCAATCCTAAAATTTGATGGGTAAGTTTCAGTTATAATATATGAATAACGCATCATAAAATTATTAAAAAGGAACTTGAATAATTGCAAATGTTCACCTAAATTATTTTAATATAAATTTATAATAAGGTCAAATTATTTTTGTGTGGTGCTGGGGATCGGACCCAGGGCCTTGTGCATGCAAGGCAAGATCTCTACCACTATTGTAAATTTAAAAATCTCTTCCAAATTATAAATTGAATGATGAGCTATGAAACTAATAATGGCAAAATTTATACCATCGATTTGACTCAACAGATACTGTTTTGCAAACTAACCAATTATTATGCATATATGTGATACATATATCATATGGTTAACATAGGCTCAGAGGTTAACCTATATACATATATATGTTCAGAGTTAACATATGCACATATATATTTATAACAATTTTTCTACCTTGTTCTTCTGCTCATACAACTGTATAATGGTTACCATTTTTGTATCTATAGTATCATTATGCTCATTTGGCTAAAATATATATTGTGTTCTTTAAGTCTGCTCATGTTCTCTAATTTGCCAATACCAGATAATCAATTATTTTCACCAGTTTATGTTGTCAAATGTGTCTCATTTTATGAATAACCCAGATAATACAGAGTTAATCTTTCACACCATCTTTTAATTTGTCTTTATACTGGCAAAAATAAACATATCTTTATACTAGTGAAATGTCGAATCATGAGTCAGAGGCCAGCAGAGAAAGCTACTTCTGTTCCATGTTAGGTTGTACCAATGTAATTGTAACCATAATTAAAATGGTATAATCTTTTTGCGTGGTGGTAGATTACGTTATCGACAAACATGTTCTAAGCATAATTATGCACATTCCACAATTAATACAGATTAAAAGTAGTGAATCCAACATAGTTTCATATGCAGAGAGAACTTGGACTCTAAGCATGCAGGTAAAATTAAGTAAACGAATGTTACACAAAGACTGGAGTTTTAGTCGCTGCTGTGCCCCTAAATGAGAGCTAGGAAAGTTCTACTCATCAGCACAGGGGAAAGAGAGCCGGCTGTACGAGGGCTCGTGAGGCTGAGGGAAGCCATTCACGCAGCAGGGAGTGACACAGAGGTTTCCAGGGAGAACCCCAAAATTGATTGAACTGATGAAAACGGTGTAGAAATAACAGACCCAAGAGAACGAATCATGAATTTTCCATAGTTAAGAAATGTGTCATTCCTTAAATAATCATTAAAATAACAACTAATAAATAAAATCTAAAATATTCATAAAATACTAAATATACAAAATAACCAATACATATTAAAAACAATTACAACTGTAATGTCTATAATATGGCTTTCTAAAATATCAAAATATATTTTACATATTTACCCTCCCCAAAAGCATATGAATCTAGGGGCCTGGGTGGGTTGAGGGAAGGGACAGGAAAGGAACTGAAGTTTATTATTTGTGTGTGCAAAACTGCCAGAATGTAATCCATTAACCTGTATAACCAGTATACAGCAACACAGATGTGGAGAAAATAATATATATGAGAGGAAAAATAAAAATATAATGTATAGTAGTAGATGGCCATAATGAATATCTTGGCTAATATTGCAGTTTTATAATATTTAGACTTCAAATCATGAATGTATTCTGCCTTTCCATTTATAAAGGTAATTTAAGAAAGTTTAAACAATCTGTTGTAGTTTCATTGTGCAATATTTGTACCTTAAAAATTAGAATGATTCATAAGTATTTTATTTTTGTTTTTTGTTTTTTTTTTGGTTTTTCTCCGGTACCGGGAACCGAACTCACGACCGTGCGCTTGCCAGGCAGGCACTTTTGCCGCTGAGCTAAATCCCCAGCCCCCATAAATATTTTATTCATTTGCACAGAATTGTAAATTGATCTTCTTAAAACGCATTCATATTCAGTTTGGTTTATTCATTTTTAGTTTGTGGTAATAAAATACATTTTTCCATGTTATTGTGTCCTGTAGCTTTGCTGAAAGTATTTTTTCAAGTTCTTTATTGTTTCACTACATAGTGCAGTGTCATATATGAATACAGATAGTTTTTCTTCCTCTTATATAATTTAAGTGTCTCTTATTTCTTTCCCTACCCAAGTGTTCTGCCTAGAACTTCTAGTGCAATGTTGAAAGAAATAATAAAAGTGGGCATTCATTTCCCAGAGAAAATTCCATACACTAAAATCAGAAGCTAGAAGTAGGATTTTTGCTCTGTGTTCATAAGATATACACATATGTGTAGTTTTTGTTATTGTGGTACCCAGATTTAACATTATAGGAATGATGACTTCAGTGAATGAGTTAGTGCATGCTTCCTCCCTTCTCTTGTTGGAAAAGTTAGAGAAGCATGGGGTAATTATTTTATTTTATTACTAGTTTATCTTACTTTGTTGAAAAGAAAGTTTTGTGTTATTATCTGTTTGTTTCTTCTTTGTAAGAATGTTTTTGGTCTATGTCTTGTACTTCTGGTAATACTTTGAAGATGATGATGCAAAGTGTATTAAGTATTATTATTCTCTTATATTTGTTGTGAAATTTTGTTTTATTTTTTATAAAATAAAAATGTAATTTTCCACTGTAACTG
>NW_004955554.1:2164165-2165525 GCF_000276665.1 Chinchilla lanigera | reverse complement strand
TTACTATCAAGAACACATGAAGAACTAAAAACAAATCAGACTCCCCAAATTTACAAACCAAATCCAAAAATGGGCATATGAGATGAGCACATACTTCTCAGATGAAGAAATACACACAACAAATGAATATGTGGAAAAATGGTCATTCTATAGATGCAAATTGAAACAACACTGAGATTCCATCCCACTCCTGAAAGAATGACTATTATCAAGAAATTAACCAATAACAAACACTGGAGGGCTTGTGGGGGAAAAGAACCTTCTCCGCTGTTGGTGGGAGTGTAAACTGGTGTAAGCTCTGTGGAAATCAGTGTGGTGATTCCTCAAAAGCCTATGTTTAAAGGTCCCATTTGACCCAGCTCTTCCCTTCTGGGTATCTTCCCAGAACAATTAAAAACATCATACTACTCAAGGATAGGAAGAATCAACATCATGAATATGGCCACACTCCCAAAACCGTTATACAGATTTAATGCAATTCCGATGAAAATACCATTGGTATACCTCACAGACCTAGAGAAAATATTCTTAAAATTCATCCGGAACCAGAAGAGACCCAGAATACCAAAAGCAATCCTGGGAAACAAATTCAAGGCAGGAGGTATTATACTACAAAGCTACTGTGATAAAATCAGCATGGTATTGACAAAGGAACAGACCTGAAGATCATTGGAACAGACTACAAGATGCAGACACAGCCGCAAAGACACTCAGTCACCTTATTTTGACAAAGTGGCCAGACATGTTCACTGGAAGGAAGGTAGCCTCTATAATTAATGGTGCTGGAAAAACTGGCTTTCCACATGCCGAAGACTAAAACTAGACCCAACCCTATTACCATGCACCAAAATAGAGTCCAAATGGCTTAAAGATCTAAATATTAAAACAGAAACACTAGATCTATTGGAAGAGAAAGTAGGTGGAAATCTTGAAGACATAGGGTTGGATAGAGAGTTAATGAACAAAAATCAAACTTCACGGTAAATACTTCAAAGAATCAACAACTGAGATCTCATCTTATTGAAAAGTTTTTGCACATCAAAAGAAATCACCAACAACAGGGTGCAAAGAAAACACACAAATCAGGAAAAAATTTTAGCCACCTGTCCCTCAGACAAAGGACTCCTGTCTGGAACATATAAATAATAAAAATAAAAAAAAAATCAGGCTCCCAAAATTCAAAGACTCATACAAAAATGGGCATCTGAGATGAATACACACTTCTCACATGAAGAAATACAAATGCCAAATAAATGCATGAAAAAATGTTCATCATCATTGGTCATTCAAGAGATGCAAATGAAAACCACGCTGAGATTCCATCTCACCCCAGAAAGGATGGCTGTTATCAAGAACCAAC
>NW_004955554.1:2155177-2163562 GCF_000276665.1 Chinchilla lanigera | reverse complement strand
GTTGTGAAATTTTGTTTTATTTTTTATAAAATAAAAATGTAATTTTCCACTGTAACTGCTAAAGTCCTCAGGTCCTGACTGTTCTTCGTGGCTGGAAGTCTTTTGATTACTGATTTAATCTCTTCGTTAGCCATTTCAGACTATGGTAGCAATGACCCCACTTTAAGTTTTAACAATTTGATTCTACTTTGCCTTTTTTTCTGACTGAAGCAAATTAATTTTTATCAATTGTGATGACATTTTTCAAGCACCATCATTTTCTTGATTGATCTTCTCTATTGTTTTTCTGTTTTCTTTATCTATGCCCTAATGTCCATTATTTTCTCCCACTAGTTTTTAGTTTTCTGTTCCTTTTCTATTTCTTTAAGTTGAAGAGTTAGCTTATTAATTTGAACTCTTTCTTTTCCTTTAATGTAGGTTATTTCTAGCTATTTATCTGTAGAAGTTTTCACTCTTTAGGTGGCACAAATTTCATCATGCTATATTTTAATTTTCATTTTCTTAAAAGTATTTTCCAATTTCTGTTTTGATTTCTCATTCAATGTACTTGTGTGTAGAGATGTGTTGTTAAATTTTGTAGACATATTTGTCAATTGTCCATTTATTTGCTGTTATTAATCTCTAGTTGTTTTCCATTGTGATTAGGGGAAACAATTTGGTCAGTCCAATATTTTAATGATTTGAGACATTTTGTGGCCTATGATAAAGTGTATTTTGGCAAATATTCTCTGATCTCTTGAGGAAAATGTGTACTTGATTTTATTTTATTTATAATTTTGCATTTTTTATTTTAAAGATAAAAGCATGAAGACATATTAACAAACAGACATTTACAAAAAACACAAAGCAGTACAAGCATTACAGCATTTCAGACAAGGTGATGGGAAATTAACAACGGTTGTTGTATTACATATCGATATCTTCAAATTGCTTACCCAGATAAACAAATACAGACATGTAAGATTGACCAAACAATGAAACATTAACTGTTCCTTTCAGTGAAGCAGTAGAAATCATTAGTACAACTATCTTAGCTATCCTGTGTATACATATATACATATTTTTCCCCTTCTTCCATTCTTTTCCCATTTTCCTCATCCCAGTTGTTCTTTTCTTTTGAACAGTTTCTTTCCCTAGAGGTCCCATTCAAACCAGCTATTTCCCTTTTGTGTATTTTTCCAGAAGAACTAAAAACATCGTATCATAGGCATATGTGCACTCATGTTTATAGCAGTGCAGTTTGTAATATCTAAATCATGGAAGTAACCCAAATGCCCATGAACTAAGGAATGGATAAAAAAATTGCAATATTTTTATAGAATGGAATATTACTCAGCTATAAACAAAGGTAAACTCGAGGGATTTACAGGGAAATGGACACAGAGACTGTACTCATAAGTGAACTAAATCAGACCCACGTGTGTAAACACCATATTGTCTAATTAGTATAAGAACCTGAAAAAATGAATAAAATCTAAAATATACTTCATTTTAGAGTGAGTAATTCCTTAAGTCTTGGTTAAATATAATAGATTCATAGGATTGCATAAGATCTTTATTTCATCATTTATTTTATGTTTAATCATTTTTTCCCATTATTCAAAGCAGCATATTGAAGCTACTATTCTAGCACTTCATATTTCTTCAGTTTGATCAAACTTTGCTCCATAAATTTTCAGGCTATAAGATTTGGTGCATATGTATTTGTAACTTTCGGTCTGTTGTAGAACTGATGTTTTTATTGGTACATAATATCATTCTTTCTCTCATAATAATCTTGGACTTAGTGATTTACTTTAACAGTATATTTATTCTATCCCTCATTTGATTACTATTTATGCGGAGTATTTTTCCTCTGTTTACTTTCAGTCAATTTGTATATTTAATCTAAACTAATCTTTTTGTAGACATCATATAGTTAGATTACCTTTTCTTATTTATTGTGTTAATCACTGCTTCTTTATAAAAGTTTTACCTTACTGGAGTTTATTGGTATAATTTTGGTACACATAATAATCGCATTCATTTTACAGAATTTGTGTGTGTACATGATATGTTTTGATTTCTCCTTTTTCCCTTTCTCATCCCTTCCTTTCAAACTCCCTTACCTTCCCTGTTCGCAAAGTTCTGTTTTCCTTTTATTCTTTTCTTATTTTTTTTTCCCTTACTTTCTTTCCCTCATCCCCCTCCCAGGTTCCCTTTTCCTTTTGTACAGTTTCTTCCTATTTCACAGTATCTATCATACATTTTGGTTCTTATTTACAATTTCAGTTTCTCATATCATAGAGGTAATGTGATATTTACACGTGTGTCTAATTTATTTCACTTGATTATGGTCTCAAAGTCCACCCATTTAGCTATAAATGTCTCAGTTTTGTCCCTCTTTATGGATGAGTAGTACTCCATTATATAAGCAACACCTTTTTTTTTTTTTTTTTGTACATTCATTGGTTAATGGACGATTAGGTTGCTTCCAAGATTTAACTTGCAAACTGTGCCACTATAAACATGGGTGTGCATGTATCTCTGTGGTATGATGCTTTTAATTCTTCTGGGAAGATAGAAACAAGACAAGGAACTATCATCACTCCTACAAGGACTAGCATCACTCCTACTCAGTATAGGTCTGGAAACATTGACCAGAACAATTAGACAAAAGGAAGAAATAAAAGGAATAAAGGTTGGAAAGGAAGAAGCTAAGTTATCATTATTTGCAGATGATGTGATATTTTACATAGAGGACCCCAAAAACTCCACCAGAAGACTTCTAGATTTGATAACCAGATTCAGCAGCATAGCTGCATCCAAAGTCAACTCTCAGAAATCAATAGCATACCTGTATACAAATAACAAACTCACTGAGAGAGAAATTAGGGAAATAACGTCTTACAAAATAACATAGAAATGAAATACTTAGGATCAATCTAACAAAAGAAGTAAAAGATCTCTATATTGAAAGCTACAATTACTTTGAAAAGGAGACTGAAGAGGATATCAGAAAATGGAAAAATATCCCTTGCTCTTGGAAAGGAGGAACCAGCATAGTGAAAATAGCCCAATGCTAAAAATTGCCCTACAGTTTTAATTCACTTCTAATCTACACACCATTGATATACCTCACAGAATTAGAGGAAACATTCATAAAATTTATTTGGAACCAAGAGAGACCTAGAATAGCAAAAGCAATTCTGGGCAACAAAGGCAAGGCAGGAAACATACCTGCCTTGAAACTGTACTGCCTCTTGATTAAGTTCATTCTTTTACATTATTTAATGAAGAGAATGGAATTTTCTATTTTACAGTGATTTTCTACATTTTTTATTTCTTCCCTACAATCATGCTGCCTTTTCCCATGCTCAGTTGAGTTTTATATTGTGCAATTTTTATATTTTCTCTTTTCCTTTTATGCATGTATTTATTTTCTTGTCTTTGTAATTAACCTCTTAATTTTACAGTCATCCATTTGAATTAATATGATTGTATCTTTAATAGGCCAAAGTGCTTCTCTGCTCTGTCTCTTCCCGTTGTCTTTTTCACCAGTCACTTGCTCATGTACCATGTGCACATTAATGTGTGTTCTAAGTTACTGATTATTGCTTTTTCTTCAGTCTTATAAATACCAGAAAAGAATGCACTGTGCACAAATGCGGTAACGCTGGCTGGTATGTATGTGTTTACCTTTACCATTCTTCCTTTTCTTCACATCAAATGTCTTTTTGTTTCTGCCATAAAACCTCCCTTTAGTACTTTCTGGAGGGCAGATTTACCAGAATTAGGCTCTGACAGCTTTGGTTTGGGAATGTCTTAATTGCTCTTTTGGTTTTTGTGAACACCTTTTTCTCTAATGTTGAATTCTTGGGATTTTATTTCAACACTTTATTGTTATCATTCCACTACTTTTTGGCTTCCATGGTTTTCTTTCTGGAAATCAGCCCTTCACCAGGATATATTTTACAGGGACGTTTCCTTCTTTCTTGTTGATTTCAAGGTTCATATTTTTCTTTTATTTTTCCAAAGTTTTATTAAGATGTTATATTGTGGTTATATTTTTGTCTTTCTTGGAATACATTGAGTGTTTGAATGCACACAATTTTTTTCAAATATAAGAAGTTTTAGACTATTATTTCCTTAAACATTTTCTCTTCTCTTTGGGGACTACTATATGTATTCGGTACACTTGATGGTCTTCCATAGAATGCTTTCTGTGACTTCATAAACTCTGCTGCTGAAAGCTCTTAGTACTTTTTTGATTTTGGTTATTGTAATTATCAGAGATAAATCTTCTAGGAACTGACATCCTCTATACTACCACAGAGGTGGGAAAGGGGAAATAAAAATTTAGTAAAATTTTCCTACCATTTTGTTACCTTTCCATAAAATGCAGCCTGATCTTGGTTTGTATAAAGTTGATTATGAGAGTTTATTTTCATTTTAAGGGACACTTTAGAGACATTTTCCTGTGGGGCTACCTGCCCCGTACTTGTTGCTGGCATTATTTTGTGCATAGATTTTAAAGAAACCTCTCTGATGCTCTGTTTTTCTCCTGTTAGTGATTGTTTAAACCGTATTTCCTGTCACACCATGCCACATCCTCCAAACTGCTACTGAAAACTGCCTCAGTGTTTCCCTTTCAGAAGCAGCATTTGCTGTGTAGCATCGCTCTTACATGTGCATTTTCATCCCTTGATTATGGAGTACATTAGCCCTTTTAAAAAGTGCAATCTAAGTGAGAGTCAGCTAAAGCTTGTCTAGAACACCTACTAAAACCATTGCCTGGGTAATTCTAAAAGAAAATTGAATCTTGTCTTGGTTATTTGGGATTCAAATAAAAAGAAAATATCCTAAAATATGCATCTATAGTGAAAGAAAGATTCTAATAATCTCAAACATTTCTAATATGATTGTGGCATAGATGCTCTGATACCAAGAATAATATGCATTTTAAGAATTCATTATCAACCAAGAGATTAATGGAAGTGGGGAGAAAAAGAGAGTAGGGAAGTTAGTAGAACTTAGATGTGTTGTGTACATGTACCAACTCTGTCTTAGTTACTTTTCTGTCATTGCTGAGATAAAATACCTGGCACCCAAAGTTAAAGGAAGGAAAAGTTTATTTATCTCACATTTTGCCAAGGTTTCAGTCCATAACCAGCTGGCTCCAAGACAGAGTGGCATGGTGAGGGGCAACAGTTCAAGGCAGTAGCAGACAGCAAAAGCAACAAGAGCAAAAAGGGTGACAAACCCCCTTTCCTTCTTCACAGTGTATGCAGGCTACCTGCCTAGGGTGGATGCAGCATTCACACCATCTTTGAACCTCACTCTTGCACAGGCTCAGGATGTTTACAAAGTGAGGACCCTGACCTCCTGCGGAGTCATTTAGTTAAACTTCTGAATTTCTCAAGTTGACACAATAAATCAACCATTACAACATCCTAGAGCATAAACGGGCCCCCTAGGGCATGTCCTTTACAGCCTAAGATGTAGAACTGCTGAGTTAGTTAGTTAAACTTCTAAACTCCTCAAGTAGACACAATGAATCGGCCATAACAAACTCTCTGTGATGAATATAATAACTATGTACTGTAAATATGTACTATAAGATTAAAAGTTAAATAAAAATAATTCATTATCACTTTCTGTTCTAATACATGGAAATAGAATTTCTTTTTAAATAATTTCATATTTATTTAAATTTAATACAAGAAATTCATTTTACAAATGCATGCTCCTAATTATTAATTAATTCCAGATTTTCCCACTGTAATATATAATATGGTAGCACATAGTATAATATTTAAATTCAGTCTTCATTTGTCTAGATGTCTAACTAATGGTATCAGTTATAACTTGGGAGTGGTATCTATTCTCATTGTCATTCTATTTTTTGTAGAAAAAGAGAGAAGAGTTTAAAATGATAGAGAAGAGTTTAAAATAAAGACAGTGCTTATTCATGATATGAAAAATTTACATTATTAATTGGATCTTATAACCAGAGTTCTCAGACAAAATGAAAATGCAGACCATTAAATTTGATATTTAATATACATTGCAGTGTTTCTTTAGTTACGTTGCATTTTTGTAAGATATTCCCTAAATAGCCTATATTTTTTCTACATGATATATTTAACTATTTCAACTGTTCACTTTTGTTATGTTTAATTAACCATTATATACAGAACACTGGTGCATATATGTATTTCTGTTTTCTTTTTTGAAAGCCAGGAAGTTTATTTCTATCTACTGTAACAAATATCTCAAGGAACTACATGTGTTTCTTATGTTACATTTTCTTAAGTAATATTTCATGAGAAAAACTGGATGACCAATTCATGAAAATTTAAAAGTTTTTTCTTTAATATCTCCATTTAGTTATATCCACATATAGCTTTTAAATTGTGTATATCTATATGTATATATACATATGTATAATTTTTCTGTGCATTTCACCTGTAGTAATATTTGTTGATGGAATTTGAACATCTTTGCATAAAATTTAACTAGTGCGTGAAACACTTATAAGCATACCAAATTAACAAGGGGCTGCTAAGACACAGCTGCTCTTACAAAAAGACAGAGTGAACTCTCCTGGAACACAGACATACCGAGGCATAGACATCAAACTGATATTTACAGAAATAGCTCCACAGCCATAATTTTCTCTCCGTGTATGCAGAAGAAAACAGAGTGCTCAGTGAGTTATTGACACTGCAGTGTGGCGGTTGTGAAAGTGTCAACCTTAATATTCTGGGAGTGAGATAAAGGAGGAGATGAGAATGCTGGGACCTTCTTGATGACTAGAGTTGGATGGAAACTGGGCATGTTGTTAGGGAGGTGAGGTATTTCTGGAAAATCATCACAGTAAAATTTGTTAAAGTGTGGGGAATTCACAAAACAGCAAATTGAGGGTGTAGTGTGGATGGATCAGGCTCTAAAAAGTATAGCAGAGAGAGAGGGGGGGGGAGGATAAGAGAGAAAGGGAGAGAAGGAGAGAGAGGGAGAGAGAGAGAAAGAGGTTTGGTTCATGGTTTTTGCTTGTGAGTCTCTCACTGTGCAACCTCCAGTTTGCAAGGACAAACCAAACAGATCTATCTCCAGGGAGAGAACAGGGACATCAGTGCTAAGGCCTTGGTTTTCAGCATTCTTAATGGACTTACCACCTTACTACTTTTTCTGTTGCTACTGAGAATTCAGATGCAATTCTAATTCTTATCAGTTTTGTGTGACAGAACATTTTCTTTTTATTTTTTTACTATTAGAACAACTTCCCCCCACAAAAAACCCAATAAAATGATACAGAATTTCAAAACAAGATAATAGGAAATTAATGATGATTGTTATGTTGCATATTGTTATCTTCAAAGTAGTATTTCAGCTTACCAGATACAGGCATGCAAAACTGATCAAACAATTAAACATTAACTGTTCCTTTCAATAAATAAATAGAAATTAGTAATACAATTATCTTAGCTTTTTTTCATTTCTCCTTTCCCCCATCCCAAATGTTCTTTCATTTTGGACAGTTTCTTTCCCTTTCACAATGTCTATTGTACTTTTTGGATTTTATTTACTCTTTCAGTTTCTTATACTAGAGAGACAATGCAATGCTTACACATAGGCATGTGGTTTATTTCACTTACAAGTATGGTCTCTAGTTGCATCCATTTACCTGAAAAAGCCTTGTGTTTATTTTTCTTTATAGCTGAATAATACTCCATTGTATAAAAATGCCACATCTTTTTTATCTATTCCTCAGTTGATGGGCATTTGGGTTGTTTCCAAGATTTAGCTATGACAAATTGTGCTGCTTTAAACTTGGGTGCATGTATATTGCTGTGGTATGATGTTTTTAATTCTTCTGGGAAAATACCCAGACGGAGAATAGCTGGGTAGAATGTGACCTCTAATCCGAGTTTTTTTCAGGAATCTCTACACTGATTTTCAGAGTGGTTGTACCAGTCCACACTCCTACCAACAGTGAAGAAAGTTTCCTTTTCCCCCACAGCCAACTAGCATTTGTTTTTTGTTGATAATCATTCTTTGTGGGGTGAGATGAAATCTCTGTTGTTTTAATTTGCATTTTTTGAAAGATCAGTGATGTTGGATATTTTTGCATATATTTATTTGCCATTTGTATTTCTTCATCTGAGAAGTGTGTATTCCTCTCAGATACCCATTTTTGATTGGGTCTTTGAAATTTAGGGCCCGACTTTTAATTCATTTTTTGATGCCAGGAATCAAACTCAGAGCCTTGGGCTTGCTAGGCAGGCACTGTGCCACTGAGGTACATCCCTGGCCCTAATTCTTTATGTTGTCCATATTATTTTTCTTCCTAGGTTTCAGAAAACTTTTGCCTTCAACATTTAAAATTTCATATTGTATCACGGT
>NW_004955554.1:2153308-2154887 GCF_000276665.1 Chinchilla lanigera | reverse complement strand
CCATTTTACCAGGTGTATCACGGTGTGAGTTTATCATAGCCCATTTTACCAGGTGTTGGGTGATCACTCTAAATTTGGCAACTCACGTCCTTTGGCTCTGGGAAATAGTTTAACAATTTTATTAATTATTTCCTACCATCTGTTTTTTTTCTGTCTCCATCTGCACTTTCTATTATTTGGTCTTAGGAATTCTGGAAGTGATATCTGTGTTCTACATTTTCTCTCTTTCATATTACCAGTTTTTTATACTTACTTATTTTCTTGAAGATTTTCTAACTGTTACCTAGGCTTCCATTAACAATTTCATTGAATAGCTTCTTTGTTTTTTTAAAAGTTTTTTTCTGGTTTTTAGTTCAATGACTAGTTGTTTTTCATTTCTCTAAGGATTCAATCACAGGTTTTGCTTTTCCAGTGTTTTTCTTCCCACTTATTTCATATCATGTTGTTTTTATGTTGGTTCATTTTCATGTATTTTTGGTGTTAAAGAGTGTCCAGATGCCAAGGTCAGATTGGTTTCTGTTTGCGATTAAAAGATGAACTATAACAATATAGCTTTATATTTGTGAGCATTAAGTAAGATTTTTAACAGTTAGTGTCCTTGTGAAGGACATGGGTGGATCCTTTCTAGGTAAATTCCAGCATCCTGTTAGAGTCCTTCCTGAGCTCTCTGAGTTGCCTGCTGAAGGTTAGGGACCCTCCAGTGGGGTTCTGGAGAGGGCGGAGTGTTGGAGGGCTGCTCCAGACTCTTCTCCAACACTCGTGTTCTTCACATTTGGTAGCTTCTGGGTTCTGGGGTCTAAGGCTCCACACCGTGACCATAGTTTTTCAGGGGTAGGGACCTAACAGTTTAATGACTTACAGACTAACGTCCACCGTGCCTTTGTACTTTGTAATCAGTGTCATTCTGATGCCCTCAAATAACGTGGTAAATTGTGTACATCCTCGGAGGGTCTGTAGTAGGAAGGATTTCAGCTTTACCTGCCACAAAAATGGGATGATTCCTTTTCAGGGCCACTTTTTAGTATCTAATCTTTGCAAGTTCCAATATTTTGTTGTCTTTTCTTCAGTCATCTTTTTCCTCGTTTGTAGCTTTTAAGGACTTCCTTTGGTAGGTGCTTTTGAGGGGTTTAATAAAGTCACAAAATGATGTCCTTGTCTTCAAAATTTCACAGTGAGCATGAAGTTCACCGGAGTGAAAGGCATATGTGGGACAGTGCTTGAACACTGCACATAGTGAAACACTTGTTAGAGAATCTGCGTTCTTCCCTAATGTGCACAGTTCTCAAAGTCACGACTGCAGGAAATGAGTGTGTACCTTACTGAAGGAAACTATGTACTGAAACTAGGTGGTTCTTGCTTGTTTGCTTTTTTTAAATAAAAAAACAAACATCTAAAGAAATCACCAGCAGAGTCAAAAGAAAACCCACAAACTTGGAAAAAATTTTAGCTGATTGTCCCTCAGACAAAGGGCTTCTATCTAAAACATATAAAGAATTAAAAAATTTCAGCCCCTCCAAATTCAAAGACCCAATCCAAAAATGGGCAGTGGAGATGAACACACATTTCTCAGACAAGGAGA
>NW_004955554.1:2148158-2152473 GCF_000276665.1 Chinchilla lanigera | reverse complement strand
CTTTGTTTGTAACTCTGTATTGTCTGTATTGTGCTTGTGATATGTTGTAAAATGTTGTATGTCTGTTAATGTTTCCCTCCTTTTATCTTTAAAATAAAAAAAAAAAGTTTTGTCTGTTCATACTATGAAAGACAGGTCATTGTGAGGACAGTGATTTTAAGATGGTCATTTTTAGTGCAGGGATGATACATAATTGAATGGATTATAATGACACAGTAAGGGAGTTGCCTGTTGTTTAATTGTATCAGTCTGCAAAGCTGTGTTATTTTTTCAGGCAAACCAGCAGTGTAGAAGATTGAGAAAGTCATCACTATGTAACTTTTCAAAATAAAGTTCCTATTGTTGGTAAAGTGAGAAGATTGAATAAATCAACAATAGATGCAATTCTAAAGAAAGCACTGCAGAGTACAAAGAACAGGGTGCAAGCTGGCAACAAGGAAAAGTCTCCTGAGGTCTGCCTTGGAAAATTGTTTCAGTACTCTATGGTCACGTACCCCAGACTTATTTCTATTTAGTCTTCAGCTGCAATGACAATGTATTGTGATAGTTCTTTAATACATATTAAAAATTAAGTTCTCTTTTCATTTGTCACAGTTATGGGAACTATTTTTAAATCTAAGATTTCCTTGATTTGTAGTCTTATTTTTAAAAATATTGTGTATTTCCTTGTTATTGATAACTTTTCATACTTATCTCTTTTCTCATATGTGTGAAAATGAATTCTTATAAAGGAAAATACAATTTATGTATTTCAAACTAACGATCCTATCATTACGATTATCATGCTACACCTTTTTATACATACATTTGCATTTAAAATCCTGTCTAGACCTTGGCCCACCTTGTTTTCTAGATCTTTTGTTGTTATTAACTTACCTCTTTTCCGTAACTCTACTTATTTTTGTCCTATTTTATTCTGTTTAACTTTGTATGCTTTTCCAACTAAACTACTTCATTTTTCAGTTGTTCATATTTTTAATTTCTACCTATTTGAAATTTTCATTCATCCACAAGACAGAAATAATGTTACATTAATTTTTAATGTAAGCTTATCCTGCTTAGTTTGCTTAGATAATGACCTTGCTATTGTATTACTTATTTTGCACTGCAGGAAGACATGCATGGAGCTTAGGTGTACTTCTGGAGGAATGTGTTTCCTAATCTCACTCCTCACTCTGCCTACATGGCCAAAAACATCTGGTATCACTGCTCATTCTGGGGGTTTTTCTGATTCTCTCTTTCTGCTTCTAGGGCTGGAGAATCCCACCAGTAACGTTTTCATAATGTCATAGACCACATAAAATTATTATCTGAAAAAAGTTGCAGTTTTCAAAAATACAAAAGTATCAAATTCCCTTAACTGTGCACAATTCTATTCACAAAATTATCTTTATTTGTAACTACTGTCGTGTCTTTTCTCCTGGGCAAACTACCTAGTTTGCCTCCTCTCTTTCCAACTCTGGTGTTTCCAACTGAAGTGCTCCATAGATTGATTTCTGCTCTGTCCTGGTTTTGATTCATACTGTTTTTACCTAGATCAGAGCAGTCACTTGCTTTTCTTTTCTATCCAGCACATAGACTCCTTCTTGAATGTATTCAATGCCAACTCCCACTCTATAATCCTCCGACATCTTCTAATAGTCACAACTATGATCCTTACAGTTTGCAATGTCAAATCAACCTGCTCATATGTTCACACATTTGTTTAAATTATCCCTTTTTACCTCATGTTGACATTCCTTTATCATGCCAGCCTTTTATCCTCTAAAATGTCTTCCAGGAGCCCATTAGCCTGAGTGGCATGCCCTCCCTCTATGGTGGTGACACGATACATTTCCTTAAAAAGTTGCAAGCCTTGAAAAAGAGCTGTGCCAATGATGACAGAGAATGTCAAAGAAGCACAGGAAGAGATGCTTGACATCCCATGCTTTCAGGGCAGTGGGAATTGAACCTCAGAGGCACACTAGCTCCTTGGATGTAGAAATGCACAACACTGTTGAAACCACTGGTGTGGAGAAGGAGCTCCCACTCCCTGCCCACATGAACACTGCATAGTTTAATAACCACTTTCAAATTTCTTGCCATCTTATCTGACAGGTGTTCCTGATTTCTTAATCAAATGAGTTGAAAACATGCATCTACACAAAAATCTGCACATAAACATTTATAACAGCTTAATTTATAATGACACAACTTTGGAACAACCCAGCTACAACAGTAGCTGAATGGATAAATAAATTGTGGTAATATATACAATGCGATATTAGTCAATAATAAAAATAATATGAAAGTATGAATAGACACAAACATTTTTAATTCATTCTTTGATAAAACAGTAGAGATATATCTTATTCCCTATAATGGTTTGAGCAATCTTTCATTCTTACATCTTTTTTGTCTTGAGACTCTGTATCACTTTGAATGTTCTTGCTTTGATTTGTTTATGTCTGTGATACTGGTATGCTGCTACTGTTCTATTTCTTTGTTTGTTTCTCATTTACTTTTCTCTTTAAAATAAAAAATAAATTTAATATATCATATGATTAAAAAATTTAATTCATAAGTGAAAAATCAATGCTAAAACCTGCATATTGTATAATTCCCACTGTGACACTCTGGAAAGGGAACACTCTGAAGACATTAGAGAAGATGAGTGTTTGCTGAAGGCTGTGGGAAAGAGATGAATATGATCAGCAGAGTCAAGTGTAATGCAACCTGTGGACTGAGGCTGATATTGATGTCACAAGGCTGATTCCTGGACTCTCGTATTTGTGCCTCACTGGTGCGGGCTGTTGGTAGTCGGTGAGCTCTGTTTGCTGAAGAACAGGTTATCTGAGAAATTCTGCACTTTCCACTCAATTTGTGCATAAAGTGAAAACTGCTTCAAAAAGTCTATTAATTAATAAAGGAAATATCCAAGCACTTTTTACACACATTTTTTTCAAATGAAGATATTAAATTGAAGATGTTAAATAGGTTTATTTGCTATGATTATTAGCAATGTCTAATCCTTGTTCTGAAAATTTTGGTTTATCTCATTTGCCCAGTCATCGACTGGATTGCTTGTTCTTCCGGTATTGCAATTGTTCTGTTCTTTATTCTAGATATTAATCCTCTCTTGGGAGAGTATCTAGCAAAATGTCCTCTTCTCTGTAAGCTGTTTCTCCACTCTCATAACTGTTTTCCTATTGTTCAGGGGCTTTTCAGTTTGATGTGACCTCATATTGATTATTATTTCCTGATCTACGGCAATATAAATTAGTTCAGCCACTATCAAGAATTCTTAAAACATGAAAATATGAGATGATATAGCTCTGCTACTCCTCCTGAAAGAATTAAGTACTTGAAAGACTTAAATACTCCAAGCACACCTGCACATGGATGGTTTGCAGCACAATAACCATAAGGGGTAAAGAAAATATGATGGAGTCCTGCTCAGCCATAAACAAGAAAATGCTGCCATGTGCAGGAAACGATGGGACTGGCAATCATTATGCTATGCAAGATAACCAGATGCAGAGAGACAAGCATTGCATATGTTGTCTCTTATGTGGAGTCTGTTGGGGTGATTACATGCATGTAGGGAGAGACATTTGACAAGCAGAGAGAAGGAAAAGAAAGGAAGGCAGTGTAGGGAATAGTAAGGGGACAGATATGATCAAATGATGTCATAGACATATGTGTGAATATCTCAGTGAAACTCAATATTTTGTATAATTAACATATACAAATAACAAAAAATTAAGTATATTTTATTTTACCCTTAATGTCTTGATGTTTCTCATGATAAATATTTTAATTCTTGACATTTATTTTTTTTTGTTTGTTTGTTTTTTTTTTTGGTTTTTCTCCGGTACCGGGAACTGAACTCACGACCTTGCACTTGCCAGGCAGGAGCTTTGCTGCTGAGCTAAATCCCCAGCCCCGACATTTATTTTTTATAAATAGACTACTTTGGTTCAATTTGATTTCAGTAAAGGCAGAAAAATTCAAGTGATTGACACAATTTAGTTAAACAGAATTTAAAATTAAAACAAAAGATAGTTTTCACTTTGTGGTCACTGATTTCCATAATAAAGACAGACATACTGTCTTCATTTTCTTCTCTATCCTCTGTTTTTCATGGCTGCCCTCTAAAAATCAACATTGTCATGAATCTGCAGTGGAGCTGGCTAAGCCTGCTTCTCTATTAGAATGTTTCATCTTCATGTTAAAATTTTTAATTTGTAGTTTAATACTTTGAAAAGCATTGTATAAATATCTACTTTATGGGGGCTGGGGATTTAGCTCAGCGGCAAAGCGCCTGCCTGGCAAG
>NW_004955554.1:2119243-2148058 GCF_000276665.1 Chinchilla lanigera | reverse complement strand
AAAAAAAAAATCTACTTCATGTTTTTAAAATCTAGTAACTAATTTAAGTATTAATAATGTTTTTTTAAATATGTTCAATTTATTCCAAAGTCTGAAATATTTTACAATCACCGATGATTTGGCATAGGTCTTTACTCTTACTATGTAGTCATCTATGAGAGAAAATGCTATTGTTTTATTGATACTAATCGACTTGTGTTTTTGTTATATGGATCAATATGGCTCCTAGAGGAGAGTGACCACTGACTGCTGAGCAAAAGAGAATACCTTTTCCCTTAAGGTTTCTCAAATCCCTTACTAAATTAAAACAATTTAAAAATATCCTGCTTCTAATTATCGCATGTCTTGGTTTTCTGAAAGAAGGTCATGCATTTGCACATGGCCCACCAGGTGTCTGTGTATCCCCTAACCACTGTCCTACCCCCATCAGGATATTCTTCCTGCTCAGCGAAGCTATTACAGAGTGAGGTTTCTTTGGCTTATATTCCATTTACATCTTTGAACCAAGGTATTTTTCCTTTTTTACAAGACAAAATTTGTAACAATAAATACAATAATAAGTTCAGAATGAATGAGATGGTAAGGTTGTGAGAGAATTCATGCCTTGTAGATAGGGCTCAGAAAGGGTGTGGTTACTAATTAGGAAAATAAACTTCACAGCTTTTGTAATTGAGGTCACACACTTAAGTTGGAAAGAGTTTTGGAATTGGATCTTAAAATTTTTCCATGTTTTCCCTTCAATTACACTTTAATGGAGAACATAAGTAATAATTGTTGTAATAAGTAATGGTTGTTGTCATCCTGGGTTTGATATCAAATCCTCTACTTTCTTGAAATATGACATGCAAAAGTATTCTCCTGGCAGACATTCAAATCATTACAGATAAACTACAATTTGAATAGGTTCTGTATGGGTTTTGTCTGGTTGTCCCCCCAGTGCTGCAGGCGGTCATGCAGAGCAGACCATTCAGAGGTGGCTGAATCTAGAACTTGTGATTGGTTCCTTGTCTGGGGATTGGGAATGTGAGTGCTACACCAGCCGGAGGGAGGCTAGCCTGCGTACAATATAAGGGAGGGAAAGAGGCTTGTTATCCGCTTCTGCTCTTGTTGCTTTGGCTGTCTTCCACGCTATGAACTGGAAGCTCTGTGCCATGCCACCCTGCCTTGGAGTCAGCTGATTATGGACTGAAATCTCTACAAACTGTGAGCTAAATAAACCTATCTTCTTTAATTTTGGGTGTTGAGTATTTTGTCTCAGCAGTGAGAGAAAAACAACTAAGACAGGCTCAGTACTTAAGTTTGCTCTTATTTATTTATTATGTATTTTTTATTTATCTTTTTTCATATTTACCTATTATTTAAAATATGTTAAGTGAAATATATCAGATGCACAAGCTTAGATATCACAGGGTTTCTCTTGTATGAGAAATCCAAGGCATGAAAGAGCAAAGGGACAGTTAGACAGTAGGTCACGGGGAAAGACTGCAGATCTTTTGCAGGTGCTAAGGTGGCCAAGAGATGGAGAGGGAGGGAACGGTACATAGGGAAACGGGAAGCAAAAAGGATGATGTATCACCTGCAAGTGCCAGCTGCCTGTGATGAATGTTGTCACTGTGTCCTGTGAACAAGTGCTAATGAAAATAACATACAATAAAGTGCTGCCCTGAAGTTGCCTGCAGGTCCCGTGTGTCATCCATAGGGAGTCAGGGAAGAAGGCTCCAAATCCGCGGAGCTCGGAAGGACAGGCTGCGCACATGGAGTGTCCTTCTGCCCCTGCTCTGAGACGCGCAGTCAGGCTGATTTGCTTTGACTGAGTTCAGAAAGCAGCTGCAGGAAACATAGGTCCCAATCATTAAAGGTCATGAAAATATCATGCTGTGTTCAATCTTCTGTGAGCGTTCCAGTCTCTGTTTGAACTACCCTGAAGTCTATGAGAATTTTAAGGACTTTAGAGTTTATAGTTAGCAAGGGGAAATTTGAGGTTTACAGTTTTTCCAAATGTGAGTAGCAAAATGTTACCAAATACTATATGTAATCCCACTACATAATGTGAGGGTCTTTCTTTTCCCTCCCTCCCTCCCTCCCTTCCTTCCTTCCTTCCTTTTTTTTTCTTTCCTTCTCTTTTTTCTAGCTGAGAAAGAAATTCTTATAAAATGGATGCTCTTAAAAATTTTACAAGTGCTATTTGGGCACATGCTTCAGGACTCCTGTGAATACATTTCCAATGAATTTTAGAAAATAGAATTATGAAAGGCAGATATTCATTTATTCCAATCATTTCTAGTCAATAGTATTCTAAGTGTGAAATCCATAACAAATGGTCATGCTTTATAATTATAATCACTACATTTGTGACACAAGTATTCTGGACCAGTCACATGATCTTCTTACTAATACAGCATTGTTAGTCTCATCATTATTATTATCTCCATCTTATTTATTCTTTTAAATGATGCTTATTGAGTTCTTACTATTTTCCAGTTAGATGAAGACACTTAGGCTTGAAAACTTTAATTGACTTTTAAAAAACCACACTTATTTGGGAATAAAAATAAAATATTCTGATTTTACAGCCAAATTTGTAATTATGAAAATGAAACAAAAGAAATCTAAAGCCTCAGTTTAAAAGCAATTTTAGCTGGGAGTGTAGCTCCATGGCGTAGCACCTGTCTGGCAAGCACGAAGTCCTGAGTTAAATTCCCAGTACGCCAAGAAAAAAGCAATTTCATATTTTGTGTGGTTTAGGCTATTTCTAGGTTATGTAAATATTATTTAAATTAGAGAATTTTAACTATGGGTTGTTTAATGCCGATAAACTATTGTTAAGTATTGTAGAGGAAATTCACTAAATATATTTCCCAGAAATTAGGATTCATTAGAACTGGGTTTTGCTAAACACTATTAGATGAAAGTGTGTTTTCCATACCATAAGGGAAATCTAAACAGTGTGTCAGTTACTGCTCATTTGACCCCTACAGTATCACACCCACAGCAATAGTAGCCTGGTAAGTCAGAAAAGTATGTAAGGAGAAAGAAAGAAGACTCAAATCCTGTTTTATGTCCCCAAACTTGTTCTTTTTACAAATTAAAGTTCATATTTATATGTTATATATTAACATAGAATGTTTATGTGACAATGCCTAAAATAACTCTACACTATAAATCAAATAATATGTTTGTATACTACAATAATGATTAAAGGTGGTTGGCTTACCAAAAGCTAGTTTCTCCCTCCTTATTTTGTTATTATTTTAGATGTAGCTTCAGTCTTTATTCTGCAGATTGTCAGTCTCCATATCTGCCTTCTGAACCTCCACTCCTCACACAACCTCAGCTTGTATGGGATGTGTCACCCCTTGACTTAAGGACTCACCCTCCTGAGGGGTATCCTACTTCTTTGTCTTTTCTTCCAGGAAACATTCAACCTAGTTTTACTCCTTTTGTAAGCCATGTGGAGAAACTGCTAATGTCTTTTCTTTTTATTTGTCCTACTACATATAAGAGGGGTTACATTTCTAAAAGTATTTCAGTATAGATCCATTCAACGTTAAGTACCTGTCTGATAAAGTTTATCTTATAGAAAGATTGAGGTGATATAGTTAAGTAGATAATCCCTAAAATAATTAATCAAGAATCTAAAAGACCATCTTTAGAATAATATAGAATTATTTTGTCTTTAAGTTTTTAATGTTTCAGATTGTTTGAATTTTTTATCGATTTTATTGTGCTGGGAAGACAGAGAAGTTAGAAATGATTTACCTGTTAAGTACATAATCAGTTTGGGATATAAATGTTATTTTATCAAGCTATAAGACAACAGGCTGTCAGTTCTTGATTAAAATTCATTTAGTAGGGTATCAGACTGAATGCACTTAAAAAACTTTGACATGTTAATTTGATTAAATAGATTTAAATTCAGCTGAAAGTTAAGTTCAGCATTAGTCATGGTTAATTACTGTCAGGAAGGATATGTTCTAGCTATTCATTTATAAAATATGAGCTTTGAGATTGCATATGAATTAATTAGATTCCCTTTAATTGTAGCAGCTATATGCAACACATAGCTTCTAGCTGATATAAAATATTTTATTAACTTCGAGAAAATGGACAGTATCCTCATACAAATTTGACAGGATCTAAGAAGAGAGAATCTGCAAAAGATGCACAGCAACATAAATACACCAGATACAACCCACTGTTACAGCAACACATCCCTCTGAGAAAGGAAACTTGCAGGAATTCAGAAAGCTGCATTAATTTGTGACTAAGTACAAAATGATTGAGCACTTCCAATGAACTTGAGCTTGTTATTGGAGAAGAAAATAAGATGCTATTAATGAATGTTAACTTATTTGATAATGAAAATATAAGGCATGGGCTTATATAACATGTACTGATGTGAGTGAGATCCCTGTGCTGGCATTTTAAACCCTATAAATGTTGAGTTAATAATTTTCTATGTCCTGTTACAAATACAAGGGAAAGTTTTCCTCATTCAAATCAGTCATTATTTGTAGCCATAATTGACATAGTTAAGGACTTTTGTTTTTAATGGGGTACATTTGGTAAGAGAAAAAACTTTACATAAATTAAATTTGATCTTATTTGAACAAAGAATGATTGATGAACTGGGGAGCACTCAAAACCAGAAGATGTTTGGGGGGTTCCAAACCTATGTGTGAAGTGGTTATAGGTGTCAAGTGCTGTGATGAGACCTTTATTCGGTTTGGACAAGGTCTGATCAGTGGACTGCCTGTGACTTCCTGGAGCTACTGCTTCTTCTTGGTGTAGAGCCAGATATTTGTTACAAAAATATATACACTAAACTGAGTTTTTGTTTATTAACACACTAAATTTGTGTGCTGCTTTTTATTTAAGTACAAAGTTGGAGACAGCCTCAGGTTTCATGCTATTTAGTTTAGCCTATTGAACATTAGAAAGTGAAAAAAAAACAACAACCAAAAAACCATGTCCAATATTATATTAATTAAGTTAATCAAACACTGCTAATATTTCCACATATTTCTTTCTAGTATCTTCCAAATACTTGCATTATCTTTATGATTTTGATTATAATGTTAATGTATCACCTTTTCCACTACAGTATTTCATAAATGTACTTTGTCTTTTCCTTAGTAGTATACCTACTTTAATTGTAAATTGAGATTCCACTGGTCACAGAAGTAGCTGCACCAGCATCACTCAAGACCCTATTGAAACAAACATTTTGGATGTACAAACAATTTCCAGTACTGTCAGAAAATATAAATCAGCTAATTTTAAAGCTACACGATCATGATTTTAATTTTGCTAATTTAAATTTGATATGGAAACACATGTATCAATATGAAAATAAATTTAGGGTATGAACTGCATTTATAAGGAAAATAAAACTGATTTTTGAAATTTTCTTTCTTTCTATATATCTCCAATTAAATTAGTTTCAGAAGAGGTTATAATAATGACTAATACTCAAATGAAACTTTACATATGTAAAGCCTTTTAATCTTGACAAAGCTATGAAGACTTACTACCATATCCTTATGTTACCTCTGAGGAAATGACTTGGACCTGTGTCAGGTGCCTACCTGAGGTCCTGAGGTTTGCAGGTAGTGACATGCAGTGTAGACTCTGGATCCAAATCTGTGTTCTTACTCATTATGACGTTGCTGCGGAGAGGTTTCAAAGCTGTGTGCATCACAGCGCGGCGAGGGGAGGTGACTGCTCCAGGAGAGAAGTGTGAAGTAATGTGGAGAGAACTTTGCAAAGTTCATTCGTGAGATTCGATACAAATCTCTTCTCCACCAAAACAACACTGGAACTCAGATTATATTACAATTGTTTTAGAACATATTTTTATTTGATACTTTAAAATGCATAGAGACCAAATAATTTTCTATTTATTTTCAGGATTCCTGATTCCAGATGACCCGTTTGGATCTTGTGAGAATAAGTACTGTGGCTTGGGAAGGCACTGTGTGATCAGCAAAGAGACCCGGCAGGCGGAGTGTGCCTGCATGGACATTTGCAGGCAGCACTACAAACCCGTGTGTGGCTCCGATGGAGAATTCTATGAAAACCACTGTGAAGTGCACAGAGCTGCCTGCCTCAAGAGACAGAAGATTACCATTGTCCATGGCGAAGACTGCTTCTTCAAAGGTAAAAGCAGGGCGAGCCTGAAGTGCCGCTTCCTGTTTCCTCCCTACTTTCTGCTTGTTCCCTGCTTTCCAACTTTATAGTTTCATATCAGCAAATATCTAACATCAGCAAAGGAAAACAATGAGGTTATACCAAGAAGCAGCAGTGTATGACAGTTTACATGGATACAGTTCTGATATTCAGCTCTGAGAATAAAGCTGGCCAAAATGTGACTCACAATTTAATATAGCTGTGGGCATTGTACCATGTGGCTTCCCAATACAGTTTTCCTAGGGATACAGGGTGGCCAATTCAGTCTCCAGGCCAAACCCACCTGGTGAAAAGCACCTGGAGTGGCATGAGAGAAGTGACTGCCAAGCCACGCTGTGAGCGTACTGCCCTTCATCCTGATTAGAAGTGATAGCTTCCGTGCACACCACATTGTCCATCTTATATGGAAGCTGCAATTGCTCACTGAAATAACTGGCAAGGACTCATATCAAATTTGGGCAGTCAATCTGAGATGACAATACAGTTCATAAGAAATTTAAAGTATTAAAATGTACTTGAAATGAGTTCTATTGAAAAATTCTTCTGGAGAAATTAGATACATATTTTAATGTATTTTATAAATAGATCATCAAATAGTTTTTAACAGTGTTTATTTATAAATCCGTTGTTTATGATGGCAAGTATATTTTCTTATTAATAGTTATGACCTATTTTGAAGTTCTAGAGTTAATTATATAAAACTTCCATCATCCTAGAAGGTCAGTGATCAACCTGCTTTCTAGGCTTGGGTTCTAATATCCATTTTCTCAAAATGTTCTTTAAGTAGCTTTGTATTTAAAATACTCTGTGATTGTTTATTCTTAAATTTATGGCTGAAATGTGATGTTATTATACTACATTTGCTCAGTTACAGGGCACCTGAATTCATGAACTAAATTCTTTCCACAATTCTGGTCACCAACCGAATTGACAATTTGAATGAAATTCAGTGGTTAGGTTCAATGTTGACCTTATGGGGATATTTGTTTCAGTTCTTGTCCAATTTAGTTTCCGACCAGAATCCTGGAAAGAATTAAGTTTGTGAACTGAGATACCACATATTTTGGTGAACTAAAGATGAAAAATGATTTTTCAATATTGGCAAAAATGTATTGTATCCATATTGATAGAAATGACACACAGGGCTTTTCAAATGATGTAAGACACAATGCATTATAGTCAGCATAGCTACGAGAAGCTCCACATAATTGGTGTAAAATTATGTTTATTTACCATAAGGAATTATGTACAATTTAAATATATATTCAGAGAATGTTTTCATACTAGATTATCTTCTTTCACCAAAATGTAGCAAATTCTTTGGCTTCAAGTTCAGTTCATTCTGCTTTCTATCAAATATATTTCATTTATATTTAAAATATGTTCTATTTTCATTGCACTTTGATGCTCACAGAATAGTTTTCTATAATTTTGAGCTGAGATGGTACAATTAAATCGTTCTACTGATGCATGATATAATAACATTGAGTAAATAGTATCCACTAATGTGAGCATATTAAGATAGACTCATATGCCCCTGCTAAGGTCATATTTACCTGATACCCAGTAATCACTTATATGAAAATACATGACATTAAATACATGTGGGAAAATATTCTGGTACAGTTGATGTTAATTTTATAGCTGGATACTTAGGCATAATGGTCACTCTGTCTCACTCTCTCCTAATGTATACACACACAATCACATATGTATCATTGTGAAATAGATAAAAAGTGACATACATTATCTTCATTATGGATTTCTTTCATACAACAATGGTTTAAAGCTTTTACCCTTTAGGCTTACAATAAGCACAATTATTAGATTTGTGTTTGCATCAAGATACTTTCCCATCACTCATATATGAAAATTTTCTTTATATTATCCGGATAATTTACCAAGAGTTAGAATGTTTTCCAAGTCTCAGGAATTGTGGATTTTCTTCTTATTTGTTTTGCTGTTTTACCTAAGAGACAGGAAACTCATGAAATTATTTTAGCATGAAAGGAATAAATAATATAGGACAAAACCAACTGCCTGTCTGATTATTGTACATTTGGCCAAGTTTGGGATGTACAAGAAGATTCTGTAAAGCTGAAGGCCTGACATTATTGTCATGACTAAAGTTAATTCTGTGATAGGGCTTTATTTTCTGTGACTTTTAAGGAATTTATGTTGTTTCCTTTAATGACTCAATGGAAGAAACAAATCAAAGTATTGAATCTAATAACCACAAAGATTTATAGTAATTAGATATTGTCCAATACAAGAACAAAACAAATCAAACAGAAAACACTTTGCTGCTTCGGAACCAATTGGAGGTGTATGTGGAAACCTGAGATTGCAGGTCATCGAATGAGAACCTATGGACCAAACCCAGACCAGTCTTTTTCATTTATTTATTTATTTTACTAAATGTACTCTATCCTTAGTTTTTCTTTTTTTTGCTGGACCACAGTTTCACCCATCTCTTTAGTACTATTGCACTATAAAAGGAAAGTTGAATACGATAATTGAGTGAGAGATCTTATGGTAGACAAAACATAAATATTTTCATCTAAATCTTTCCATAAAGAGTTTATTGACCTCCACTTTAAAAAATTACTGATACCTTACAACTCATTGTTTAAAATATTAGGTCTTTACTATTCTGTAGCTCTTTGACTATTGCTTTCTAACTAGACAGATTCATATGGTGAAGTTGAAATTAACACATGCAAAAATGAGTGAAAATAAAACAGGAAAACTGAATGAATTCAATGTACTGGGTTTGAAATATCCTGCAGTTTGAAAAATGTTACCACTGGGAGAAATTGGGTGAGTCCCTAGTTTTCTGTACTATGTCTTACAAATGCATATAAGTTTACAATTATCTCAAAATAATAATAAAAATTTAATACAAATGAAGACTATTAGAACATATTTTAAAAGTTTTAAAGAGGGTAACACTTTATTACTTATTTGCACTTTAAGGTAAACCCCATTTGTTTCACATCTGATATATATTTTGCATTAATATGTAAAATACTACAATAGATTGTATAACCATATTCACTGATTCATTAATTTTAAATTGAAATCCAGGGGAGAAACATCTTTATCTCTATGTTGAAATATTTTGCATATTATAAGTAGTACATATGTTCTTCTGATTTGTACTAAAAATTGAAATGCCTCCTAAGAATTTTCTTTAATGATATATGGCTTGTAGACCTATAGATTAAATAATGCGTCTATAGATAGAATATTTTCCTTATTTCCACTCACAGGGAGTTGGTCATGAGATACATAGCTATAGGATATAGAATATTGTACCATTTGTTTATTAGCATCACATACTTTGTGGTGATGTACAGCATAACATAAGTAATCCTGTTTTATACTGTGCTTAGCTATTTATTTCTATAAGAGAATTTGGCCTTGAAGTCAGTTCTCCAAAAGGGCTTTTTAACTGCTGAAATTCACATCAGCACTTATACCCAGTACAATCTCCTCTACCCCTGACATCATATCAGTCTGCCACACACAGCAGAATTTACTTACTCAGAGCATAGATGTTAGCTGGGGTAAGAAACCTCAGTGTGTAACCTATGGGAAAATGAAGAGGGAATTAAACCTTTTTATGAGAAAGTCAATTGAACAGAAACTCTTTTGCCATTTACCGTGCCAAGAATAAAACTGCCATAAAGGTAAATGTTCTGTGCACTTAAATGTGTCGCAAACAGTAACAACTTGGGAAATACGGTTGTTACAGCTGTGTGTGCACTATTTGAATCAGATTTGACAATAAACGTAGTTGGAAGAGGCATTCATATTCCATTTTTAATTTTTTTAAAACGGCTTTTTAAAGAAGAGAACTGTAGAAATTAGGCTATGAAAATTGGGCTGACAATGGCATTGGAAAATCTATCAGTAAATATGTGCTAATCCATAAGTTCTATATGTTGATTTTTTTATGTCTTAAGAGCCTTTATCCTACCATTTACAGAAAAGTAACAATCTAAATAAATAAGCTTTGAAAAATCATACTAGTACTCCTGTTTTGGTGTTAGTCAGTATTATTCAATTGAAAGCTCTAGCTGACAGCGAGATTGATACGTTGGACAGTGATGAATGTAGTTTCAATCCTTCAAGGCCAGAATGCTAACATCTGAATCTGCAAGCCTCTGAGTATGTATCAAAACCAATTTGATTAATCCCTTAAGTTAAGATGGATCTATGTTAAAATTTTCTAATTTGGACAATATGAAATCAATTGAATTGTTTCATTTTTATAAAGAGCTTTGAATTTAACATTTAATCAAACATTTTGTTGCCTTTTTCTACATTAATTAGAACATGAAAGAAAAAATCATAGACAGTGCCCAGTACTGGACAAACTTTAGGTGCCTTATAATACACACATCACAGGGTCCCCACTTGTTCCTAAAATCATATCAAATGCCCCTCCTTCACTGGATTTTGAAAACTCTATAAAATATTTGCTAACTTCACCATATTTTGTGTATTAAATAAATCACAGATGACTTTATTAAATATGCCATAGATGATTGACATGTAATCTATAATATGAGAAATGATCTAAATAGTTGACTAATGGTTATGTTGAATAGTCATTTATTTGATGACTAGAGTCGAGCTACTCGACAAGCGTATTCAAAGTGTCCTCAGGTCTTGGGATGTAGCTCAGTGGTAGAGCACTTGCCTTGCGTGTTTGCGGCTCTGGGTTTGATGTCTATGCAGCATGAAGATATGAAGAACAAGAGAGTGAGGGCAGCACGAGGGCAAGGGCAGTTGCCAGCAATACTACTCACAATAAACTGCACGTTATTCATTTTGAATCACTTTTACAAATATTGTATTATTAAGTCCTCGTTATATCAAGCCTGCTTACAAAAGGTAAGTAGACTGGATTTTTTTTTTTCTTAAAAATCTTATGACTACATGTTTGTAGCACGTAATGTTTGCATTCCTTGTATGGAGTTGGTACCTGTACATCACATATCTTAATTCCATCTTTCTACCTCTTTCCCTCCTGTCCTGGGTGATCTGTCACTTGTTCACAGCGGTCAGGGCTGACCTGGGACAGGAGCTCAGGCTCTGAGCTCCTCCTGAAGAACAGGTCTCCAAGTTCTCTGCTCCCGTCTCCACTCCTGTAATAATAACCTTTCTGTGCTCATGGTCCAAAAGGTCCACCTTTTGCAGGGACTCCACTGTGAATATTTGAAATCAGTTGGAGACACTTGTCCTCTGTGCAATTCATAAAAATAAAACCATGCATACAGCACAGTTCTTAACCAATTGAATAAAGAACACTATGATAAGTAACCTGAGGACTTAAGATGATTTATAACTGCTCTTCTGATTTTAATAAAATTTAAGACTTGAATCTGTGAAGTTATACCCTTTTTAGGTTTAAATTAGCTTAAATCCTTGCACCTGGTAAGATTATCATAGAGCTGATTTGCCACTGTATAATAGACTAATTGATGATAGTCTTTTGTTCTGATTTTAGAAAAGTATATTTAAAGAAAAAACAACTTTGAAAATATGTATGTTATTGATTGATATTTGAAAAACTTTTACTTTTTCTTACCCTTTTCCTTAATGATTGCTTAATTTTGCTTATATGAGCAATAGAACATCTATTAAATTAATAATGCACTACTTTATTCTTCTCTTATACCTCCAATAATGTTACAATTTGACCAGTGCATTTATTGTTACATTTAATTTCTGTCAAATTTTTCTCTGTAGCATATTGAAATTAAATTTAACTTTTGAGTATTTCGATAGTCTTTTTTAACAAATCAAACACTTCATCATTTTTCCTAGTTGTAGTTGTAATGTGAGTAAGCTATGTTATTTCATGTTTTCTATGGGTGTATTGATTTTCTATTAAAAGCTACTTGCACAGTGTTCTAAAATGACAGGCAATTTCATTAGTTTAAATAATTTTTCTTTTGCCTTAAGGATTTTCAACTATTGTACTAGTCATTACTTCTCATAGACACTGTAATATATTCCTTTTCTCAGTATCCCATTTTTCAATATGTTGAATGTAAAACATCTGTAACTATTGCATTTGAAAACTTTTCATTGATTGCACTCAGCATATGTAATTGGAGATAAAATGGTCTGGAAAATGCATTGAAATTTTTCTCTATTAGTACACATTACATTTCTTTTAAAATTCCTTTTGAAGAAAGATATTCAGAGATATTTCAGAGATTTTCTAAAATTCATTAATGGCAAAAATTTTAAACCAAGTTGGAAAAGCGAAAAGCTTTGCATATTACTCCTCAGTCAGTTGTATGGGAACAGGCTTGGTCAGAATCGTATTTAACAGTGGACACTCGGCACTGTGCAGTGCAGTGGAGGAGCGTGGCTGATTAGCACCGTCGCCCTTAGACACTGCCTACGAGAAGTGCAAGACCTTCAGATCAATTAATAAGGGTTTGAACGGGTTTGCTTCAGTGATATGAAATCAGTTTGTTTTAGTTCAAAACCAAAACATATATATTATAATTACTGATTGCACCCAAATGCAATTTAAAACTAACACTGTAATTAGAAATTAAAACTACAATTTTAATTGAAAGCTAAAATTTCCCAAGTTTCTTTCTCAGTTACTCAGAATTAGTTATATCCAGGTAGATATTTTTTTGAGATTGTCATCAATTTCATTGTAATTCTATGATTTAGAAACCCATAAAAATGTGTGGAAATATACTAGCGATAACACTTGCTAACAGAAGAGCAACTTCAGCCAGGTGTGGGAATGAAAACCTGTAATCCCAGCACTCTGAGAGGCTGTCAGGATCACTGTGAGTTCGAGGCCAGCCTAGGCTGCATACTGAGATCAAGGCCAGCATGAACTACACAGTGAGACCCTGTCTGAAACAAACAAATCAACAAACAGCAAAAAAAAAAAAAAACCCAGAAGGACGACTTCATTGCTACGAGGTGAAAGAACATACAGGAGGATACAGACATAGAAGCTAGCGAAATCATAATTTCCATTTGAGGTCAGAATAATAAATTAAGAATCTTGCTGATTCATAAAATAGCAAGTAAAGTGATTTCACTTATAAGCCAGTTAAATAGAAAGATTAAACAAGCACGGGTTTTGAAAATTTCTATGTTTAGGTTAGATTAGAGCTCCTCAGTTCAGAGCAGCAAGGCAGAAGCGTGGGGCTCGATTAAGATCGTGCTGTGGTTGCCAGAAGAAAATAGAAATGGTGCCCTGATTTCATCTAAAATGACAGAAGAGTAACTGGCAAACGTTTTCAGACTGCCTGGAAGATTTTGTTATGGGTTGGACATGGAGTTTTAAATAATTAAAGGAATTAACTAAGCATAAGATGATTGAGGATCTATCACTGAACCATGGAGTGCTGTGGTCTCAGGGGTTGCACATGCATGTGAGGGGTGTGTGGGCCTGCACACAAACACTTAAGGTGAATTAAACTTGAATGCTTCTAAAGTCACCAAAAGAAAATACCACTTGTGCAGCTGGGCCTGGTTCTGGACAGCAACCAGGCCCAGGAGATGCGCAGTTAGGAATACAGGTTTGTTAATAGAAGGAGGGACAAAGCCAGGGGACACAAGTGGCTGAAAGGAAGCCGAGAGTGAGTGCACGTTAGCAAAGCCAAGGAAAGAATTTCTGTGCGTTTCATCCTTCAGAGGTCAGAAGCCGAGGAGGAGCAAGCAAGGGAGAGAGCTGCATCCTCACTGGTGAGGCAGGATGGAAGTCACGAGCACAGATTCACAGAGATGAATATGAATTGTAAGGAGGACAAAGCTATGAGCTGGGTTACATATTGCAAAAGTCAGGTGCGATGAAGATTCGGAAATGAGCGCTGATTGGTGAAGGTCGGAACACAGTCCACTCTGGTGAGAGTTGGCTAAATAAAAAATAGGAACTGAGGAAACGAGAGAGAAAGATCATGCAAGAATGTTACTCAAAAAAGAGCAAATATCCATGGGTATGTGTGTTATTAGGGATGAGAGAGAGATTAGGATAGGAAATAGAAAAGGGGGCAATTTCTGGGCAAGGGAAGGAGAGCTCAGGGAGGACAGGCTAGCAGCAGAGGCTTTGCGCTCGCGGCCCGTTGTTGCAGTCACTGTACTTAGTTATTGGTGTGTGCCACCAGGAGTGCCTGGTTTCGAGTTAAACTTAGGCACAGGTATGTGCTAGGGACAGGGCTTTGGACTCTGTGGTTTCTGGCATCCTGGGAGTTCTAGCGATGTAGGCTTGTGGATAAGCAGAGAGCCCTGAGACCAAAGCAGACTCCCCAGTCACCCCTGATGGGGACCGTCCCAGGCTCTGGCATACTTCCCTAATGCTAGTGTGAAGCTTCGGGTAGATCTGCACCGCAGAAATAAAATCGTGTATGATGATATTTGTTTAGAACAGGCCGCCCTTTCCTGGTGTTTGGACAGTGTGTAGGTTTCAAAGAGCTGTTTCTTGTTGGAGTTTCTAACCATAAGCAATAACATGGTGACCTTAGGAACAAATTTACAAAATTTGTCCAGTTAAAGCCAAAAGGCCTGTTGACAAATAGCTCAAAGTGGGGTACACATGGACAACTGTCTTGAAACACAGCTAATGAAATACTGCTGTGTCAGTGTTCCTGCGGATGTGATGTGAGTCGACACGTGAAGGAAGCCTTCTGCCCAGGTTACACATCAAAAGGTGCAACTGCTTCACTTCATTAAGCAAATTATTTGGAAGTTTGAGGCGGATGAAACATTTTCTACCTAAGATTTCTAGAGTTAAACATGTTTATTTTCTGTATATTTAAATTTACTAAATTTAATTTATTGAAAAGAAGGCTATTACTTATGCTTGATAAATTGCATAAATGTTCAAAATGCTACATGGTTTTCAAAATGATTTCAGCTAAATTCATGTAGTACATCAATAAAAATGAAACATATGCATATATATATCATGAACAGGTATGCATGAGCAAATATGATTAACTGTTTACTGATAACCACTTATTAATCTTAAGGCTTGCTTCAGAAATGAAGGTATGGTATAGCTGTTACTTTTGTCACTGAGGTGTGGATGATTTTCTAAATGAATCAATTAATTGCCTATTATTTTCCCACAATTCAGTAGTGTAGAATTCTAGTAAGTTACACTAATATATATTCCTGATACTCAGGAACATTGAGATCATTCTATGTGAAAAGAAATCTCTAACTTTTGTGAGTGTGAAATATTTTCCTGTAATACATATATTGTATATATAATAACTATGGCATATATAAATGCATATATATGTTTATATATGCCATCATTATTGTCACTTTTTGTAGACATTCACTTTTTTCTATTGATAGTTTATTATTAGTATGAAGTTCAGATCCAGTAAAGGAAAAGGAACCCAAGAAAACCATATACAGCAAGAAAATAATTAAATGAATAAAACAAGAATGCACGATATATGGTTAATTAATGACACCCTTCATTCTGCATGTGAACTTCCTACAGCTTTGCTGGAAATTGCATATTGTCTTAATCAGGAAGCTATGATCCTGAATAAGAATGCATGTCTTCAAAGTTACTAAGCTTACACTGGGAACCTAGGACACTGATCAGTTACTTGCTTTGATGCTCAAGTGGGTAAGCAGCAGTACCAGTAGCAATGTAATATTCAGGAGTTCATGCATATGTTAGAAAGCTAGGGAATCTCATGTTGTGAGAAGCTGACTTGGAACAGTGTAAATATTGTAGAGAGAGAAAAACATTTGTAGTAGAGTTTCTCAAAGAACTGAAATTACAATTTCCATATGATCCAGCTTTTCCCCAGCGCAGTATCTTCCCCAAAGAGCTTAAGTCACCATAGTACAATGATACATGCCTACCAATATTTATAGCAGCATAACTCATAATAGCTAAATCCTGGATGCAGTCTGTCTACCCATCAACAGATGACTGGATAAAGAAAATGTAGTCGCTATGTATAATGGAATACTGCTTGGCTGTAAGAAGGACACATTTGAGACCTTTGTTGAAAAATGGACGCACCTGGAAAATATAATGTTAAGTGAAATAAATCAGCCACACGAGCTTAAACATCATATGGTTTCTCTCCTTTGACTGAGGCAAAGTACCAAGTACAAACAAAGACAGTGATAAGGGATGGATAGAATGGGACAAGGCTGGATCTCTTGCAATAGGGAAGTGGTCCAAGGGAACAAGGGCGAGGAGTGAGGAGGAGGGGCTAGAGAAGTGAGAGGAATAAAGATGCTCCGTGTACAGGAACTTAATAACTCACTTAATGGAAACACTGCAAGCCGTAGCATGAGCCGAGACAAATGCCGTCAACAAGAACGAAGACGGGGACGGGGAACTGGAGGAGAGGGTGGGAGTGGGGGAAGGGGGCTCCAAGAAGTGTGTGTCCTGTGCACATGTAACCCCTGCCCGGGACAACTGTAAGCTGCAGGAGCTGCAAACTTTACTAAGAAAAATATCTGCTATGAGGATGACCTAGTAAACCTTTCATGAACAGGACAACAGCAAAAAGGAAACACTTGTAACTGCTCGTTGGCACCGCGCCCAGGTCGTGCTTGTGCCCTCGCTGACGCCCTCCCCCGGAGAGACGGGCCATGGCGCACAGCTTGCAGGCGTTCCTGTGCCACATCGAAACCTTTTTATGTGTCATTGCACCTATTTTCTCAATGGTAAGCTAAGTACAAAAGGCAATTAAATCATTACTGGTACTTCCACATGGAAGACTCCTAAGCTCACACCAGTGGTACTTTCGGTGAGATATTAACACATAGGTTTCAAAGAGGTGTTTTTCAGGATTCAGAATAATAACTACGGCATTTAGCTGTGATGACAGTCTACAAAACATGAGTGGAATTTCGGTTTTTAATTAAATTTATGTCAAAATTTCTTTCAAATGCTGGAGAAAAATATGCCTGCATAACACAGCACATGTTTTGGCCTTTAAAGATTTTATCAATTGAAAACATTTACATGACACATTGGCATAGGCACATAGCTCAAAAATATCTAGTCTGTGACACAGCGACAGCTTTGTTCATTAACTGCATAGTAAACATGCGCATCGACTCCTGAAGAATTTGTCGCTGCTGCGTCTACATCCTCCAGAAGCAGCACACTTGGAGACCAGGTTCATTTAAATATGCCTATACATATGTGAAAGGGCGGTTATGCTGTGCCCTTTCTGTGTAATTTTAATCATTTAATCATCAGGGTACTTACGGAGTAGGTAAATAAACACAAATCTTACCTAGACATGGGGACATTATTTTATGAGCATAGCTACAGCATTTGATTCCGGGTCGTTTTACAGACTGATAAAATTTACTTTCAGAGCCTTGCCTCTCCTCGGATTCAGCTTCCTCTCCCCCGCAGGGGCCCCTCCCTTTCCCCCCATGTTTGGAAGGAACATCCCTGTGATAGTTTTCTACCACTGTGATAAAATACCCGAGAAAATCAACACTGCGAGGGGTTTGTGTGGGCTCCCGGTTGTAGGCGTTTCAGTCACTTGGGGCTGTTGTTTGGGCCTGTGCAGCACGGGACACGAGGCTGAGCGGGGAGCACCTGGTGGGGAAAAGAAGAGGAAAGAGGAGAGGGAGGGGGCCCTGTGTCCCGGGAGAGCAGGCCCCAGTGACCTGAGGTCCTGCTGGGTCACACTTCAAGATTCCGCTACTGCCCAGTACTGCTACAGTCTGGGACCAAAGCCTTCATCCTGGGGGCTCAGGGCGTGCTGCCGACCCAAACTGCAGCCAGTGCTGACAGCAAGACTCTGGCCTAAAGCAGCTTCTGCTAGCGGCCGAGATGCGACCACATGCCAAGCCCGGCTCTGGGATCCCATTCCTAAAAACTCAGAGGGGCCAAACTCTAAGTGCTCAAAGAGCAGTACTTTCTCCAAATTAATTCCAATTAAATTAAAGCAAATGGACCAGTTTGAGCGGCTGCTCCACATGTCAAAACTTGATCTTCTTTTCCCCAAACTAAACTTGAATCCCTTTGCCCTGCTGCCTGCTTTCACACTCCTGGAGATTGGTATGATGTCCTTACTTCATCCAACCTCTGATAACTAGCACAGAAGAAAAATATGGTTCACACTGTGTTGGTGACATTGATACGGATTGGCGGGGCTAGAGTCTGTCTGGTTTCTTGTCATTTTGTTGGAGGAACTAAGATGTGGATATTCCTTAGACACACCTGTCTCTCTTCTAACTTTCTGTCATGAAATGTATTTATTTTATACTGAATTGAGAATTTGATGCTGAAAAGTCTTCACAGGTTTGAAAATGTGGGGCTCTGGCTTCAGAGTTGAGATATAAAAATCCTAGGTTAAAATACTTCTGTCTAAAAGAGGCTCTTCAAGGGGCTTCCCGAGTCAGCAGCAGAGGTCACAAGAGCCCTTGTCACAGCTGCGGCTTTCCTCCTCCCCTTCTGTGGGTTGCACTTTGCAGCCTCAGCATCCTGGGAGTGAATACATTTCCTTCAGGACTCTCTTGGTTAGGGTTAGGGTTAGGTTAGGGTTTAGAGGTTAAGGGTTAGGGGTTAGCATTAGGGTATGGTTTAGTGGTTAAGGTTTACTGACTAGGTTTAGGGATAGGGTAATGGTCATGGTCATGGTCAGGGTTAAGGTAGGGTTATGGAATTTTTTGCTTGTTGTTTGATTTTTTTTAAGTCAACCAGAATGATAAATTTTGGTCATAATCTTTATTATACTAGGAGCTTATTCACTTAATGTACTTAGAAGAGGCCATTTAAATGGATTTCTGGAGCTATGGTATCCGTGATGTAACTAGTATCAGGTGAACACATAAGGTTGTATTATTTTGTTCAGACTCCACCTCTCATACATGCAGCTGTATTACTGATGTTCCTATCATGGAAGATCCTCTTGTACATCCACGTTGTCTATGGCAACTGTCCCCATATTGCTGTTAAAAACTTTGAAGAATTCTCTTATTTTCAATAAAATGAAAATTTTTTAACAAAATTATAATATTTCTACTTTCACTTATTAAAAAGTTAATGTTTTGTATTGGAATGGTTAAAATGAAGTCTTTAAGGGCTGGGGATTTAGCTCAGTGGCACAGTGCCTGCCTGGAAGCACAAGGTCGTGAGTTCTGTTCCCAGTACTGGAAACCCCCCCAAAAAAAGTCTTTAAAATGTTAATTAGTTTTAAGATAAAAGCAATATTTAACTCAGAAATACAAACTTAGAAATGTGTGCATACATATATGCACATATATTGGTGTCAAAATTTAAAATGGTTTATAATCTAGTATTTTTACCTGCCAAAATATAACAGAACAATGACCTCTATTGTCATTCTGCTTCAATGAGTTCACTTTCAGACTTGCCTTAGCATTCAGTTATTTTATTGGATTAATATCTAACATTAAAACTTTTAATATTTTTATTTATTGAGCAAAATGAGTGTGCATTTTGTGTAGCATTTTTTGTGGTTAATGTTTTGGATATTTGCTGTTTATCTTCTACAATATATGTAATTTTCTGGTTGCTTCTACTGAAACCCAAGCAAGTCCTATGCTTTGAAAGACATAATTAAATATGCAAAATTCAAAAATGGTTTTCATATAAAATGAATAGGAGTGGCGATGGTTTGTTTAAATTATTTGCAATAAATTAAAGCTTTAATAGTAAACTTGCATATTGTGACAAAATAGAATAAATATTTCACACTTTAGTTCTCAGTTCTCCCTAATAATGGGGTGAGGTCTTGTAAAGTAACACTTCCAATGTATAATTATAAACTGAGAAAGCACTTGAGTAACCAAAACTGTGATCCACCCTAAGAAATAATCTGGATTGCTTAGCTGTGTTTAAAGACAGAAATCATCACATTCACAGTTTGCACCTGCATATACATGGTTTTATATTTACGTGTCAATGCCTGTGACCTTGGAGCGGCCAAAGTTCATTAAAATTTTCTTTCCCTGTGAATCTCTAAGTTATCAAACCAAGAAGTCCTAATTAACAGCTCTTTCTTTTTTTTTTTTTTTTGGTACCAGGAATCAAACTCAGGATGTTACACTTGCCAGGCAGGCACTTATACCTCTGAGTCATATCCCTGGCCAGTTCTCACTAACATTGAGGAAAACATATGTAAAATTTTCAAATTTGAGACTACATAAAAATGACATCTTACTCGACATAAGGCTATCTTAATGTATTTTAGATTACAAAGACTTTCTGTTTTCTGTAATTTTTTTCCTCACTAGTTGAGGTTGGGTTCTTTAGGACTATATTTCCTATCACTTCATAACTTTGGGTTTCACCTTTTGCTACTGAATTGCTGAAATACGCTAAAGACTTAGGCAGGGGCTGAAGAACTCCTGGTCACGACAGAGAGCACAGTGTGGACTCGCTGCAGTGCGCAAGGCCATGTGGCGTCTGACCTTTGTCATTAGTGATTCATCTGTGCATTCGGAGAAAAACAGGTTACATTCACTCTGGGAAATTCAGGAGGTATCCCAAATTCTGCATGAGCATCAGTTAAAGTTTTATATCTTATTTGTGGTCAAATTCAATGGGACCATTTTTACTATTGAGCTGTCTGGCTTTGAATAATATTTTTTAAAAGGCTGAGATTATTATGCATGAGATTCACTTCATTCTTAAAAATATATTTTACTGAAATTCTAACATAGTAAGGGTATCTGAATAACCATAATGTTTCTGTGTGACAGTGGTTGAAGAAATGAATAAAATGGTCTTAATATGAGAAAGGTGTGATGGTTTTTGATGAGGATTAGAAAAGAAAGACTTTTAATTATCTCTTTATGGAAGGAAATGAACACTATCTCTGAATAGAAGGCTAAGGGGCAGTCACACAAGTGATGCCTTTTAAATCCGTTAAAAGTGATGGCACATAGAATGAGGAAAGTAACCTATAGAGGACTAATACCCAAGCTAAAAGAAGAAAATGAACACCATGAAAAAAACGCTATCCTTTTATATCCTTTATATCCTGCTATCAGGATATAAAGGATATCAGTATATTATAAAGGATATCCTGATTATTATATTATATTATAAAGGATATCCTGATATCCTTTAGTAATAATACTTGTTAAGAAAATATCATTTAAAAGGTCTTGGAAAGATGTTTGCTGTAGTCTCCCTTCAACTCTCTCTTCAGGATGACAACTTCACTGTTCTGATTAAAAATCCTCACCATTAAAATATCTTAGGGCAGTTAACAAAATCTTAATCTCAGCCAAGATAGCAAACTGTAAAATGGCAGTAGGAGAGTAGGCTAACATTAAGTCACCCATGGTGTTATTCTTCTGGAAATTATTGAGAAAAAAGAGAAGTGTTAAACTTTATTTTTTCCTCATTTTGGCAAGAGATAAATTCAGTGAAGATTTAAAAAAGGGGAAGTGGTCCCACTGCTGTGTTCAAGTTTGGCCTTGTTACCTTCATCTGTTTTTTTGTTGTTGTTGTTTTGGTCTTTTTGAGACAGGGTCTTGCCATGAAGTTCAGGCTGGCCTTGAGCTCACTTTGTAGCTCAGGCTGGTCTCGAACTCGCAACAATCCTCCTGCCTCAGACTTTGGGATTGCTGGGATTACAGGCCTGTGCCACCACGCCCTGTGTCATCTGTTACTTAAGATTTGCCTGATAGTTTAAAAGTCTGTTAACAAAACAAAACATCTCTCTCTACTATTGTACAAAACAGAATCATTCTCAATACTACCTCTTTCCTCAGACATTTTCTCAAGTATTTCTTTATAGTATGCAATGGTAATTTTAGTAGTACATAAGAACAACAACAGCAAAATATTAATATATTAATTTTATGTACTATTTTAAATGACTTCATTAAATATTCCAATCGAATCTTTAATCACATAAATAAAAAATTGACACATCACAGAATGTGATGGATTTATTTATTCTTTTAAATTAACTCTTGCTTCTACATTGGAATTGAAAAACAGAATGTCAAAATACAGAGTAGAATGCCCTTTGTTCCAAAAGGTCTTGGCTTGTGGACACAATCTGTTTGCAATTTTTAGGATTCCTTTCTATGAAATAATCTAAATGTGTGATTACCTTATCAGAAGACTTTAAGTTTTTTCATATTTAAGAGTTTAAAGATTCCTTGTGTTATCTGTTTCTGCAGTTAACATATTATTAGATGCAAACTCCATTGTATACACTGTAATCATTGCAATTAGTTAAGGAATGAAAACTAATTTTAGTATTATGTAAAACAAAATTGAATGTATGAACCTCCATCAGTTGCATTAGGTGATTAATACTCTGGATGTATGTGTGGGGTGGGAGGACATCTCCAGCTTTTAAATTAACATTTCTCACTAAGCATTATACACTGTTGAGGTCAACAAAAGCAAAGGGAGAATGACCTAAGAACCAAGGGTAACATGACTGTTTTTTTGAAATAACACTGTTAGTTCAAACTAGCATTGCTGAAGGTAGTTGTTTTCACCGATAAAGCAATAATTTTTATTTTTCATGTTATTAATTAGAAATGAAATATTTCAGGTGGTAAAACTATGGAGATACAAAAGATGTTCATGTAATCACTGGCAGTGGTTTTGAGAGTTCAGAAACCTTGTGGAATTCAAAAGTAATGACAACATACTGAAAATACTGAGACAAAACTGGTGTTTGGAAGGTTAGTGACTTCAACCTGCACTAGTCCCACATACCAACTATGCACATCCAAGACTGCATGGAAGAAACTCTCTTCTGTCTTGTGCTTTTGATAAAGCTCAATATCATCAGGTATATGAAGAAAAATAACACAGGAAGGACAGCAGTGGAAACTCTCCTCCATGTTTCTGTCTATGGTTGAAACAGAGGGTGGGAATCTCTGGCATTGCCAATGCTTGCCTCTGATGCTTTGATGCCAATGGTCCCTGTATATTTTAAACACTGACATTATTTTTTCCATTGCTTGCTATGATATTTCTGTCCTGACATATCATGCATAGCATCTCAGTTATAACTGGTGTGAAAAGAACCATAGTTGATGATGCTGAGAGCTCCAAAGTCAATTCCAAAAAACTGGGTGTAAATTCAGCTTCATTATTCTCTAGGTGAAATAGCTCTAAACTTAAATAAGAGGGGAGTTCAATTTCTATTGGTAGTACTCACTAGCCATGAGACAACTGTTGTAACTTAATTGAGCACCTCAGTTGAATGTGGATCATAAAAATCTAGTCTGATTAAAAAAGGACATGCCATATAATTTTTAAAAAATTAATGTTTGACTGAGAGGTAGACCATGAAGAACATGCTGTTCTATAATTTAAGACAGGAAATAGAAAGCAATATAGCTACATAGCCACGTTAACAAGTCCTGGAAGCTGGACAAGTCCAGTTGTTGTGCCGCTGTTACCATGAGCTGAGCCTTGGGCAGATTACCAGTTTGTTTTTAACGTCCTGATCTGAGCAATGGAGACGGCAGCAGTATCTACCCCACAGGACTGCTGTGCTGACAGCACTCAGAAGAATGTATCTTGCAAACAGCAGTACTTGTGACATACTATAAACCCTGCATGTGTGAGCTACTGTCATGATTGTTTGCTCAGCTTGATTTGTTTTTCACAAGTACTGAAGGAGCCGAGAAAGATTTGGTAATAATAATATAGACATTCCTTAAGAAACATTTTTGTCTAAACTTCATATATAATATGGAATATAATATTAACATGTACCATGCAAATTTACATGTATTTGTATATGTACACAAATGCATTTTGAAGGAAATATATAGATTAATATATGCACATAACCAAAAGAACTATATTTTGATTTTTTTTTAGCTTTTCAAATACTACATAAAACTGGACATTGATGGTCCTATAGATACATGACCATGAAAGAAGTCACACGGTATAGAAATTGAAACTTCAGTCCTTACTTTTCTCATGCATTATCTTTTAATTGGGGAAGAAATGAAACCCTGCAGTCAGGAGGCCCCAAGTGAACCTGTGTTCTGTGTCTCACTGTGTGAGTTTATCCAGACACTCACCTGCGGTTTACGTCTCCTCATGCCTGGGCAGAATGCTCAATCGTATAAATGGTGGTACCTTCTGCAGTTAGAGCTCCAAATGTAAATGTGTACCCTAGTCCTCAACTCTTGTCATTGTGTAGTACAGCCTGCAGAAAGAAGAAAATGTGTACCTTCGTTTTTCTACAGTGGATAAGATTTGAGCTCTTTTTGTGTAGACTTAGAAGCCTGACTCTTGTTAGGGTTACCAAGGTAAAAGGCTGGACTGACCTGCCAGTCTGGAACTAAATTAAAATACTTGGGCACCAAGATTATTGACTCTTTACAGAACAGGAAAAATGCCTGTTAATGAAAATGGCTGATGTCAATTCAAAGCCCTGAAAATTCTGAAGGGTGATTTCTGAGGGCTTACTGCTGATACTGCGAAGCAGTCCGCAGCGTGCCCCGCTCGTGTGTTCTGTTTTAATAGACCTTATATAGGACGGAAGAATTATGCTCACAGAGACTGCAGTAAACAGCCGATGTTCAGAAAGAGTTTTGAATTATCTGATAAGAAAAGTGAATGTCTGTTCATTTCTTTTGGGAAAGAAACATTCAGTGATTTTCTTTCTATTGTCCTGCTAATTGGAGCAAGTAGAAAGCGTTCTGATAATACAAGTGCTTAGTAGCTAAGAAGGGTACGATGGCTTCCAACTGCATTGATGATGATAGAAAAATGAAGCAAAACAACAATCATGGAATTATAGTAAGGAGACAAGTTTCAAATATTAAAATGAGGTGACAGAACTTGAAAACAATCTTCTTAGTGTTAAAAGCTAATTATGACTTGAAATTCCGTTATCAATCTTAAATTTAAAACAACTGCTAAATGGATCATTTCTGTGTTATTTAGTCATTTGAGGTTCTGTTTGATAAAGGTCCTTGCCATTTGAATGGAACATAAAAATTTTATTGGTCCCTAATGATGCCAACTGCAGCTGTACAATCATCATTTTAGAGTCCAAACTCTGTCTGCACTTAGATCTGCTGTTCTTTGATCACAATTACAGAAGTGTCCTTAAGTGTATCTGCTTCACCAGATGGTAAATGGCTTTATGGGGAACACATCCATCTTTCTTACTGTATGACTAAGTGTTAAAAGAGAAATTTTAGTTATGTGAGGAAAATGCAGACTTATATCATCCTAAAAGTAGTGTTTCCTTTTAACCTATTGCAAGAAACACATATGAACATAGGCATTAGATGAGTGGAACATCATGACAAACATTTTAAAATACACACTTAAACATTTGAAGAATGCTTTTAATTAAATGGTGATTAAAGCACAAAATAGTGGTTTACAGTGTTGTTCAATCCCTAATATCTTTGTTGAGAAAAATCACTCAGGAATTTCCACTTGAAATATTCTCTTTAAACTTTTAACTTAAATTCTTAAATAATATGTCTAGAAATTGCGATATTCAGAGATATTTTGATGTAACATACATATAATAGTGTTTCATATATTTACAAGTTAATAAATCAGATTGTAATGTGATTTGAGATTCACTGAGTTCATGTGTGATATGTTAAATTAATTTGAGGGTTAATTCTTCAGATTTGAGAATTGATAGAAAATATTTAGTTAGATATATTCAATATATACTTGAATATATAGATTCCTACATTGTTTTACAGTTAGAAGCCACTGGGGTTAAAATTTCTTTCACAAAGAAGAGCTTTGATGCTTTCTCTACTGTAGTGAGTGTGAATGGAGAATATATAGATCATCTCACAAACAAAAGTGTACTGCATTGGCCAAAAATGAGCTTATCTTGCATTATTTTAATATCTAACAATAAAATCAGACATTTTTAACATTCTGTAACAAATAAGCATTTAACTTGTGTGGGGTGACACAAGAAAAGGTAGCAAAAATAGTTTTAAAGTGAAAATGTAATAGAAAATGAAAAAATTATTGATGGTCATATTCTAAAATAAGAATAAATTTGATTTTATGCAAAAATACTGCAGATATGAGAATAGATACACAATTTAAAATTTCTTTCATGTTATCAGCCAGTGTAGAAGTCATGATTTATTCTGTTTTCTATTCAAATTTGAATTTGTGATAATTTACATATTTTGACATCACTTTGCATCTAAAATTCAGCATGTCATCAACCCATAGTTTAGTTAAGTATACCACCTAGTACACAACTTTTCACATGTGCACTTTCTTAGTTTTGTATGTAATATCTTTTATTGAACCTACTTTCAAATGCATTATATAGATTGGATTCACACACATTTGTTGAACAAGAATAAAGGAGGAATTAAAAATGGATATATCTCCAATTTGTAAATTTACATGAATGAATGAAAATCATATCAGACAGTTGGGTTCTTTCCTTCAATATCTGTGTTATTGGTACTGAATTTTTGATATATTCAAGTTTTTCAAAATTATGAGAACAGATTACAGTATATTATAACAGTCATTTCAAAAGTTTTGAAGTTACATTTGTAAAATATTTTCATGTCTATAAGATGTAAGCAATATAAACAATATAAATAATAAAGAGGCTAGTGATTGCTGTGAGATGGTGGGTTGTAATGTTAGGTCACTGAACTTACAAATATCTATCAAGTTTTTCATCTGGTTAGATTGTAGAATTGTGCACTAGAAACAGAAGTAATTGATCATTCTTGTATTTTTTACTTTTTTATTTTATGGAAAAAAGGTAAAAAATAATTTCATGACTAGATGATAAAAACCATAGTTAATACAATGCATATTACCATCTTTAAAGTAGTTATATGAGTGCAAAAATTCTCCAAATGATATTAACATTAAAATTCCTTTTCTATGATCCAAGAGACATTAAGAGTATAACTAACTTGCATTTCTCTCATTTTTCCCTTCCTTCTTTTCTCCTTTCCCCAACCAAGTTCCTTTGTCCTTTTAAAGTTTCTTCCCTTTTTACAGTATCTGATGTACATTTGAGATCTTATTTACTCTTTTGAGATCTCACACAGGGGAGTCTGATTTATTTCACTTATGAGTATGTTCTCAAGTTGCATCCATTTACCTATAGAAGTCTCAAGTTTATCCTTCTTTAGGTCTGAGTAGTACTCCATTGTATAAAAATATATCTTTTCTTATCCATTCCTTGGTTGCGGGGCATTTGGACTGTTTCCAGAATTTAGCTATTACAAATTGTGCTTCTGTGAACATGGGTGCACATATATCCTGTGGTATGATGCTTTTAAATTTTCAGAGAAGACATCCAGAAGGGGAATAGCTGGGTCAAATGGCACTTCTAATCTTAGATCGTTGAGGAATTTCCATGCTGATTTCCACAGTGGTTGCACCAGACTACACTCCCCCAACAGTGAGGAAGGGTTCCATTTTTCCACAGCCCCTCCAGCATTTGTTATTGATTTCCTAATAGCAGCCATTCTTTCTGGAATAAAATAGAATCTCAGTGTTGTTTTAGTTTGCATTTCTTGAATGAACAGTGATGCTGAACATTTTTTCACATATTTATTTGCTGTCTGTATTTTCATCTGAGAAGTGCATATTCATGTCAGATGCCCAATTTTGGATTAGGTCCTTGAATTTGGTTATCTGAATTTTTTCAATTCTTTATATAATCTAGATAGAAGTCCATTGCGGGACAGCTGGATAAAATTTTTTCCCACACTGGGTTCTCTTTTCACTCTGTTGGTGATTTCTTTTGATGTGCAAAAGCTTTTTAAAAAGATGAGATCCCACTTATTGATTCTTTGAAGTATTTCCCATGCAGTTTGGGTATTGTTCATGAAGTCACTGCCGAATTCCATGTCTTCAAGGTTTGTACCTACTTTCTCTTCTAGAAGATTTAGTATTTCTATTCTAATATTTAGATCTTCAATCCACTTTGATTTTAGTGGATGGTGACAGACATCAGTCTAGTTTTTGTCTTTGGCATAAGAGAGCCAGTGTTTCCAGTACCATTTGTTAAAAGGTTATGTTTCTTCCAGTGAACATCTTTGGCTCCTTCTTCAAAGATGTGGTGATTGAGTGCATTTCTAATTGTGTTTGCACCTTGTATTCTGTTTCACTGGTTCTCAGGTCTGTTTTTTTTTTGCCAGTACCATCCTGATTTTATCATAGTAGCTTTGTAGTATAATTTAAAGTCAGGGATTGTGATGCCTCTTGCCTTGCCTTTGTTGCCCAGAATTGTTTTTGCTATTCTGGGTCTCTTCTGGTTGCAAATGAAATTTGGGAATATTTTCTCTAGATCGGTGAGGTATGCTAATGGTATTTTGATTGGGATTACACTAAATCTGTATGATTACTGTAATTTTCCAATGTATACATCTTGTACTTCCTTTGTTAGGTTGGTTCCTAAGAATTTCATTTTTTTAATTCTATTATGAGGGGTGTGATTTCCTTAATTTCTCTCTCAGTGAGTTTGTTATTTGTGTACAGGAATGCTATTCAGTTTTGAGTGTTGACTTTGTATCCAACTATGCTTCTGAATTTAGTTGTTAAATCTAGGAGACTTTTGGTAGAGATTTTGGGATCTTCTATGTGTAGTGTCACAACATATGCAAATAATAATAGTTTAACTTTTTCCT
>NW_004955554.1:2051471-2119143 GCF_000276665.1 Chinchilla lanigera | reverse complement strand
GGTGATAGCTTTCAGTTTTGGGCCCTTTAGTAGGATGTTGACTGTTGGTTTTGCATAGATGGCTTTTATCAGGTTGAGGTACAGACCATCTGTTGTGATTTTTTTTTTTTTTTTTATCATGAATGAGTGTTAGATGTTGTCAAAAGCTTTTTCTGCATCTATTGAGATAAACATATGATTTTTGTCTTTGCTTTTGTGATATGGTGTATTACATTTAGTCATTTGTGTATGTTAAGCCACCCCTACATCCATACATTGAATCCCATCTTTACATGGTATGTAATTTTCTTGATGATTTGCTGCATCCTGTTTGCTAGCATCATGTTGAAGATTTTTGCCTCTATGTTCATTAGGGAGATTGTCATGTAGTTCTCTTTTTTGATTGGGCCTTTCTCTGGTTTTGGTATCAGGGTAATACGTGTCTCCAGGAATGAGTTAGGCAGTATTGCTTCTCTTTCAATTTCATCAAGGAGCTTGAGGAATATTACAATTAAATCTCTAAATTTCTTGTAGAATTCAACAATGAATCCATTAGGACCTGGGCTTTTTTTTTTTATTAAGCTTTTAGTTGTCTTTTCAATTTCATTAAATGATATTGAGTTATTCAGAATTTTTACATCTTCTTGATTCAGCTTTGGTAATTCCTATGTATCTAGGAATCAATTAATTTCTTCTGTATTTTTCATCTTATGAGACTAAAGATTTTTGAATTAGGTATTGATGGTCTTCTGAATTTCCACAGGATTTGTAGTGATTTCACCCTTTTCACTTCTCAATATATAAATTTCAGTCTTTTCTTTTCTGTTTTTGATAAATTGCCTGAGGGTTTGTCAATTTTATTCTTTCAAAGGACCAACTCTTCAATTAACTAATTCTTTGTAGTTTTTTCATGGTCAACATTGTGTTAATTTCTGCTCTGATCATCGTTCTCTCCCTTCTTTGGGCTTTGTTCTTGTTTTTTTTTTTTTTTTTTTTTTGTACAGGAAATCAAACTCAGGACCTTGTGCTTGCTAGGCAGGCACTTGTGCTGCTAGGGTATGTCCCTGGCTCTGGGTTTTGTCCTTGGATTTTTTTTTTTTCTAATAGTTTTCTGTACAACATTAGGTTGTTTATGCTCATTCTGTTTTCCTGATGTGAGAAGTCACCAGGATAAATTTCCCTATTAGGACTGCTTTCATTGTGTCCCCCAGGTTCCAGAATGTTGTGTCTGCATGTTTGTTTAATTGTACATATTGTTTAATGTCTTCTTTAATTTCTTCTGTGATCTCTTGGTTATTCGGGCCGTTGTTATTCAATTTCCATATGTTTATGGAGTTTTTGCCATTTCTTTTGCCATTCACTTCCAATTTCATTGCACTATGATCAGATGATATGCATAGGATAATTTCAGTTCCTTTGCATTTACTTAAGCATGTTCTATGGGCAGGTAGATCATCTATGTTAGAGAATATTGTATGTGCAGTTGAGAAGAATGTGTATTCTGATGTTGTTGGATGGAACACTCTGTAAACATCTACTAAGTCCATTTGTTCACAGGTTTGGTTTAGTTCTGATATTTCTTTGCTAATTTTTTGTCTCATTGATCTGTCTGTGACAGTGGAATTTTAAGCTCCCCCATTAGAATTGTATTATTGTCTATTTGATTTTTCATGTCTATTAATATTTGTCTTATATGGTTGTTTGCTTCTATATTTGGTGCATATATATTTATGATTGTTGTATCTTCCTCACAAAGTTTTCCACTAACAAGTATGTAGTGACCTTCTATATCTCTTTTGATCATTCAAGTTTTAAAGTTCACATTTTCTGCAAACAGCATAGCTATCCCTGCTTTTTCTGGGTTCCCGTTGCATGGAGTATTGTTTTCCATCTTTTGACTTTCAGTGTATAAATCTTTTTGAGTTCAAAGTGTTTCTTGTATATAGCAGCATATTTTTGGATTTTGTTTTTTGATACATTCTTCTGGTCTGTTTCTTTTGATTGATGATTTGAGGACATTTACATTAATGGTTATAACTAATTTGTTTTTGCTTCTCCTTGTCAAGATAGTTTCCTTCTGTTGGTTTCCTACTTCCCTCCTCTGTTTAATTGCTTGCCCTGCCTATTGGTATCTTTCTGTTGTTATTCTTGGAACTGTGGTCATTTTTATTTCTGTTTGAATATCTTTCAGTACTCTTTGGAGGGTTAGTTTAGAGGTCATGAATTTCTTTCATTGTTCATTGTCATGGAAATATCTTTTTATTTTTTCCAGTACAGGGAATCAAACTCATGACCTCACGCTTGCCAGGCAGGTGCTGTGCCACTAAGCTAAATCCCCAGACCCTGGAAATATCTTATTTGTCCATCAATTTTGAAAGGTCATTTTGCAGGGTCTGTCAATCTGGGTTGGAAGCTGTTTTCTTTCAAGACTTGAAATACCTCACTTCAAGCTCTTCTTGACTTGATGGTTTATGGTGAGAAGTGGGCCATGATTCTGATGATTCCTTTATAGGTGATCTGTTTCTTTTCTCTAGGAGCTTTTAATATTCTTTTCTTGTGCTGAATTTCTTGGATCTTGTTTATTATATATCTGGGTGTAGTTTTATTTTCGTCATGGCTAATCGGCATTCCATATTCCTCACTTACTGTGTGTCAGATTCTTTTCCATGTTTGGGAAATTTTCTGCTGTTACTTCTGCAAATAGTCTTTTTATTTTATTTGTGTTGACTCCTGCTTTATCACTGACATGTATCAATATTATATTGTTTTTCTTTGCATTATCTTTCAGCTGTTGAATTGTTATTTCCTGATCCCTTTTATTTTTGAGAGTTCTTTCCTTTCAGAATGCTAGCTTTGATTCTGACTTTGAGGTTTGAATATCCATCTTAAGTTTTGGTCAAGCAGTTTTGCCAGCCTGCAGTGGAATTTTTAATTTCCTGGATACTAAATCCATTTCATACATTTGCTTTCTTTCCTATATTGATCTTTCATGGTCTCCTCTTTCATTTTCCTATCATCCTTTATGTTTTAATCTATAGATTTGCTGAGCATGTCTTTTATGACTGTTGTCATTTCTCTTTTTGCCTGAGAGATTATTTCTGATCTGAATTCCTCTATATCTTCATGGATTTGTTTCTTTATTCTGGTTGCTATCATTTCAGAAATTTTAGGTGTGTGTTTTCCATTTTCCTCTATCTTACTGTCTCCTAGACTTATTCTGGTTGGTCTGGAATTCTTAGATTGCACTTTGCTTATGCATCTTGTTATTTTCTATTTCACAACTTTTTTATTTTGTTTTCCACGCTGATCCTTGTAAGTTTTTATACTAGGTAATTATATCACTAGTATCAAGGCTTCTCCAGGAAAAGTGTGTTCGTTATAGGTGTCTATTGTGTGTAGGAAGTTCTTGGTTTGTGTCTTTCCAAAGATCCTACCCTACTAATTAATTAAGAGTCAGATGTTGGTATCTGTTTGGCTCAGTCCCCAGTCTTTTGGTGCTGGGCTGTGGTGAGGGTATTTTCCCAGAGCTTCCCAGTATAGTTACAGAAGGGAGAACAACTGATTACAACATAAATGACATACTAGCTAAAGTAGTATAATTATCAATGACAATAGCATTGAGCACAGTTTAGAAGCTGACAAACTATGGTAACTATTAATTCTGTACCTTAAACCATAGGAGCAAAACCTACAATTATATAATCAAACATATTGTAAATTGGGAGCTTGTGTGCAAAATGTTTCCCCTTTGTAGAGTGGTTTTACCTTCTGATAGGGAAGTTTGAGAAGGATACTGGATAAAACAAAGATATTCAAACTTTTCCTAACTTATAAAAATCCTTGCTAAATCTAACTTACATTACAATTCTCTTTGTAAACTGGAAAGAAAACATTTAAATTTCTGTGTAACTCTTCTCAGTTCTAAACATAAAGCATAAATTTTATTTTGACATCCATAAAATCTTACTAATTAGTAATTTAACTAATATCCAAAATCCTAATAATAATTCCTTTTGTAACACTGGAACAACTCTCCCTGTGAAATATTTGTGAGAAGGCTAACAATTGGTAATATCCAGTGTATATAGATGTCACCTAAAGAAATCCTGCTGTTTGTTATGAAGATGTGAATCATCAAGAAGTTTAAAATCTAAATTTAATATTTATTTCCCTGTGTTTATATCTTTTAAACAATGTCCTTGTGTCTTTGATAAAAGATACTACACTTGAAATATGTAGGAAATTCAATAAATTAAATTAAACAGATGATAATGAGATGGCTTGATATAAGACAGCGACCAGAGACAGGAGGATTGACTCTCGGAATGACGTGTGAGTGTTCTGAGAGATGAGCCTGAATTTGAGGAGACAAGCTCAAGGGTGATGGGTGAAAGGAGCATTAGTTTTCTTGTTGTCCTATTGTTGTTATTTGTATTTTTCTTGGTCAGAGGTCTCACTGTTTGATTTATTTGTGCTTTTGTAGCCGTGGTACCCTGGAAAATATGGAATATTGATTTAGTTTAAATGACCATCAGTCATATCTCCTAATGCAACTATCAGATGTGTGACTGGACAGTGTGCTATCAGACTTTCTTCAGAACTATTAAATATTGGACGACCTGTGAATTAGAAAACCAGTAAAATGTTAACCCCGTAAATCTGGCTTTTGTAAAGTTTAAATTGACCAAGCTTGAAAAATATTTTAACCACCAAAGTTTTTAATCAAGGTTTACTAACAACTGCCAATGATAGCTGATCTCAGGTTCCTTGTGTCGACAGCCCAGAGATTTTTGAATTGCAGAAATATGTGTGACAAATATATGTTTCAGTGTCAGTTTTAACATGTGCATTTTCTAAAACAAAGGTATGCTCCTTGTTCTTCTACACTTGGAATATAACGCTTGACTGTATTACAAATTGGTGGACCTTTTAGAATATATTCATCTCTTTGATCAATGAATTATTAATGTTGACTTTCAGGCACAGATAAAGTAATGATGATATGGAAATATGATCTTTTGTTGTTGTCTACTTTGCAGTCTATTCATAACTTTAACAATATTGTCTTCTTGCATACCGAATATGACAGGTGATATTCATCAATACCCATTTATTGAAATAAAGTATTTTCTTCTAACAGAATTGTTTCCCTCGGGTACAAATGAGAATGGCTTCATGTCTCAGTATTGGACTCCTGGTCTCTAAATTTCAATCATTTACTGAAAAACACTTCTGTTTGTGCCATCTCCCAGTGAGTTCTGTAATGTAGCAGTGCTGTCACTGGAAGCTGCCTGCTACAGAGGCCTGTGTGGCAAGGTTTGGTCCTGCATGTTGTTCCTGGGACAAGACCGCTGCTAGGACGAGGTCACTCGGGACATGTGATCCCAGTGTGGGTCCCCGGGCTGTGGGTGGGCCAGGAAGAAAGGGCTTTTCTCCTGTGCCTGACTGCACCGTTGTAGTCTGGCATCCCCACCAGAGGCTGACTCTTGGGTCTGCCCAATCACGGTCAGAGTTCTTAAACCAAGAGACAAAGTGAACCTGTTCTCTGGATAACATAATTACAGAAGGTATATTGTTACAGTTTTAGGAAGTTGTCTAACAGAAATGAACTGTAGTTCTACACATACTGGAACGTGATTCCCTGATTCTTTGTCTACTAGCAACGTTTCCGTGTACTCTCGGCAACTTCTCTGAGGTGTGTCAGCTCTTAAAGGAGGCATCCTGCCCACAGGTGTGACCCTCTGTGCCCTCTTGAGGCCTATTGCAAGAGCCTGCTCGTTTGTCTCTCCTCAGATGAGACATTTATTTTCTATAGAGAAGGGATTTTCTCATATTTCCAGTTGTTTCAATGGCGCCTAACCTACGAGCTAGTGTATTGTTTTATACAAAACATTTTCTTATTAAAGCAACAATAGGAATCGAGTACTACCTAATTAATTGTATAATTTTAAAATTACTTTAATAATAGTATCCAACCCTCGAATTATTGTGAGAATTGAGTGATGCAGTAATTTGTAACTGTTTAATACAGACTCAGGTCTTTCTGACTGACAGGAATATATACACGTAGCTCTTCCCAGTACACACACATACCTCCTACAACATGAACAGAAGCAAACTGTTTATTTTTAACTTTGATGAACTCTTCTTTGGAGGATTAATGTCCTCCAAGTTCTCAAAATATGAAATTACACACACATACACACACGCTGGAAAATATACAAAGAGAATGAATAAATTATTTTCTCTTTTTACTTGTGCTAATTCTCCAATTTATACAAATATTGATCAAATATGATGTTATGCTTATGTAATACTTTTTAATTTCAAACAGGATGATACTTAAATTATAAATATTATTAAATTATAAATCATTAAAATCTTATTAAAGTATAAATCTTATTACAGAAAATAAGACTCAATGTTTAGATGTATTCTTTTTACATTCCCATACATCCTCCAATTCATAATATTGAATAAGATACTGTGTATAACTCTGAACATTTTGAAGATATGAGCAAAGGCTGCCTAAGTCATTTAAATCATTAACTGTGATGGCTCACTTGTAATCATACAAGTCACTCAAATACTTTAAATTGTGATGAGCATTACAGTCTTTCATTAGAATAATTTATTGGACTAAGTTGCACCTGCATTTTCTCAATTTTCTACTATAGAAAGTTAATTTTGTTTATGTTAGGGTTCTCAAAAGGCATACAAATATAAGTTTCAGACTTTTAAACCAAGAGTAATGTCAGAGTAGGTGGGGTATTCTGGTAGTCTCAGCCACTCAGGAGACAGAAGTAGGAGTATCTCTTGACCACAGGAGTTTAAGACCAGTGTGGGTAACATACAATGACTCAATTAGGAAAGAAATGAAGAAGAAAAAGAAGAAAGAGAAAAAAAGAAGCAGGAAGTCTTACTCATTTAACTGAGAAGATGACTTTTCTGGCTTATTTTTACCTTTAAAAAAGTTTCAAATGTGAATTCACTTACTAGTTGTAAATTAAAATTCTATGGTTTCTTGTCAGTAGCATATTTTTTATCATGTCATCATCCAAGCATAAAGGTCATTTAAAAACAAAAAGGAGTATAGACTCAAAATTCATCTCAGTTTCTAACAAATTTTATAAATAAGGATATAGAAAGACAGGAAATAGTATTTTCACCATTGTTTTTTGAAATTATTAGTATGTATTTTTTAATAATCTGTTATTTCCCTTTTAAAAAATGTGTAATATCCTGAAGAGAGACAGGGAATATCTTTCAGAGCTTTTAATGGTTCCCGAGGCTCTTGTCGTAGACCTAGCAGTTCCTCAAATTGCTATACAATACGTGCAAAAGTGAATGTTTTGTATTTATAAGTTAATTACTTCTCGTATTTCATTAAAGTAAAATGCAATTGAGTAATATATCCATCTCATCCTTAAAACATTTCAACCTGTGTATATGAGGTGGATGGCAGCGGTTTTATCATTCGGTTCAAACTCTGCCCATAATTTCTCATTTAGTAGCTATCAGGCTTAACCTAAAATCTTCACCTAAAATCTTTAACTGAAAACTTGTAGCTTTTATTTCAGCATTCTTTCTTTTAAGGTTTTGCAACCTATATTTTTTCTTTTTCTCAGCACTAGTTTTGAACCCTGGGCCTCCCCCACTCAAGGCCAGTGTTCTGCCACTGAGTTGCACCTCACCCCCAATTTCACTTATTTCTAATGGAGATAATTATTCCGACAAGAGCAACTGAAACAGATTTGAACAATCAGAGATTTAAAATAATTTACAACATTCGGAATTCTAAGTACAGCTTCACAGAAAAATATTGAGTGCCCTCTGAAATACGCAGTTTTGTTTTTAAAATACTGAAAAAATTCATAGGAAATGTTTAAAAAGGTGAGGAATTTTTGGTATGGAACACTGAGTATTCCATTCTGGACTGTGACGTACCTGTCAGCCTTTGGGAGGCAGCTGATATACTAGCAATGCTGTACTAGCAATGCTGTACTAATAATGCTATGCTAGTTATGTGATTAGGTAACAGAAAGAGTCTCAGACATGGAAAGCTCTTGTCTCTGATCTCAGGGAGTTTACTATATTTACTATCTGTTTTCAACCTATAAATTTTTAATAGTTTATTTCCTTGATTAGAAATTATTTCCTGATAATGTTGAATATATACCTACATACATATATATATCAGCACATCATGATACCGCATTGATATATACATTTATATTTTTATATGTCAGTTAAAATTAAATCAATCTTGAAAGTTAAAGTGCTTACAGAATCTATGATTTGTAAATCTGAGTTCAGTCCTATTGAAGGATTTTCAGTATCCAAGAGGGCTGATTTTGCTTCCTTTACTCAAACAGAAACTACCAGAAGAGATCTTTATTTGAATTTTAAATTACTTATCAAACACCTGCAAGAGACTACCATAGGACTGACGAGGAGAAAGATAAGGTGACATTGAGAAGCATGATGGATAAAGGACATAATTTCTATAGCTTTACAGTAATAAAATTATTGATGTTAGGCACTTACAGAATACTTTGTTACTGATCATTGTTAAGTGAGTGGATCTTTTTCAACCAAATTTTCCTTTAGTTGGATGAAACAAAACATTATTCACAATCTCACCAGGAGCTGGAGAATATATGGAATAAAGATTAATGTATGGCAAGTGTGTATTCTTATTGTTTTATCTTTTACCTGTTGTTTCAAGCTTATTATCTAGAAAAAAATACCTGTTTAATCATGTTTTCCAAACATCCAAAATATATATTAATTGATATTGCACATGGTTGGATGAGATCTACAGTCTTTATCAACGACTGACATCACTAAAACTGAGTAGCTCATTATCAATCCAAGTAAAGTAACACACAGTCATGTTGGAGAAAGTGTCCCTGGAGCTCAAAATTACTTATATGTTTTAATAAACCATTCAGCGATAATTGTACAGACACAAGCTGCTCTGCCAGGCTGCAGTCTATGGCTCTCTCCTCCTCTGATGGATGCTGCATGTCCTTCCCAGGGGCTCTTCCGCTGTCAGGGGAAAGACAAGTGCACTGTAGGAAAAGAAAGCGAAGAGGGAAGGTGTTTCCAGAGTAAGTTATACTTTTAATTAGTTCTTAAATCTGTTTAAGCAGGAGATGTCTTGGGTATATTATTCTTATCCATCACTTAAAGCTTTCATTTTGCCTTAATAAAGAACTTGGTATGATTATTTTGGGTTTATAGCTAATAAAACTGAATTTAAATATTTATTTTAAAAATAATAAGAGTAATCCAATGTGAAACATGTAAAAATAGTCAAGGAAATCTCTCAGTTAAAGAGGTGCCAAACGCTGTGAGTGTTTCCATTTTTCTAAGTATTGCAGTTCTGCTTTCTTGCAACATATAAAGCTTTACAATAATCCTCTGTCAGGAATTAGTTGGAGATTTGTGGTTTTCGGGCAGTAGGTCAGCAGTGATTTGAGAAAATCCGGAATTAAAGAGGAACAATTTGAGAGAAGAAGGGCGATCAGCTTAAAGCCCATTACTTCTGGCTTAGGTCTCACAAGAGGAAACGTTGTCAGTGTGCCCACAGCGCCTGGAAAAGGCGAGCAGAGATGGGAAGAAAGGGAGCTGGGCAGAGACCAGCACCCCTGACATAGTCAGATATCATGTGTGTGACAGAATATTGTCGGAGTGTCCAGGTGCATGCGTTTCTGTCTTAAACTGGCTGAGGCTGATCACAGGAATTCTAAATGATCAAAAGAGAAGAGTCAAAGAGTCGGGTCTGCTCAGGAACTCACATCAAATATTGGTTTTAGGCCAAATTATAAAATCTACTGCATGTCTATTAACATGTTTAATAAAGAACACGAGGATTAATGCAAATTAACATTTAAGAAATTGCCATGTTTAAAGCACAGAATCAGGCGGGAGAAACAAGATGCAGAAAGATGCCTGAGCCCAGCTCTGCACAGGGACCCGGCATGCGCTGCACCTGCAGCCGCGCGCGCTGTGCGGGAGCCGCGGTGAAATACACCTGGGTGAGAGAGCACTGGTGTCAGAACTGCAGGGCAGAATGAAAGTCCCTTGGCCTAAGTCGTTCCTTGCCGTTAGCTGATTAACAGGATTTGTGTCCACTTTTGGTTTTTTTATTTTAAAGGAAAGAAAAATAATTTAAAAAGGTGTAAAATTTCAAAACAAGATTGTAAGAGAGTAACAATGGTTAGTACAATGCATATTGTTGTCTTCCAGTAGTTGTTCATATTACAAGATCCAGGCATGAAAATTCATTGCAGTCTTTAGAACCATGGGACAATGCTTACCATCAGGAGAAAGAAGTCATCAGCAAGAAATGCACTATAATTCAAATGTTAGAATAGGATCTCAGCACTCCAAATTATTTAAAGAATAATTTCAAAAATTTAAGTAAGAATGAGGGGCTAGTTGCTCAGATGCCTATTTGGTTTTCACTGATTTCTTATTGTGCTGTGTGAGGGTCCTAGGTAACTGACAGCATGATTTTCCAACTGTACAAAAGTTTGGATCTAACACCACTCCAAAACAGCATAAGTAAGAGTATTAGTGTTTGTACACTGAGTACAAACAAAATGTTAAAATATGGTTATCAAACTATGAGCTTATTACAAATCACATGTAAATATTGATATTAAGATATTATACACTTTAAAGCTAAATGATTTGCATTCACAAATTAAATTTTACAGTGAAGATTTATTACACAGAAATAAAATATTTCTAATCATGGAACACCTTAAGGTTTTTAGTAGAATTTATACATCTGTTGTAGATGACAGTATAATTTACACCATGTTTGTAGAATGACCATACCCATCTAGGACATGGTTCTGCAGGTTTCACGTGTGCAGATGTGTGCACCCACATGACTGTGACACACACATGCAGCGCCCCGAAGCGCCCTTGCTGACTGTGAGGTGACCAGTTGTCCTTGCCTCAGCCTGATGGCACCCACTGGTCACGTTTCCCCAGCTTTGAGTTTTCCAGAATATCACAAGAGTGGTGTCGCTTCTTTCAGTCGGCACAGGCCCGGAGCAGCCTACACCACCCGTGGGGGTTTCCTCTCACCTGGGTGGCATCCACGGGGCACACCACACAGTCCGTCCCTCTGTTCACCCCTGAAGGGCAGTGAGTACTCTTCTGCTTGTTAGCGCTTAGGAACAAAATATTTATAAATGTGTGGGTGTTTTGTGGTCATTGAATTTTTATTTCTCAAAGATAAATTCCTAGGTATGGCCTGTAGTACGACCTGCTTATAATTTGAAAATGGGAGGCTGAGGCAGGAGGATAAGTTTAAACCTTGCCTATGCAATTCAGTGACTTAAACAGAATGGTTCAAAGTGGGGATGTAGGGTGTTGTTACATAAATAAATAATCCTAGCAATGTTCAAATTAGGCAAAATAAGTGTCATCATGGTAAGAGCATGCTTAATTTATTCAGAAGCTGCCCACTATTTTTCAGGGTGGTTGTAGCACTTTATAAACAGATAGAAAGTGAGAGTTTAATTTATAAATGATAAACATGTAGAGATAGATCAAGTTCCCCATATAGCAAATACTCGTGGTGTATGTTTAATTAGTGAGGAAGACTGAATAATGCCTCCTTTCTGCCCAAAAGATATCTAGGTTTAATTCATGAAAAACATGAGAGTGATTGTGTATGGAAGAGGACTTCTCCAGTGAGATTAAAAGGCTTGATCTGGAGGTTTTAAGACTGGTGTATAAATTGCCTGTGATTAATGCAAATTAACGTTTATGAAATTGCTATGATCAGAATTAGGGAATGAGATGGAGCAGACAATTCTACTTCCCCATGTAGCTCACATTTGGTAGGACAAAGTGGACCATGAGGAAAGAGATAAAATAAAATACACTGCAGAGTGGAAGGGCTGAGCAGATAACTGAACCAGAGAAAGATTCCAGGAAAATGAAGTTCAAGATAGAGAGCAAAGGGACTGACAAGATCCTTAGGCAGAAGCATGGGGAACGTTTTCAGGGAAAACCACCCAGTCTGCCTGGCTGGAAGTGATGTTGAGGCTAGTGGAATCTTGCAGATTCCTGGGAACACTTTGGTAAGTCATCTAAGTCACACCCCTATTGCTCAGACAAGATATCATGCCTATATCTTGTACTCTGATTAACTAATAGGAACACAACAATATGCAGTGTATCAACTATTGCAACTGTCCGATTAACCTGTTTTGAAATTTTATCAACTATTGTAACAACTAATGAATCAACTCTTGTAACCCTCCTACTACCCTGATTCACTTATCTTTTTTTCTCTTTTTAAATAAAAAACAAATTACATTCCTTTAAGTGAAAAGAAAACCAAAAGGATGTTTTGCATGAGGCAGTGCCGTGGGAGGTTTCTGTGGTGATACAGCTGCATGGCTCTCGAAAGATGCATAATTTGCAGAGTAAGCAGAATGAAAGAAAGGGCCCCTGTGGTAGGCGAGAGTCGCTGGTGGGTGGCGCTGGTTCAGGGCAGCATGTTTCGGTGGAGGCTGGAATGTCCTGTTCTCCCAAGAGTAATGTGAAAGTCAATGCCAGGCCTACGCTGCTGGTCTCACGGAACAGTGGACGCTAACGCGGGGCTCAAAGATTCCAGATCTCAGAAAATTGCTGTTCACCACCGTAACAGAGGCCGAATACGAGAAAGTTCAGGAAGGGCAGAAGACTGTGGGTATCAAACATACAGTGGCGAGTTTGAGTAGGAAACTGAATTTATATTTGGGGAGAGGCCACAACTGCAGAGAAATTTTCAATGTCACCAGAAAATGTAAATTTCTGAAATTAGTATCATCATTAATAAACACTTTACAGAATGGATAAAACAGTGTAATTTCATGTGGCAAAAAAAAGTTTCTAGAATTGACTGTTGTTATTTTTAAAAATGTGTCAGAATTGTCACATTTCCAGGAGCTGGTGTGTAGCTCAGTGTCAGTGAACTTGTCTGGCATGCTTGGGGTGCTGGACTGCATCTCCAGTACCACAAACGAACGCGATCTCTTCAGAGCACCACTGTACCCTTAGCACCATGTTCTGCCTGTGGTGTTGACTGGTGGGATATTCTGCTGCACAGTTCCTAGTCAGAGCCTGTCGCCCATCGCCCTGCTACTGCCTTTCTCTCTTAAATTTCACAAGTCTCATGATGTCATTCTTGTTTTTGTAAAAATATAGTTTTTAAATTATTTTAGGTCCCCTAGTTTGTTTCAGGAGGGTGTAAAATATAAATAAACCAAAAAGATGGTTTTTTTTATGTACTTAGGGTACAGATGATGAAAATCAGTAGGCTAAGTAATTACTTGTTCTGTAGCATTCTTTATTTGAACAACCAAATAAAGAATTGAGGATGTCAGATAGGCTTTTAAAGTAAAATTAATACTATACAGAATGCAAATGTCTATTTAAAAATGTAGAGATTTTCTTTCACTTAGTAAAATATATATTTTGGTGTACTTCCACTGTAATTATTTTAAAACTATAAACACAATTATGTGTGGTTCTTGTTTATAATATTATTCAATTTCTGTAGTAACATATAGTAGGATATAACAATGCTTTTGTTACAACAAATCCAGAGAAAAGAAATAATCTCTGGGTTTTGAAAATATTCAAATTACTATGAAATAAATGCCTTGATTACTAGCATCCTTATAAAATATCAAATTTAAACACCAAACTAGGGCTGGTTATACAGTTCAGCAATGCAGTACCTGCCTGTCAAGTGTGAGGTCCTGCGTTCCCTTCCTGGTAACCTCCCAAAAAAGCCCTGCCAGACTATAGCATAGCATTTAAAACACTTTAGCAAAGTATAATTTTAATATCTGAATGATTTAGCAGTACAATACTGCTGTTCAAATAGCAACATTTAAAAGTTTAGTTTATCTAAATATATCATGAAGTGTTACTCAAATCGTCACTTGAAGTTGTACTCTAAAAGTTAATATGTTTTCACTGATAAAACATAATTTAATATTTATTTTTGATGATAATAGAAATGTAAGCAAAAATTTATCATATGTATATATATTCTATAGCATATTCAAAGTAGAACCATGAATTTGGTATAGAGAAATGTCATTAGGAGTATTTTTGATAATTTGTTAATAATTCCTGGCTCATTTTTCAAATTTTAAGACACTTGGAAATAAAGTTTTCTAGGTCTAATGACTTTGTTAATTTTATTAAAATATTTACATTGCAGCAAATTGGTAGCAACTTTGATATCTTTGCAGTTTCATACTATGTGTTAGAAGATAAAGACTGACATTTTCTGTAGTAGAAAGAAATATCTTTCTGTTGGGCCGTATAATGCACTAAATGTCAAAAACCATTACTAACCAAAACATAATACTATATAAAGCCTGAAAAACTTTTGTAAATCAATGAGTGAAATAGTATAAATCAACATATATTAAAAAGTTGAAATCTTCATAGGTCAAAGCCAAGTAAAGGTGCAAATTGAAAGTAGAAAAGAATTTTTTGAAACTACCAGTTTGTTTGCTATTATTGGCCAGTTCAATTATATCAGGTAAAGACCAATATAAAAAGCAGAGTCTGCTACAAATGAGTCATACCGTTAGTGAAATTGAAACGAATCTACTTCTCAGAGAAAACCATAATATCAATCCTGGCAATTGAAAGGTTAAGAAAATGTTCTTAAAAGTAATAAATACAAGCTGTTATTCCACTGAGATCTGAGCTCTAATTCACATGACAGCCACAATATTAAATCTTCATAATGCTTTCATTTAAAATGGGATTTTGGAAAATAGCATCTCTTAGGCACTAGGATATAGCAAGTAGAGCAAATTTTTCTTTATAAGCAAAACAATTTTAGATTCTAAGTAGTTAAGTTACATCAAATATAACGCTAAATAAAAAATCACTTTTTTACATACTGTAACAGAATAAGCAAGAAAAAATAGAATAACAGACAAATCATTTCTGCATAGTTAATACATATATTAAAAAAGTAATTTTATGTCTATAAAGAGAAAGTTATTAAGCATGAAAAATAAATACAACTTAAAAATTATTAGAAATTTCAGAATTTATATATATATATGAGCATATATGTATATTATGTCAACAAAATGAAGGAAATACTTAGGAATTTCTTGCTTGCACACAAGTCAGCTTTCCAGTTGGGAATTCATGCCTGAAACTCATTAAATTTCCTGAATATATTATATAGTACATACTATAATTGAAAACTCAAAAAACTTAATAGGAGTTTTAAATGACAGATTAAACTCAACTGAAGAGATTAATTACTCAAAATATATTCGAAATCAATAATCAGAATTAGTATTTGACCAAATATTGGGTACCATCATAGAAAGATTGGGAAAAATACAAAATAGCTCTTACAGTGTAAAAGACTGAAAATATAGTCTAGACGGAAATTATGGAGAACATGCAATTTAATATAAAGTCTGAATATTTTCCAGAATTTAAGAAAAAACAATCCTCACATTCAGGTAATGTAATATTTTCTGAAGAAGGAGAAAAGATACACCCCCAAATAAATAATAAGGAATATACATAAAGTAAATTAGAAGATATATAGGAAGAGTAGTAAGATATATTGACAGACATAAAAAATCAATTAATTAAATAAATCAATTAATTAAATTAATCAATTATTAAATAAACTTGTATCTCAGGAATCAAAATAAAGGTAGTAGAAAAATTCCTTAAAAATACTAAGGAAGAAACAAGGATCAGTGGAGCTCAGCAAAATTATTAAAAATGTGAATTTCTTGTGGGTAAATTAGTTTAGAAAAATGAGTGAGTGTATACGTCAAGGTGCCGATAAAATCTGTAACTTAGACCATCTTGGAAAACTAATACCAAGAATGATATTGCACAGAGACAAAGCATTTGGTTTATCATGACACACTGAATGATCTAATAGCAAATGTTAGACAGGATACGGATTAAGGATAAATCACATTCACTACTGACAAGAGACTAAATTCAACAATAGCTATAGAAAAGTGCCCTCTAATATATTTAAATACATTCATACCCCAAAACACATTTCCACATCAAGACATAAACCACAGAGACTAATAGCCACTTTACACTAAGAGAAATATACACAAACGCTTATAATGAAATTCTGTGTAATAGGAAATACACTCTAAATGATACAAATGTAATTTCACCACACAATGAGAAATAAATTCAAATATACTATAAAAAATTGTGATGTGAAAATGAATGAACTATGGGTCCATTTAATAAGTGCACAAGAAAATTGATAAACAACAAAAATATTGTGGAGTATGTGTAAAATAATGTTATTGATAGTTAAAAATGCAAAATTAGCACATTATGTTTAGCATATTTATGTGTAAAAATATTTTTAAAATCAAATGGATTGAAAATCATTGGTAATAGACATTTTTAGTGGGCTTCAAAATACATACAATCTCCTGGAGTTCTGTTTTCCAATGTGAAAGACGGACATATAGGTATCACGTGTTGCACTTAAGCATCTGTTAATGTGTATTTATAATTTATTTGTTTTTTATATTAAAAAGGTACATGTTTTAAAAGTCCTAAACAAAAAATAATAAATCATTCATTAGTGTGTATTCATGATTATGGGTAAATATAGACATTCATTTCTTCAGAAATTTTAACATATTAATTTTATATTTGTATATTTCATAAGAAACACTTGATATGTTCTAGAAAAATTAAAACAACTAAAGTAACTTTCCTTAAAGTATAATTTTAAATTATTGACAAATTATCTATTATAAAATAAGAATCATTTAAAAGGGGCATTTACACATATAATAAAAATCTCTCTTCTCTAGGACTTTAAAGTAAATAAAATTATAAAACCCATGATGGTAGAATCTATTGTCCTTTTATTCTTTACACCCAATTATTTTGGTCTTAAGTGAATAGTCTGAAAAGCTTTGACAAAATAAGAAGGTAGGGTAAAAGAAGGGAAGAACAAGGGAAAGGAAAACAAACAGGCGAGAAATTACGGAAAGAATTTTGAAAGACTGCCCATTACAGTTAATAACGTCGTTCGTTCATGTTAAATTTTTCCACGTTTCTCTTCCTTGTACTGTGCATACTAGTAACGGGCCCCTGCGGCAGTTCCACTCGGGGTGTTTACCGTGGTCATCATGTTGAGGCCCACCGGCAGCCCGGGCACCTGGCCCCTTTCCCGACAGGAGGAGGCCACCCGGGCTCTGCGCGCAGCTGCACATGGCGAGGACAGCCCACGCCCCGCAGAACAGGCTCGGAGCCGTGCGTCTAGGCGTGCGCGTGGCTGACCTCTGCGATCCATAAGTAGACTTAGGAAAATTTAGAACAAGTAAAAATACTCCGGCAAGCTGCATGTTTCTGTCTGTGGTCCTAATTTTTGTCTAGATTTCCAGATTTCTTTTGCTGTCTTTTTAGCATCGCTCTATATATTTCTAACACATATTCCAAATATAGTGTGTCTGAAGCAGAGCTTCTTTCCCTGTCTCGTTCAAATGTATCTCACGCTTCCTAGCCTTTTCTATGAGAATAAAGCATTATCCCGAAAGCCCACTATGCAGATATGCGTTTATTGTTCATAAAATAAGTACCCCTATAGTTTTTTCTTAATATATTTTATTTTATTTTAAAGAAAGAGAAAAAAACAATAAAAATGATACTGAATTGCAAAACAAGATGATGGGAAATTAACAATGGTTATTATATTGCATATTGCTATCTTCAAAGTAGTTGCTCAGATTACAAGATATAGACATGCAAAATTGATTAAACAGTATAAGCACAAACCGTTCCTTTCAATGCACAGAAATTAGTAGTACAATTATCTTAGCTATCGTGTGTGTATTATATATATATATATATATATAGTTTTTTTAAAATTTTCCTTCCCTTCTCTCCTCCTTTCCCCCATCCCAGTTCTCTCCTTTTGAGCAGTTCCTTTCTCTTTCACAATGTCTATTGTGCCCTTTGGGTCTTACTTACTCTTTCGGTTTCTTTCGCTGGGGAGACAACCCCTACAGTTTTTGTTCTTCAGTTTCACTCAACTCTCCACGCAGACAGTAGCGGGAAGGGACCTGCTTCCTCCGTTTCTCATCGTGACTCACCCAGGCTTCATCTTGCTAGGTCTTCTGCCTTCACTGTGAAGACACACTTGGTCTGCTCTGTTGCTACTCTAATCACGAGTGTTGTAAGAAGTCCCTGACACACAGTAAATGTTCCATCATGCAGTCTGACTTAGGAATGAGCCAGGAAGTTAAGTAACTTAGGTGCCAGCTTGTCCAGCACTTTTAGAACTACCTGCTTTGGAAGGAAGGAAAGTGAAATTTTATGAAGGCCTCCAGGGGTTCCTGAAGTGTTGGTAAAGCTACTGCCCTGGGCTGTGGTAATCTTTTTACCTGAGCAATATATTGTTGGTAAAATGTAATTGTAAAATGTGCAAACAATAGCAGGTTAGCAGTTAGAACTGTAATTTTGTTGCTTTTCTAGAATAATGTTAACATTTCATGACTTTACATGTGTAATGCCAAGTTCTTCTCTGTGCTTGTCAAGAGGCAAAGTATCGCTGCCGTGAAGAAGGGTAAGACTGGGAACATGTCTAGGGAAATAATGCAGCTCAAGACCATGATGTCAAGTAAAATAATCAGACAGGAGCTTAAACACAGCATCATTTATTTATATGAGAAACCCAAAGTATAAATAAGGAGCAAAATAAAAGACAGATGATAGGAGTAGGGAGATCTTTTTCCAATGGAGAGGGGAACAGCAGATGAACAAAGGGAGGAGAGTAGGAAGGGAAAAGAGATTTTTAAAAACATTGAAGAGAAAAAACTGGAAATGAAGCTTTTGCAAATAGGGAGCAGAAGAAGGGTTGGAGGAAGCCGGGAGGGAGGAGAGGAGTGGGGAGGGGACAGTGAGGTAGAGGAAAATGGAAGAAACCCTGTGAGATTTAGGGTTATATTTCTGATTTATTTTACTTAAGAAGGTTTGCAAGTGCAGAGGGACCAGGATATGGAAGGAGGGGAGAGGAGACATAAAAGGAATTAAGATGTGTTACATGCATGTTCTAGCCCCACAAAGAATGTAATCATTACGTACTGCAAGCATGGACAAAATTTAAAAAGCAGTTATTAACATTCAATAGCTGTTTCCTTTCCTTGAAAACGGAGAAAGTTTATTACTGTGTATCCCCTAATATATAACGTTGTGAAGATTTTATGTGGAAATATAGACAGAAGTACTTTTTACACAACATATTAGGTAGCGGTTGGTTTTACTGAGTTGCTATGTGAAATATTGAAAAACTAGCAATATTAACTGTAATTTTCTTAATTTCTGATAATTAAGAAAACATTAAATTGAAACTGTAAAATACAGATGCTCATCAAATTATGAGGCAGTCAAGTCTCAGGAACCTTATATCAAATGTACTTAATAAACCTAACTGCCTCGTGCCGTAACTTTGCAGCGCGGTGCCTGGATGTGGTAGCCTCTGACTGGGTGGGACCGTGTGTTACCACATTCTGCCGGCCTGAAAGAGAAGACCAAATCTCACAAGAATTTCTACAGAATTCTTTCATAATGTTCACACCATTATAAAATTGAAAATTATTAAATTTAACTGTTAGCCAAAGAATATCTCTGTTAAATATACAGAAATTAAGATGTTACCTATATAACAAAACAAAAACTATTTTATTTTTTGTTTTATGAAGAAATAAACAAATTCCATGACCAAATAATGAGGGAGCAAAGACTATCCTTGATGTTGAAAATTTTATGTAATAAAATTTCATTCCTATGGATGATGAGACCCACAGACTAGTTAGCTACCATCTATTTATGTTTATGTTGGTTATTTTAGGTAAAGCTATATGGAATTCTGTGGTATATGCTAATCAGTCTCACTGTGAAAATTCTGTAGAACACCAGAAAATTATAACATAAATTCTTTAGTGTTGGGAATTGGAAAGTTGTGCTTTACTTGTTTTAAAAGACTGATCAGATTTTCAAATAATATACTAATATGACTTGAAAAAGTACAGTGGAGATGATGCTTGTTTACTAAGTCTGTGGTAATGGCTTTGAAAAGGAAATTTCAAAATAAAAATTATATTTTAATCTATTTTAAATTAACGGATTTAAAACATGCCTTCACATTGTGTAGGCATTGTGGGAACAGTAAGCTGCTTTCTTTCTCAAATTTAACACTGTGTTTGGGCTTGTTTCCTTTATGCCAAGAATTTGACCAGTTAGTATGCTGGGTTACTATCCAGCGTCTGAGATGATTTTCCAGTAGGAAATTGTTTGGGAAAGTAAAGATCAAAGAAGAATGAACATGTATTGAACATCTGTCATGTATTCAACTCTTGGTTTATTTAATCAAATCCTAATAAAATCTTAGGTAAATATTATCCCTTCTACACAGTAGCAATTGTGGCTCAGAAAGGTTAAGTTGGATGTATTAATCCATAAGACTTTACTGAGTGCCAAGTATATGCCACTATCTCTTGTTCCAGATGCTTGGAATATATTGATAAACAGGAAAAAATATGGTCTATATGAAGGATACTGTGACATGACAAAAAGTAGGGACAGATTTAGGAGCAAGGATTAGGTTAGTGTACTCTGAAATTCTAACATACTATGATACTGTTTCTTTCTCCTATATAAAAAAATTGTGAAATATGTATATATATATATTTGAATATATGTTTAATCTAGATGATAAAGGAAAATTCTTAAGCAGCTTACATTTTTGTGAAATAAAGAATAAAAGCAAAGAAAGAGAACCATTAATTAATATTTATATATCACATAATCTCACCGTGATGAGCAAGTTACAACCCACCTGTTGTATGTGTGTATATCCTAGTAAAAGAGGTCGTTCCTAAGAGGTGCTTGCAGTCAGCTGAGCCCTGAGCTCCTCACGGCACTTTACCACCTCCCCCAAGAGGGTTTTCCATTTTCAGTGGGAATACAGAAATGAGGAACAGAGGAGGAAAGGAGAGGGACAGTCACTGGATTTGAGAGGACAGAAGGGGAGAGGGGATGAGGGACAAGAGGGGAGGGGAGGGGAGAAGAGGAGAGGGAAAGGAAGGGAAAGGAAGGGGAGAGGAGGGGGGGAGGGAAGGGGAGGAAAGAAAAAAGAGCAGAGCAGAGCAGAGCAGAGCAGAGCAGAGCAGAGCAGAGCAGAGAAGAGAAGAGAAGAGAAGAGAAGAGCAGAGAAGAGAGAACAGGGAAGGGAGAAAGAAAGGAAACAGAACTGAGGCAAAGGGAAGGAAATCGAGGAAATGGAAACAAGCAAGCGGGAAAAGGCAGCAGTCAAGCATGACGCCAAAAGCAAGGGCAAGATTCCCATTCTGATAACAAGGAAACACAGATTAAACTTTGTACTCACACAACCAGTACTCTGTGTCTGCCCAAGTATAATATTCTAAGAGATTTAAACTGATGTCCTCAGAATTTTTATCGACCTTCCTTCCATATTAGTTGTCATCACCCACTACTCTTAAATCCTTCATGTTTGAAAATATTTTCACATATCACCGTATTCTTCTGCATTGTTTATGACCTTTCCAGAAGGAGACTTTTCGGCTGCGTGAGATCACCGAGACTCTCAGGGTAGGTATGGAAATCTGCCCTGGCTAAAGGGGATGGCAGTGTTTGGCACCACAGCAAGAAACATGTACTTACCCAAGGAGGTGTCGCTAGCAGAGTACCCTGCACTGGCTGATGGAGCCCAAACAAGAGTGTCACGGGATTTGCAGCTAAAATTGGCTTAGATACTGCCCAATCAACAGTGCAGGTTTACAGAATTAACAGCAGTACTAGGTCTGAGTGAAAATCACGTTGACAATATTGTGGAGATGAGATGGCAAAAGAGGAGTGGATTACCTGACAGAAGTAGATAAGGTTGTTAGGAAAAGATGCGGCTCCTAAGTGAAAACAGCTCCGAGAGACTACTCCATGACCCTGATCAAAATTCAGATGTGCCGCTCACAGGCACCCTTACTGAGAGGGGCTCACATGGAGACACAGGCCCAGTTGCCAGGTCTCCTTCCTCCTCTTGGGAGGACTCGTCCTCACCCTCTTCCTTCCCCGCTTTCCCGGTGTGCCTTACCAGCGCCCTCTGCACCATCCAGCCTTCTCCTGCTGGGCAGCACCTCCTGCTCCTCATCAGCCTCACTGCCGAGTGCTGCACTGTGTGTTCTCAGTGTGTGTTTAGTTACTCCAAGCCCAACTGTGGGTGTGATCTTCAGCAAGACTTCTCAACAGAACAGGAGACCTGGTCTTGGGAGGAGAAAGAAAGATTCTTTTTTGTTGGCTCCCTTGGCTGGTCCATAATTTATTTCTTTATCATTTGTTCACATTTGTGTTTTTATTAAATTTAGTTTTATTGGTCTCTGTCACTGCCTTCTGCTTCTCAGAATACTTGTTGGGAAATTCTGTACGGCTGAGAAAGCCTTTGGCATTTTCTTTGGCCTCTGCACGTCTGTATACGGAAGGCACCAGCAGAACCCGGGCTGTCTGGTGTCCTGGTGTCCTGGAGCTGAGCACAGCCAGCTGACTGTGCCATTCACAGGCTGGGCAGTACAGGGATCCGCAGAGCAGGGAAGCTGCCTCACATGGTCTCGAAGAGAAAATCAAGTTCAGAGAGACGTGGAAGTAAGGTCTGTAAGAGATCTTAACTGATTAGAAATAGGGGAAAAAGGACTACACCATAATTTGGTTTGGCCTCCTGATGGAGATGACAGACTGAAAAACAAAAAGCCAGGAAAAAAATTGCAAGATAGAGAAATCTTCAAGAAGGTACAGGAATTGTGGACAATGAACAGAAAGGGGAGCAGGGGTAGACACACCTCAAAATGGTCAGCCCAAGTTGTTTGTGTGTATGTTTGCTGAACCGCTCTCCTAATTTAAGTCTTCTTATATATTTTATTAAATTTTGGATTATCATCAAGCTTTTCAAAAAATTTTACAGTACTGAGTATTCTTAGCTGTTTTTTAAAATGACCATTAATTAAACAATTAATTTAGAGACAGGGATCACCACATTAAGTAGCTCAAGTTAGGTTTAAACCTACAGGCCTTCCATCTCAGTCTCCCAGATCGCTCAGCACAAGGCCTAAGCTACCAGGCGGGGCGGTACCGTGAATTCTTTCCTGAGATAAACTGTCCTCAGTGGTTTTATAAAATCCAGTTTTCTTTTCTTTTTTTCCTGAAAACTTTGCTACAGTATTTTCACAGAAAACAATATTTATGTACATTAATTTACATTTTATCTTATGAAATACTAACAAATATTTTTCATTGCCTATGTAATATTGAAATTAATATATATATAGTCATATATAATTTTGAATGTTTAGAATTAATTCTAAATTGAGCATAGTTTCTGCATATATTTAAAGTACTAATGATATCACTTTATTCCTTACTCTGCCTGGCTATGCTTTTGCTCAAATATCTATGCATCCGTCACATAGAAATTATTCATTGAAGTAATTAGTAATTAAACATTGAGAAGGTAAGCACATTAATACATTCAGTTGTTAAAATTAATTTTAAAAGAGTAAATAGTTTCTTTAGGAAGCATATTATAATTAAAAGATGATTTTGGGATAATGAAGTAATATTCAAAGCAATAATTCATAATGTCACTTACACATAAATATAAATATAAAATATGAAATATGTATGGAACTAAGACTACTCAGGAAAAGTTCTTGAAAAAACAAGAGATTAGAATTTAAACTCCAGTCCAGAATATCTTATTTCATTCCATCGCTTGTCTCTTGAATTAACAAAATAAAAGTAAATATTTCCATAGGTAAAAACATGAGGAAGAGAAGCCATTTTGCCAACTTAATGAGAATCATTTTTCATGTGTTCTTTCATAAGGTCTTGTGGATGACCTTAATGATACAGAAGGAAATGTACTTCTTAGTTGCAGTAAACAAATTAATAAATGCCTGATTCTCCATTTCCCTCACCTCCTTTTCTTTCTTTTTTTTCAAAGGCGTACACTGCAATGGCTTGGTTATATATTTGTTTTATATGGCAGAAAATACTAATTTTATCTTAGCATATAAGAAAAATGCATGTGTAATAAATATATTTCAAGTTTTAATTTGATCACTAATTATTTTCAGTACAAAATAGAATTTCATTAAAATTAATGCTAAAGTTAAGGCTACACTGAACAATTAACTCATTGTATAGGTAACATTGGTGACCTCTAAATACTGAATAAACCCAGTCCCTTTCATAAGGAGTTAATATTAGAGTAAGAACCCAAGTTAGTAGGCTGGAAGAATTAAAGAACTGAAACACACACACACACACACACACACACACGCATACACACACACATGCGCACACACGCAAATACACCCAAACGTGTGCACATCCCTCAAACACACAGTGCTGAATGTTACGGAATATCTAAATCTAAGTGAAATGTTTACACACCTGTTGACACAACAAGGTGAAAAACAGGAAGCGTCCCGAATGGCATGTCAGTCACAGGCATCTCTTTACAGAGTCAGGAAAGAAGAAACCAGGAAAAGAGGCCAAGAGAAGAACGAGTGCTAAGAAGGATGTGGAACACACGATTTTAATAAAAAGTAAATGAAGAACGCTTTCCGATAAAGGTCCAGAATGCAATTCCTTTAATTACCTGACAGATTCGAAAACTTGGTGCTGGGAATGCTGGAGCTCCATTTTAAAAGGCCTTGAAAAGTCTGGAGTGTAATTCTTATCCTCATGATTCTGAAGATAAACAGACATTGAAGACTAATTTCCTTCAGGCACTATATAAACTAGAATTCTACTAGCCAGAAAAAAGATTTCAGGAAACATTAGGAAACTACAGAAAATTTCAATAAGTGCACAATTCCATTCTACTTTTCCTAACTACTATATTTTCTATGACCTGTACATTGTGGTGAAAAATATCACTTTGAAATTTGGGGCTAAGGAAAAGACATTCCGCAGTTGGAAATACAGGTCCACTCACTGTTCTTGTGAAACATTGTTTTCTATACTGTTCAACATGTGCAGTAGCAGCCGAGGAACCTGAAGATATCTTTATTGCTATCAGTAAAATACAGCAACCTGAAAAACAGTACAACCACATAGGAGAAGCCATTCTGAATTTTCTGCTGGTAATTCAAATGGAAGAATATGCTCATGATTTATAAAAGACTACAGAAATAGAACATAAGTCTAGATGCTGTGACATTATAATAACAATGTTTTGTTTTGTTGTTTTGATTGCTGTCATCAGATGTACTAAAAATTGCTTTTGAAATTATACTGAAGTTACAATGTGATGGATAGATGAAAAATAATGATATATGCTTTCATACATATCATTGATTTTATGCTTTTATTTACTTAATGTAATCACAGTGATGTTCTTTAATAACTTGGTCATAATTTGGTCAACTTATTTGGGAACTCATTTGTAAATTTTTAAGTAATCTTTAGAACAACAATTACTTTGAAACTGGGAAGGGTATGTGAAGTTCTCCTAGTAAGATATGCCACAGTGCCCTTGCAGAAGCACTTTGGACTCTTGTCATCCTCTTGCTCCTTGGCAGTCTCTGATCTTGTATCGTTTGTCTTTCCTTAGTTCTCTTCTGAGCTCTGCATTTCATTAAGATGTCTTTTTCTTTCTCCACTCCCTATATGTGGGAGTTCTCCAGGAAATTTTTGACATTCTCTCATCCTTTGTTCTTTGTTTGGTACATTTATTACTTTATGTGAACCCACAGGCATAATTCTCATTTCTGCTGCTCTGTATACCTTTGTTTATTCACAGTACTGGAAGACTTCATCCCTACTTTTGTCTTATAAATCTATTACAATGCAATTCACCAACATTACAAATATAGTACAACTCAAATAAACTAATATTTCATTTTAAAAAATATTTTTGAAACACATATTTTTAAATATTTATGGGATATGTTATGGTAATTCAGCATACATGCACAATGTATAATAACCAAATCAATGTAATAAGCATTTCCATCACTTAATCCATTAATAAGTTTTTGTGCTGGAAATTTTGTGATTTTCTAATCATTTTTGAAATAAATAGTTTCTTTTCTTTTTTTTTTTTTTCTTTCGTCTTTTTGAGACAGGGTCTCACTATGTAGTTCAGGCTGGCCTTGTGCTCACTTTGTAGCCCAGGCTGGCCTCAGACTCGCAAGGATCCTCTTGCCTCAGCCTCCTGAGTGCTGGGATTACTGGCATGCGCCACCATGCCCAGCTCTTGAAATACACATAGTTTCAACCAGTAGTTGTCTGCTGTGCTGAAGAATAGAAGTCATTCCTCTGGTCTGTATTTGGTGCGCATTACTGAATGCGTTACACCCCCAACTGTCTTTGTCCTCCCGCATCTCTAGTGATCACTGTCCAATTCTGTTCTTTTACAAGACTGACTTATTTTTCAGTTTCCAGAAATGAGTGAGAAAATATGATGTATGCTCTACGTCCAGGTCATTTAGCACAGTTACTTCCGTGTTGATGCAAGGGGTAGGGTTGTATTCATTTTTACGGCTGAGTAATAATCCATTGTGAGAATACACTCTCTTTTCTTCATCCACTGATATACTTAATAGCATCTAAGTTAAGTCCATGTTGCAGCTGCTGTGAACAGTGCTGCCATCAACACGGGAGTGCAAGTACGTTTTTGGTGTGATAGTTTCATTTCCTTGGATATGTACCCAGTAGTGGGATTGCTGGATCATTTGTTTTTTGATTTTAAAAGATCTTCAGTGTTTTCCGTAGTGGCTGTGCTATGTATAAGAGCTCCTTTCCTCTATATCCTCACCACTGTTTGTCAGTTTTTCTATTTTTGATATTAGGCATTCATAGCAGGATGAGATGTCTCTGCTGATCAGTGAAATTGAGCACTTTTTCATACGGTTGTTGGCGATTTGCATCCTTTCTTATGATCAGTACCTGTTTGTTCTTTAGTAGATTTGTAACTTGGATTTGGTGGGGGTTAGTGTATCTGATGTTCAGTTTTTAAAGTTTCTTATGTATTTTGGATACAGCTCCTGTTGGAAGAACTGTTTGCAAATATTTTCTCCATTCTGCAGTTTATCTCTGAAGTCTTCTGGTTATTTCCTTCAGTATGCAGAAGCTTCTTAGTTTGTGTGGTAAGAAGAAATCCCCTAGTTTTATTTTCTGTATATGTACAAGCAAATTTTCTAACACTGTTTCCTGAAGAGGTTTGTCTTTGCTGTATTCCTAGCATCTTCCTAAAAATTCAGAGGGCTGAATGGACATTGCATTGGTCAGGTTTTGCATTGCTGGCACAATATGCCTGACATACACAATTTAAAAGAGAAAAATTGTTTACATGGTTCATGGTCTCAGAGCTTGCAGTCCGTGGTCAGTTGTGTCTGAAGCAGAAACGTCACTGCAGAAGGGCCTGGTGGGAGAAAGCTGCTCACTTCGCGTGCCCTGGAAGCAGAGCACAGACGACAAGAACTAGTGAGAGACGTGTTGCACTCTCCAAAGGCATGGCCCCAGGGCCTGCCTCCACCGCGAGGGCCTCCTCTCCTAACAGCCGGGAACATCAGTGGATTAACCCACTGGTGACCGATTCAGTTCCATGTGCTATATTTTACCTAGAAGTTTTGCATCTGTGTTCATCAGGATTGCAGGTCTGCAGTTTTAAATTTTTTGTTGTAGTTTTGTCTGTTTTGGCATCATGTATTTCAGGCCTCCAGAAAAGCGGAGACCTCCCCTATCTCTCCCCAGGCCAAGCAAGGGCAGATCTTAATTTTGGGGAGGATGGGGCTCTGGGGCTTTGCTGGTAGCTTTCTCAGCTCCTGGTGAACAGGCATGTTTGAGTAGTGGCTACGTCTGAAGACTGTGGGCTTAGCGGCATACTGTTCCAAGATCTCCCGGGTGAGCCGAGTTGCTGGCAGGGTTTGCAGCCAAAAATTGCGACTTTCCCAGAGCTAGGAGCTAGCGGGGAGCTCCCCTCCGGTGTGAGTGAACCCAGGACTTTGCAACAGTGGCTGCTGTCCCAAGGCTCTGGGCTCTGGAGATCTGTAGTTACTGTAAGGAAAGTTCAGGTGGGCTTAGGATTGTAGATGGGCTACCTATTGGTCCTGAGGTTACAGAGCACTAAGAGGGTGGCTTTCTGCCCCGTGAGGCACCCAAAGGTTGGTGCTATTAAAAGGTCCAAGGGTGGACATCCCCCAAGCCACAGTAAATTCTCGCAGTGGCTGTTGTGATAGTTTGAGTCCTACAGGTTAGGTGAGGTCCAGAATGATTCCTTCCTTAGAGTACAGGACTCCCTTTTAGACCAGTGAACTCCATAACTAGAGTTAAATCTTGGAAAACCATACAATCCTGCAGCTGGGACAGCAAGTCTGCTACTATGTTGAGCATTGTGGCGATGTTCTGCTGACCTTTTTTCAGATGGGTCGAGATGTTGTCCCCAACTGGAGAATCCAGAGGTGAAGTTGTGAATTACTTTGTTCCTTTCTCTAGGTTGCCTGTCCTGCGTGCCAGACTGTTTAGGGTCCCTGGCGCTTCTTCGTGGTTCCAGAGCTGTCCCTGTTGCTCTCCTGCTCTGCCCTCTTTCCCATAGCAGTTACTTACAGGGAGCCTACACTCAGCTTTGTTGGTTCCAAACCTCTCTGGTTAATACTGTATGAATAATTTTACCCTTGCTGTAGTAGCTTCATGATTCCCATGCGTGGTGCGTGGCATCTTCCACGCATTAACAGGAACTGCTGTCAACACAATGCAGACACACAGCTCTGGAACAAGTGTGTTTAGCTATTTCATTCTCACAGTCCCTGCGAGATGAGTGATACTCTCTTCATGGAGAAAGATAACTTAGCTTCGTGTGACTTGGGTTAATTATCTATAGCGACACAGCTAGTAAGAGTCAAGGGTAAAACCTGAGGTCTGAGGCACTTGGCTCTAAAGCCAATAGAAAAAGTCTGAACAGAACTTCTTCACCACCACATACTGCTGTGAGAGAGCCTGAAGTACATTGTGAATGACCTTCATAACACTTTTTGTGGATTCTGGTATAATATTTAGGTTAGATTCCCAGCCCTGGAAAAAAAGGAAAAAAAGTATTTCAGGATCTAGTTGTGAGTAAGCTCTATTCTAGGTATAAAGTAGTTTGTCCAATATCAACCTAACCCACAACAAAGTAAAAGTGGACATAATTCTGGGAGTCTTTAGGGGACCCAACTAAATGGAGTACCTTGGGTTATAACACATCCAAGAGCAAGTAGCCACTTTTCGTATTTTTCCGTGGCATGACTTTAGATTTGTTGGCTTTAGTGGCCTTAAAAACCGAGACCACAAAATTGACCAAACCATCTCAGGAGTGCTGAAGTCCTCCAACAAATCACACTGCTGGCAGGTGGGTGAACTTCAAGTGAAAGCAGGTGCACCGATGTGGCAAAGTTGCTGCTTTATACTTTGTAAATTTTCAAACAAGTTGGATAACTGTACTTCCGACGGGAGGGGCCAGACAAGGGAGAGCGCGTGAAACAAGTTTCTCTGGTTTCCAGCAAGAATAGGGAGAAAAACGTGCACAGCCGTATCCCATGTACACAGAGTCCGTCTCCTTGACACACACCTTCTCTTCGCCAGCGTCCTACCTGGTCTGTTATCTTTGACATCATCATGCTTCTCCTATCTGGTTCAGCCTCTCACTGTCTCTGTGACTAAACCAACAACCTCTGATTCTCTCTCTCTCTCTCTCTTTATCTTTGACATCATCATGCTTCTCCTATCTGGTTCAGCCTCTCACTGTCTCTGTGACTAAACCAACAACCTCTGATTCTCTTTCTCTCTCTCTCTCTCTCTGTCTCTCTCTCTCTGTGTGTGTGTGTGTATGTGTCTCCACACCTCTCCTTCCCCTTCTTCCCTTTTCCCTCCCTCTCCCCCTTCCCCTCCCTCTCCCTTGCCCTTTCCCTCTTCTCCTTCCTCTCTTTAGTGTTTCTTGAATTTCTTTATGACCTGAACACAAATATCCACCCTCCTGCACTTCTGCACCGCTTTGATAATAAAACCCCTATCCAAAAGTAAACAAACATCTGTTGGAATGTAAAGTAAAAACAGCCTGCAACAAAGTCCCTCTGATGTACTCCTGTCTTCCAGTGTTATCATCCTCTGTTATCATCTAACAAGACCTTTATCACTAACACAAGTACCCATTTCCTAATACCCAGCTCTTTTCTAATACTGGACCGCCCTATCCTTCTGACAAAGTTGTGACAGAATTTATGTTTCCTTTGGAACATAAGTGATTAAAATTATAACTTGTGAAGTAAATGAGAGATTACTTTATTACAGATGAGAGCATGAAATTCTGGTGCAAATGGGCTTCACATGAACTTAAGTATTATTACATATGACAGATAGCCAATTTAGTCAAGTCAAATTATAGCATTATCACTGAAGATTGATGAGGACATTTCATCTCTTATGGAGAATTGATGATACATACCTTTTTATTCAGCCATAGCATTATTGGGTGTATTCCTCACAAAAGTAATTATGTAAATTCTCTACCTTCTTGAGCAAAAGAGAGCTAAGACAAGCACTGTGTTTTTACAGGTTTGCTGTAATTTCCTCTGCTCTTCCGGTACATCAGTAGATCATTTCTGCACTCACTGAAGAGGGGCTTCTCTCAAAATCAGGGCACCACAGGCCTGACATAGTGATGATACTGTTGCTTTCAAGTTCAAATTGTAATAAAAATATTGAAGCTTTTTTAGTGTGTAAAAACTATTAATTGCCTCATAATTATGCACTGGTATTCGGTGTTTCATATCTACTCAAGTATGAAATAGTATCTTTTCTTATTTATTGTTTTATATTTTAACTAGTAAAAGCAAAGGTAAAATGCCACTAAAGAAAGGATGTGTTTACTAAGATTATAAAAAACATTTAATTTACCTATAAATAGGTGACTTATTTTAAATGTTTTTCTACAATTTGTTTACTAAATTGGAAATATGTGGATGAGGAATTCATTCCCCCAGAGAGTGAATATGATATCAATAGTACAGTTCCTCTTGAAGGTGGAATTGAACACTGTGTGTGCGCTGTGTTGGTCTTTCCAGGTGAGGGGAGACTAATGATGCTGGGTTACTTTTCAGTGGAATGGGATGAACTAAGTTTGCATCAAGGCAGAAATGATTTCATAGCTACAGATGCATGTATTGATCAGATTGTCTGCGAATTGTTTATTCTATGTATTTATATTTTTTATTTCCATCTCTTTGTCAACTATTATTAGAACACATTTATCATGAGAAAATCCAAAAGAGGAAGCAGCTTTCTAGGAACAGAAATTGAAGTTTGTACAGTGGATTGAAGTTTGCACAGCAGATCCTTCAGTTGCTTCTCTGTAGAGCACACAGGAGGGCCTGGTTGTACCCACCAAAAATAGAACACTGTCTGTTTTCCTTCCAGTTGGCCTGCTGGGAATTTTTGCACAATGTTTAACTGCAGACCAGTGTCCCAATAATTCTAATTGCTATCACTCAGCTAGCTTTTAAGATTCCCAAAAAGAAAAGAGGATGTTGTATATTGTAGTTGGACCAATAAAGGATACAATATCAAGAAATTTGTAAATATAGCACAAAGTACCCTAAAAAGGTGTGGAAATGACACTTAAACAGATTTGCTTGTAATATTAATGTCCATGTTATGTTTTTGTGAAATATCAAGTGCTCTGCTGTGTGCATACACCTATGTGCATGTGCTTGTGTCTTTTTTTTTTTTTTTCTGGTACTGGGAATCAAACAACCTTGTGCTTGCCAGGCAGGCACTGTGCCACTGAGCTAAATCCCCAGCCCCTGTGCTCGTGTCTGTGTGTGTGTGTGTGTGTGTGTGTGTGTGTGTGTGTGTGTGTAGAAATAAGTGTTGCATACTCTTCCAAGGTCCCTCTAGCTATGAAACGAGAAGCTGTCTTGCTGTGTTGTAGGTTCAACATTTCTTGGAGTGGGGACCATGAAAGTACAGTGATGTGAGATATGCAGCTAAGGCAAAAGCAAGGCAAATGCTACTCATTTTATCATGCTCTTTGAGATGTACCAGACGGAATATAAGTACACAAAACCAGGAAGATGCTTGAGCTAATTTTATATCTCCACAGGCTGCAGCATTTCAGAGCTCTAAATCCTGTGCCTACATTGGTACCTATATCACTTTACACCTGTCCTTCTGGGTCAGCTTCTCCCTCCAGCTTTAGCCTAGTGGACACTTTCTCTACCCTGATGATGGACTGATGTAGAAAATCCAGGTATGATCCTGTGACCTTTGAACTCATCACAGCCTTGCCATGCGCCTGGCGTGGCACCCAGCTCACTGATATTGGCGGCCACAGCATTGCCTGCTGAGCCTCAGCGCTCACCCACCTTCACCCTAACCTCCGCTTTTCTTCCGCCCTGGGCTTTAAACTCCATGCTTTCTTTCACCTCTGCAAAGCGCCGCATATTCTGTTGTGTGCTCCCTTCCATGTTCCCTCTCCTTTGGTAGGTTCTCCTCATGCTCTAGTCCAGTGATGGCAAAGATTTTAGAGACCAAGTGCCAAGCTGCAACTCAGACCTATTCATTTATCATAAAGTGCCAACACTGTAATTAAACGTAAATACTAGGGTTTTGAGTTAGAGAAAAACCCCTCTACTTTAACATCTTTTGTCTTATGAGGACAATAATATGTGAGGTCTACGTTCTCCACCGCTGCTGTAGTCCTTCATTTCTTGTCTAACCCGGGACAGTCTCAGGACACTCCCTTCATCCCTTGCTCTGGGTCCTGTTTCCTCTAAAGGAATTCCCGTGGGGCTCTGCATGCAGACACACAGGCAAAGTCAGTATGAGAGCCTGGGCTCTTTGCGGGGCTGCAGGTCAGAGCTGCTTCTCACTCACCAGTTATTCTGAGATGTTATTCTCAGTAACATCTGCTGTACTTCTGGGACAGCTGATCTCTTGATTGATCTTTATGTCGCATTTTAAAAGTTTGACATTCATAATCTTTAAATAATAAAAAAATACGATGTTGGAGAAATTTTGGGTCCATGAAGTGGGAGGCTATACTTTAGAGTGAGAGTTGTTATTAAGATATATTATAAGCAGTCTTAATTAAGCAAATGAAGAAATTGAAATATATGATCAGCTTAAAGAAATTTTTGGAAGATTTTGGACATGGATGTAACCCAAGGAAACACGGTGTGGAGAGTAGGATGGATCAAATGGAAAAGATCAAAAGTTGAGAGAGCCCTGATGAGTTTTGTAAATTTAGCATTTGGTTAAAAAGGACCAGGGTGAGAGCACAGCAGAGAGCAGAGGGTCTCGTCTGTCCTGGCAACAGGAAAATACGATGAGTAGGGACATTTGGGCTGCAGTCACCAGAGTACTAAGGTGCAGTCTTGATTTTTGATAAGTCAGTGTCTTGAAAGTGAGAGCAATACCGTCATCAGCTCAGGAGATGGGAGGAGCAGTCAGAGAGCTGTGTGAGGAGAAAGGAAGCAGGGGACAGACTTCCTCAGGAGTACGTGGCCTGCTACATATCCCCCCAGGGCAGATGGGAAACCACAGATTTGCAAAGCGACCATCAAAACTGTCCTGAGGTGTTTTTCTACAATAATCCATTGCTCCCATGGGCATAGAGATTACAAGTCATCGAAGTGTGTTACAGAGTGGGATTCTAACTGATTGTGTTGGTGAAAGCAAAGTTGAAGGATGCAAAGCTGAGACAAATGAAGGACGATGTAGATGTCAAAGAAGGAGACAGAGCGAGCAAGGGCAGAGGCAGGAGTCTCGTCTGCTAGCGAGAGCAGGCTCAGTGTTTCACGCTGGGGACAAGCTGAGAGAGAATGGTGCAGGGTCAGATTAACAGTCCAAGGAGGAGCTGCCATTTCAGAGCTGGAGACGTCTAGAATGCTGTCCACAGAAGAAGGTGGCTAACTTACACTATGGTAAGGGTACTTTCTGGGACTCTTTGAGAAGTATCTGCCTCCTTCATTTGAACTTGAGCTGCCTGGCAGCAGAGGCCACGCTTGCTTTTGCTGTCTTGTTCTCAGTGCTTATCATAGCACCTAGGCAGAAAAGGGCTCCCAAGAACACCTTTCATAAGAGCTGATTATACCAGTAAGTCAAAACTTTCAGGCCTAATGTCCTTTTCTGTTCAGATGTTTTAGCACAGTATCGTAGACCCCGTGGCTTTTGAACAACAGAAACTTTCTCATAGCTGTGCTGGCCAGAGATCTCAAGACTCAGCTGCGAACATGTCAGCTTCTTGGGAGGGCTTCTTCCCATTTGCAAAGCACCAGTTTCTGGTTGTGTCCTCCCCTCAAGTGGCAAGGGCTGGGGTGTCCCTGAGGCTCCTTTCCAGTGACATTAGTATCATTCCTGAGGGCTTGGTCCTCAAGGTCTACTCACCTCCAAACACCATTATCTCAGGGGTTGAGATTCCAACATACGCTTTGTGATGCCCAGATATTCAGACCATGGCAGCAGATGCATGGACAGTGGTCCAGAAGGACTTTGAGTCTGGTTATTTGTCAGAAGTTAGGCTAAGCTCCTCCCTTTACTGGATTGCTAACTGATAAAAATAAGAAAAGTCATGAAGTGATAACAGATGACATAAGGCCTCTTATAGAGAGTTGAGGGGAAATGAAGAGACAAGAAAAAGAGAACTGTATTCACTGAATCACTTTTCACAATCCTTCTGCCTTTTTCAGCATTCTAGTATTGGGAATACACTGTGAAAATAACAGACTTCACATCTGAAGGGGCTTTGATTAGAGAGGTACAAATATTAAATTATTAAATTAAATAGTAGATAAAATTGATATGTGAACATTGAGACATACTCATTTTTGTGTGAAAAACATTGCTGTATAGAACACTTCTGGTGAGTGACAAAGAATAAAAGGGATTGGGGTAGACAGGAAGGGCAAAGTTTCAGACAGGAAAGTATAAGGACGCACTTAAGAATGGTGTAAAATTTGCCCCAAACAGCAATTTTTTTCTCCTCCTTGTCGGTTTGAATTCTTTATGGTATCTATTACTTTGTTTGTAGTTTTTACTTACTTGATTACCTGGGTGAATACACAGGGACATGTACAATTGTGCAAATAAAAATTTGATACAGATATTAATAAAAACTTTCCTTTCTGTTAGGCTATAAATTACATAAACAAAGATAAGCATGTCCTTTGTTCCATCCTGCATCTCCCCACTTTGGAAACAGTCAGCCAGTAGCTGTTCCAGAAATATGTGATGACTGCATAAAAATAAAGCATAGGGCTTCAAAATGACTCCTTGAAAATGAGCATAAAATAAAGCTACTTAGACTTGCCTAAAATATCGTGATTGCATTAACTCCATATATGTGATTTCCCTTGAAAGCATCATCTCTGAAAGCTCAAGCTAATTCACTGTGCCACTCCTTGCCTTCCTGTGTATACGCAGTTGTCCATATCCGTGCCTTTCTTCATGCTGTTTCTTCTGCATTCAGTATTGGCATCTTAGTTACTTTTCTCTTATTGCTGAGACAAAATACCCAACACCCAAAGTTAAAGGAGGAAAGGTTTATTTAGCTCACAGTTTGTAAAGATTTCTGTCCATATCAGCTAGCTCCAAGGCAGGATGGCACATGGCAGAGGGACAGCTGTTCATGGTGGGGAAGATACAAATGTAACCAGATTTGAAAGAGAGGGAAAGCCTCTTTTCCTCCTTTATATTATAGGCAGGCTGCCTACCCTAGGGCAGGTCCTCTACATCTAGGATATAGAATTTTTAAGTCACTTAGTTAAGGCTTTAAATTTCTCAGGTTGACACAATGAATCAATCACAAACTCTAGATTCAGCTGCCTCTGAAAAGCCTGAACCCCATGATTACATGAGGCTTTGGGGAGACATCCAGACACAAACCAACAATCAGCAACGCGTGCCTGAGTTAACTCTAAAGAAAACACACTTTCCTTGTTATAGGAAAGGATTGTTCCATTTCATCAAATGGAGCGAAGCTTTCTGTTCCCTTGATTTCAAAATAGTCTATCTATGCTTGCATTAGTAGCTAGTATTCTACGGTGAGTGAGGCCTGGGCTTGATCTCCAGTACTGAAATAAAAGAGACAAATAGTGTTGTGTGTTACAGACATGTTACACATGCAGTCTGTATTTACACTCTAAGGTTGTAAACTCTTTGATGCCATCATACGTGTAAACATTTAAAAACAAATAAATACCAAACAGCAGCTATTTTAAAGATCCTGGTTTAGACTCTGTTGAGCCTTATTGCTCTCCCAACTGTGCTGGTTAGTTAGTGCCTTCTCTCCACTGTTCAACCACCCCTTCCAGTTCAAGCCTGTATCACACAAGTTGGGAAAAATACTCACTAACTGGAATTAGATTTATTTGTGAGTTGTACACTTTACCAACCTAAGAAAGTGAAATGTGTTATTAAATTAACTTCAGTGAAATGTGATTGGTATTTCAAGTAGCAGCATGTTAAATTCTCTATAAAATGATAGAGTTATTGTATATATAGGAAAAAGTAAATGATCAAACAGTATTCTGGGAAGTTGGCTTTTTACCTTTTCCTCAAATTCCAAGGCCTCTATACACACTTCTATACTTCCTAATTATTTTGCAGTGGTATAGTGAATGACTAGGAACAGATTTCTTTCGAGTTTCTCTGACTTTTCAATTCAACTGTGCATTTTGTTACAAATGTGACAGTACTCTGGTTACAAATCAGCATGCTGACATTACATTGAAATAAATGAGTCTGTTTTATGCTCAAAGGATCAGTTTATTTTGTTTCCATGTACTCCTTACTGACTTGAATATATAATTTTCTTCTGCTGTGAAATTTCAAGGGAATAGAGAGCAGCCCTGAATGTACTAGGAAGAGTGCTCCCCAAAGACAGCTTGTGACAGTGCGGCCCTATGTTTACACAGCCCAGATCATACAACTGTGCTAATCTTTACCTTTATATTTATTGAAATATAATTAACTTACCCTAAACAGCATAAGTAGAACTTAATCAGACTCTCTTCTCTTTAGTATTATCGCCCTGAGTCACATTGCTGAACACATTCGTAATGTTTGTTTCCGAACTGTAGTATTTACAGCAGAACAACCAGGATGAAACCACAGCACTGATGCTGATTCTTCAGAGGATATGGGAAGACTGCCTGAGCCGATATTATTATTAACATGCAAACAATTTTCAAGCTGGGATTTAGAAAAAATTAATATTTTAAAAATACTATTTTAAATTTTCATAATTAGTTTATATCTATATGAATAGGTAACAAATACTTAATTTTTAAATTATGATTTATATAATTCATTATTTATAATATATTTTAAAACCTGTTTTAACATTGTTTTCATTCTCATGAAAGGCAGCTGCTATTTTGTGCTGTAGTTTAACCTTATTATTCCAAATAGTTTTCACCTGAGTCACACTCTGACTAAAGTAATGCATCCTTATTTACAAAATTGGTGGTTTTGCTTCAGTTACACAGTAGCTCAGTAGAGAATAAAAGATCCCCATCACCCACTGACTAAGCACATCTTTTGTACTCTGGGTCTCATCCCAGCGCACAGGTACACTCTCCAGCAAACCCCCGTTGAGACGAGTTAGTGTGTAGGCACCCTCCAGTGGCCAGTCCACTGCGCTCATCTAGAGATCTGACTATTCTTTTCCACGTAGACAGCATCCATACCAAAGGCTAAGCCCTTCTGAGAATGAAATTCACTCTACAGAGCAGTGGTTCTTCTCCTTCGGGAAGTGGAGGTTAGGAGCCATCTTTTCATTCCAGGAGCAGGGGACATAGCTCAGCGGCACAAGCACCTGCCAGGCAAGAGCAAGGTCCTGAGTTCAATTCCCGGTACAAAACAAACACAAACACAAAAACAAACATCTTTTCTTTCCATAATGTGAAATATAATGATCAGCTAGTCCTGATTTGCTCCTCAATGGGCCTTCCTCTGAATCCGGGAGAAGCCTCTCCTTGCTCCTAGGAAACTCCACCCTTCCCTAGCTGAGTGTGAAAGTAAGCTTGCTTTTAGTTTCGGAGATGTTACAGCAAATCGAAGTCTTCACTTCCCACTGTTACACAGCAAGGCCTAGACAGTCTAGACCAATTCCAGAACCCTAGCGTTACCCTGCCTGCTTTCTGTCAGAACCTTGACACACCATGTTAGGGTACAAAACAACATTTGAAATGACTAGAATGAAGAGAGTAAAATATATGCCCAGGAAAAATTAACTCTGTTTCCTGATCATGTCATTAATACCATAACAATTCCATGTGTGAAAATTCTGACAAATGTGAGCATGTAGCCAAACTAAAAGCATTGAGTAACTATCTTTCAGGAAAATTTAAAGACTTTCTTTTTTAATATTGAATGTGTCCTTTTATAGAAACAGTGTTACCTAACATTCATCTGTATGACTACAGTTTTCATTACACCTCCCCTCAAGGTGAGTTATATTGCTGCTGTTGCTAGAAAATGGATGAGCTAGGCAAAACGAGACAAAAAGTAATTTGATAGAATTCTTCAGGGGAACTATTAAGAAGCCAACTTTTCTCAGATATAAGATAGGATAATATAAGTAAATTATGAGACAAGAACAAGGCAAGAGATTGTTAGTTTCACCTTTACTCTAAAAGGGAGCATGCAAGTGGATTTTTTTTGTTTTGTTTTGTTCTTTTGTGTTTGTGTGTGAGGGGGTTGATTTGTTTTAAAGTAAAACCTCTTAGCCTCAACTGTCTCAACCTAGATTCTTCAATAGCTGGCAGTCATTTTCCTTTAGAAGTTTTGTAAATAATTTCAAGTACATGTACATGTGCTACTTATGCTTGTACAGAAAGAGTGCATTCAGTAAGTACTGTGAAAAGGTGAGGGTATCCTTAACTTCAACAAACAAGTGGAGAAACGGTGTGATTCTAAAGAGTGGTACAAAGTAATCTGATAAGTTTCTAGTCTGACAAATTGGCCAAACTTTCTTGAAGAATATTAGTAAAATGAAAATGCAGATAAGTGAAATTAAATGCATGGACAAATTACTGTGTGCTTGTGCCTGAGTGTGTATATGTGTGTGTGTCAGAGAGAGAAATTGAATTGTCTTGGTAGTATTTTATTATAAAATTCAAGAAAAATGCTTAGTGCTGAAATAAAGTTATAAATTAAACTGAAGACATCTTTAAATCAGGTAACTTCAGGAAAGGCTAAATTATAAATAATATTGTAATATGCAGAGAAAGCACACTTCTCAATCAATAAGGAAATACAGGCAACTCTACCATTCAATTTATGTCCTAATTTATCATAAAGTATTTGCTAACATTTAACTATGATAATAATGTTTATGTCAATATTCGGAAATAAATTTCAGACATGGGAAATAGTAACACAGTATAAATATGTGCAAATAGCACGTTGTGTAGTATGCATATGGGGATGTAACACAGTATAAATATGTGCAAATAGCACGTTGTGTAATATGCACATGGGGATGTATGGATGCATGTGCAAATAGCACGTTGTGTAATATGCATATGGGGATGTATGGATGCATGTATAGGTACACAGCTTCTGTTGTAGTTTGGCAGTTCATGTCAGGGAAGACACACTGAAGCAATTTCCACATTGCTCCTGACGGTGCTTCTGTCTGCAGATCAGCTAAAGGAATCACTAAATCAGGATCTTGCAGATGCAAGGCTGACGATCCTTTCATGTTAGCTATTGTATTTATGAAAGCACTAATTATATTGTGATAACTTTATGAATTATTCCCGGACAATGACACATATTTGATAGTCATGTTAGTATCTTCAAATTCTTATAACTTCACAATATTGCAAACTATTGTCTTAAAATAACACAGCACAATAAATACAATTTTATATACCGATCATTCTTGGATTCTTTTGAAATAGGAAATTATCTTAATAATATGTTGGAGTAAGTGTGGAAGTGTAGTGTGTTCTGGAAGACCACCTAAGCAGTAGGAGAAGGAAACCAAGTTTAACAACAACAAATGCAACCTTTTTGGCAAAGCACCTTGGCTGTGGGAATACAGTGAACTGTGTTGGGGAGCCGCTCTGTGTGAGCTCTGACCCTGATCCCGGGTCTCCCACCTAACATCTTTGCTTGCTTGAGCAATTCAGAGACACACTGCATGCGCTTCAGCTTCTGTGAAATGGGACCGTCACGGAGCTCTGATAAAATGTGGTGTCAGTGGATCTAAGCCACTGGAAATGCTTTGCGTGGACTGTATACTGGAGACGCTCAGAATGCTTTCGTTATAATCGTGAGGATTAGCAATGCATCATTCTCTCTACAAGGTTGTTTTTAATAAAATGGGATTAAACTGAATGAGGCATTGTAAATTTTTACTGATTTTCTTAGATTGAAATAATGGAAATGAAACCCTGGGCAAAATGGATTGTGAACTGTCCACATAGATCTCTATGGAGTAACTTAGTCTCTATGCAGTTTATAGTGTAAATATATAGATTTACAGTAAACATTACTAGCATATAGGCACTAAAGAGCACTTATAATCAGAACTTAAAAACCCCTTAGCTAGTTAACTAGAACTAGCAACCTAAATTTATGTTCAAAAGTTATTGATTCATTTGTAAATTATCTATGATGCAATCGATGACAATTTATTTCACAAATTTAAGTAATAAATTGCTGCCAAGAAACTTACATAATTTTAATATATGGTAAATACATAGCAAGGTTTCATAATTTTTTACAGATAAAAGAGTTTGGTAATATAGACACCTAAAATACATTGTTTTAGCATTTTACTTGATTGTGGTAAATAGCTTAAAGATTACTCCTCTGGCAACAGTATTGTGAGCCAGAAGGACTTGCCCTTTGGGTCACTCAGTACGCGCACACACGCACAGAGTTCACTATCTTGACATCAGATTAAATACTTAGATATGTACACAAAATAATGACAAATATTTATAAAGTAATTAAAGAAGGAGCCGTATCATAGTTGAATATACCTATCAAATAAAAGCCTACATATGTTGATGTTTTTAAAAACATTTCTCCAGTTTCTCTTTGGCAATTGCATTTGGATCCTAAGGCAAAAGCTTCCAGTGTCATCAGTGGTGGAAAAGATGTTGCCTTTGAAGATAGAACTCTTTCATGACTTGTGAAAAAGATGATCGCCTGCAGTCACAAATCTAATCATCTATTAAAGAATGGGATGGAGTCTGAAGTGTGATTTGAAGAATGGTTCAGAGGCAGCTCGTAAATACTCTGAAGTTTGAAGTACTCATGCTTATTTTAAGGGTGCATTACATTCGCACAGCAGGAAGAGAACACAAAGAGAGACAAGGGCCCTAGTTAAAAGACTCGAAAGAAAAATGCTTTTATTTGACTTTGAGGATAGTTGGCAATCAGTTATTACAGTTGAGAAGAGAACATTAATCCCACAGAAAGACGATTCACTCGACAGAGTCTCCAACGGGCAATCTGAAGATTAAATAGCTGGTACTCAGCATGAGAAAGAGACACATAGTGCAGCACAACTGAGCCACAACAGAGTTTGTGGTTTTCTGTTTTTCTTTTTAATTGTATTGTTAATGAAGATCACAAAAAACTGCATGTATGTTAATTTCTATAATTTTTAAGTACCTATGGCAAGAGTGAGTGACATAACAGAATTTACCAGAATAATACCCTGCTAGACACAGATGCATCGAGGACGTGTTGGGGAAATGCCACTCAGGAGACCACAGATGGTGAGGGTTGAAAGCATGAAAAACACAGACCAGAAAAGAATACAGCTTACATTACGGTAGCTTGATGATTTTGTTTATTTATTTATGTATTTATGTATTTATTTATTTATTTCTCCTTTTGAGACAGCATCTCACTATGTCGTTCAGGCTGATCTTGAACTCACTTTGTAGCCCAAACTGGCCTCAAATTTGCAACAATTCTCTTGCCTCAGCCTCCCAAGTGCTGTGATTACAGGTGTGCACCACCACACCTGGATAGTAGAAACCTTAAATCATATAAAATTGACAAATGTTAAAAATATAGTGAAGCAAACAATCAAGTTAGCAAATACATATTAAAATTATTTTCATTTGCTAACTGTTGAGAATTATTGAAGGCACTAGTAACTGTTGGGAATTCACTTCATAATAAAGTGATTAAGATCTCCAAAGGATCATCATGTTTTATATTTGTGTGTGTGTGTGTGTGTGTGTGTGTGTGTGTTTCTGTGTGTGTGTTGCTCTGGTGACTGAACACAAGGCCTTCAACTGAGCTACATCCCCAGCCCTTTTTTATTTTTTCATTTTGTGTCACAATCTGGATCTCACAAATCACTAACTTGATTGCCCAGACTGGGCTAGAACTTGTGATCCTCCTTGAGTGTTGGGATAACAAGCATATGCCATTTTATAACTGTGATACTGGAATTTCAGAACAGGACAAATTACTAGAAGAATTAGTAAAATGGGCTAATTGAAATTGTTTAGTGGAAGTATAGTGTCAAGAAGCCACTGGACTTGTCAACAATCAATAATAGAGTGATTTCAGTAGGATATTATTTTAAAAAGAACTTTAGAATAAGTAATTATGAAAGGAATACATTAAGTGACATTACTTAGGGCTGTCTGAAATTTGACTGAAATGATAGACATGAAATAAAAGAGATGGTAATTAAGTAGCATAAGAAACAACACATTCATCAAATATAAAGCAATAGAAATGTCACATCCGGTGAAGACATTCTGTTTTACTTTGGATCATTTGCAATTTTAGAAATAACCTGAATGATTTTTTGTGACAATTTTTAACGACTAGTTTTATAACTGTGTATGAGAGCTGTGCAGAGCAACATTTGAGCTTAGATACGCTCACGTGGAAGCTGACTGTAGGAAGGGACAGATACAGACTGGAACCAGCCTGCTGTGTTATAAGGCAGACCCCCTTTCCAGTCACACACAAGAGAGTCCGCAGGCTATACCTTCACACTTCTGTCATCATCATCACGTTCAGTCCACATGAGGCCACACCGTTTTGATGGCTTCGAACCAGCTGTCGGTCTGCAGCGATTTGTGTCACAAGGTGCAGCTTCCCTTTCTCGACTCCTTCAGGCACTACGGTGCGAAAGGCCCTGGATTTTCCCAGAAGTTCACTGAGCAGACACGATGACAATGCACCCAGCCAGTGGTGTGGCCACGCAGCCTGTAGAGGGCATGTTTCAGGCCACAGGGTTGCTGCAGAGCCACCCGCAACAGGAGCGGTCATGAGCCAATGAACAACTGGAAACAGTGAGTTTGTTTTCATTTACTCACATCTGCTCTCCCCCTAAAACAGCTGCCTTGAAGAATTAGAGCCAGTGATTGACACAGTGTGATTAGGCATGTGCCGCTACCTAAGAGGTATATTTATTTATCACCTATTTAACAGTACGTCTCTATTTCCTACAAAGATGCTCTATAAAACGTGTGAAGTAAATAGTCTTTCTTTATATATGGGATTCTGGTCTCAAATATGGTAAAAAAGTGTTTAGATGAGAGCATATTTTGAATGTGCCCAGTGGATCTGAAGCTATTTTAATATTGTCAGGTGAGGATATGTTCCTGGTGTCCTACAAGTATCTGTTTCCAATAAATTTTGTGTAATACTAGGCAGGAAGTACACTGCACATACCCTCTGGGTAATTCAACGGGCTCTTAGCTGAGGGACTGTTTGTAGAAACGTGGACCTTTCCTTCACGTGCAAACTTCTTGAAGAAAGCTTGCTCACCGATGCTTTTATTGAAGGTTTTTGTAACTTCTGTAAAATGTAAACACAGTGACAAACACTAACTGGGATTTAGACGAGTGCGTGCCCTATGCCTTGAAGTGTCTCATTCTCCTCTCTGGGGAGCCTGCTTCCTAGCCAGAGGTACCTCCCATTTAAACTTGACCCTTCGTAACAGGGTACTTTTGCCAGCAATGAACTCCACATAAATGGCTCCAGGCTAAAGATGGATTCTGTCAGAACTGTTTTAGTTAACGTGTTCTCTGGGAGCTTCACGGGTTGCTGAGTGTATCAGTACTACATCTCCCTTTATAGGGTGTTTCCATCCCACCATTTGCTTACACTGTTTCACTTTCTGGACAGTTACAAAGTGGGTCAAATTAGCACCTTAATATCTTAAATATTATAATCTGGGTAATATCCAATTTTATTCTAAAATACTGATATCTCTCTGTCTCATTAGTTGAGAATTTAATCATTATTTACATTCTTATGTAAAAGCATTTGGCTTTTAAATTTTGTTGTATGTATCCTATTTTGTTGATATTTGCTTTTAAGCTGTTGTTTCCTTTCTTCTGTATACTTAAAGTTTTTAGCTATTCTTACTTCTTAAAATGGAATGATTCTTAAACTTTTCCACTCATACAAATATTTAAATATCTATTTGTGCTTATAATGCTGACTTCATCTTACAAATTTTATTTTTATTACGTTTGAGTTTGAAGTCCTTCCTAATTTTTCTTTCATTTTTGCCTTGTGCTTTACATCAATATGTTTAATTTCCAACTATATGAGGACCTTTCTCTGAATTCATTTCATGTAATTTCCTTGCGGTCAGAGTAAGAACTCCCTGTGGTTTCCAGCCTTGATTCGTTTCAGATCTACTTTAATGGGCCAGCATGTGTTATTGTGATAAACATTCCATGCGCTCTTGGACATAATTTTGTTATCTATAACATAAAACTGCCCATTAGTTCAACTTGCGGGATCGCACTGTTCACATTCCATATATCCTTATTCAATTATTATTTTAGCTGCCTGTATTATCAATTTGAGAGAAAGAGTGAGATTAAAACACCAAACTATGACTGTTACCTACTTTTACTTTTCTTGTTTCATTATTTAAAAACTTCTACACAGTATTGGATATACTTTAAGTAATTCTATGCCTTTTCCTCTTAGTTTCCTGAAAATCTACATGTTTGGTAGCAATATAAATTCATTGTTTCCTTACACATTCGCCTTATATGTTATATCTTTTTTCATTATTTTTACATGTACATTTGTCTCTAAAATATTTCTCTTATAGGTAGCAGGATGGGATCTTGTTGCTATTGTAAGCCTTTCTTTGTTTATTTTTAATAAGTCCTTACATCATTTATAAAATTTGATAAAGTAATTAATGTATTTTTGTTAACTATGACATTTTACTTTTTACTTTACAGTTTGTCCATCTATTTTCCATCTGTCATATTTTGTTGCCTTTTAATATTTCTGTCCTACCTGCTTCTCTAAACCTTAATTTTCTTTTGTACTTATCCTAAGATTTCATTCACAGTAAGTCCCAACTTTAGAACTAGTTTTATTCCAGCAGAATGTTCCTAAGTCTGGTTCTTTTGCAACTCTGACAAAGTGAGTCTTACACACCTTGACACAAATAAATGATGTAAAGCATAAAAAGCCAAACATACATGCACACACACACACACACACACACACACACACACAAACGAGGGCCCTGACAGTACTGCTCTGCCATACAGCATGGAGTCCCACAGGGAGTGCACAGCAGCACAGCTGGGGCAACTATGGCATACAAGGGAGCGGCTTCCAATTTGTTCCCATTTTGGAAGTTTCCTAATGTGAGATCCTCACATTTGGGAAAGTTCGCAACTCTGTCCCTAAGCTGGGGGCTTGCTATATATCTTTGACCTATGACAGTGTACCTATGCATAAGATACTACTATGAACAAATACAGCATTAGTAAACAGTAATGTGACACCTCTTCCATCTACACTTTTCATAAGTAGGCTTGTTTCGTCAGACGAATATATATATATATATATATATATATATATATATATATGTAGCATAGAGCAAACTTATACCCCAAAATCACGTTTGTGCCATCTAAAATTTCAATATAAATTACTTCCTCTGATTTGTTTAGCAATATTGTGTTTTATATTTATTATACCCCACACTATTTTGCTTTAAGTTGTATTTTTTTCAAAAGTATTAAAATAATAAAACATAAAAATAGGCAAGAATTTTAATGTGGCAATCATAAAAATGTTATGTAAATCAAAACCATTATAAATTACTACCTATAATAATTTCATAAATTTTTAATAATTTACAGATTTCATACTAATACTTTTTCAACATCATTGTATCAGTCAAATTTGATTCTACTTTTCTGATATTTTAAAATTATTTGATATTTTAAATTAGATTGCTGTAGGTAGATGTTTAATTCTTCTAACTAATCCCTAAGATGTTTCAGACAGAGTGGTGTTCTTCAGAGTTCATGGTACTAAGCCTTGGCACTAGACTCTATTGATTTTAGGTAAAGACAGTTCCAAAGACAATCATAATTGCCATCAGTGCTATCTTTTGACATTCTTTTCTTAAATGAATAAAATGTAATAAAAACAAAAATTGTAATACAATTTTTTTCATTTATAGAATTACATGTAAACAAACATATGTTCCCATTTGGTTATAACAGTGAAACAGTATTATTTTAGTGTGTTTGCTTGTTTATTTATTTAGATTACTTATTTTGACTTTTTCCTGCATGATAAGTTATCTTTTCTATGTGCTTCTGTTGTAAATTCTGATATATTTTGTTGAGTAGGGTTTTGTCTATATAATGCAAAGCATTAAAGTCAAGTAGTAAAGATAAATTCACATTTCAAATGTGTAACTTTGTATGACTTCCATAATGACATATCTGTATTATTGACCCTGAATGTTACATGCACGTATTTTGTAAATGAAGTAATACACATTTCAAGTAAATTTCCATTGCTTCCATGAGTAGATGAAGGGTCATCAAATTTGTGAAAGAGAAGACCCCTTCATGGTCAGAAAATGTACCTTTAAATATAGGCAAAGCCTCAGGAAAAGACCAATTTTATGTATTATATAAAAGCTTTTTGAAGTGTTTTGTTTTCCTTTATGTTATTCCAAATTTTAGAACTTATTGTATGATAGGGCTCCTTTCTTCATAAATCAGAAACATGCAAACAGAAGTAATCCTTTTATCCTACTAATCATTTTAAAGGATTTATATTGCCTGTATACCCTGCATGATTTCATTTCATCAAATTATTTGCTATTTACTCACCTGAAACTAGTGCAATGACATCTCCTCAAATATACTGAAATTTCCTTCCCTAATTTCAGTAGCGTTTCACTGAATTTACCACATCTAACGGACATTTTTCAGAATTGATTTGACAATTACTTTCACAGTCTTTTTGAGTTTTGAACTCTGCAAACTTTGAAATTATCAGTGATATTGTTTCTTAAAATTTCCTCAGCACTTAGTTGACACCCGTGAACCTCCTCCTTGGGCTTCCGCCTCCTCCCTTGGTCCTTCTCGGATCACATCTTTACTGTTCTTGTTTCTACAGCATGCTCTCTCAGGATGGTGTTGTGTCACCTCTGTGATATTATAGCCTTTTACGCATTTTATCCCCATTTTCAATAAATATCTCTCTGTGGCTTTAACAACAACTGAATTTAAATTAACACTGAAACTGCAAAATGTGCCACGAGTTTTCAGTTTCCCAAGTCTAAATTCAATATTTGTTTTTTCTATTAGATTTCATGCAAATAGCTCAAACTTAGTGGCTCTAACCCTCATTCGTTACCTTTGCACAAAGAAGTTTTTACCACTTTTTTCATCTCAGAATAAAGTCAATCGCCACTTAATATTATAAATAAAAATGGGAACTATTCCAGAATGTAAAAAAAACAATTCCTCCCTCAGAAATATCTTTTTATGTACCTGTTTTTGTATCTCTATTTTTTAAGATATGAAAACTCCAAATTTCACAATATCTTGGCCTATTTCCAAAGTGCTATTTCTGCTATCCAGATTTGGTTATGATGAAATTATCTGGAGCAGTGACATAGCTTTTCAGTGTTTCCCAGGGATCCAGGTAGAAGGCCTGGTCCCCAGGAGCTTTGGGCAGTGTTGGGAGTGTGGGGCGGGGCCAGCGGTCAGGGCCTGTCTAGGGATGTAGCCTTTACAGGGTCAAGGGACCCAGGTGTCCTCCCTTTCCCTCAGGCTTCCTGGCCGAGGAAGCAAGCGGTTCATTCTGCCACATACTCTAGTGATCCATGCCACACCCAGCCAGCAGCCCAGAGCAAGGGTTCGCTGATGTTGGACTGGGATGATCAAAACCATGAATCAAGATAACCCTTTCTCTTATTATCTAAGGCATGTTGTCACAGCAATGCAAAGCTGTCTACCACAAGTAGGTGTCTAGATGTAACTGTGTAAAGTAATAGCTTTGCATTAAAGAGCTCACTTGAGCAAACCTCTTGGAGTGTACAAGAGCCTCCCAACTCTTTTCCCCTCTGCTGCCTTGGAATGCTTCACTGGAGGCGGATCCAGGAACAGGTCTCACTCACACTCGAGGCCACTCATTGCTTATAAATCTTGGTGTCTGGGATGGTCATCTTTCCTTACCACACTGCTGCAGTATCCTTTCTTACAGCTTATTTTGTAGTTTAGTTTTGACATCTTTAATAAATCCTTCTTTTGTCCCTGTGTTGGATCAGTCATCTGATATCTGAAATACCTTGCACATAAAACCACCTAACACTTGCCAGGTTGGACTGTGGTGGTTTATTTATGTGTGGAATTTTCTGTAGCCTCTGTCAGATATCCTTTATCAGTGTTACCCATCCTTAGAATGTAGTAAGAATGTCTTGAACAAACAGTCTTCCTAAGACTAATAAGGTCATAAGACATTACTTTTATAAGTCATTAAAATAGTTTTCAGCAAACTGTTTCAAACTCTAAGAATATTTGCATGTACAATGATTTATACCTATATAAACATTATATTAAGAATCATTATGCTATTCATAAGTAGAATAACTACAGTACACATATTCAGTAACATTTCTCTGAGAGTCATTCCTACACTAAAACCTTGTGGGAAAAGTGATTAGAGTATAACTGTATTGAATTTGAATAATACAGAATTTGAACTTTGATTATGCTTTAATTTCAAATGTTTATTACAACTTTATGTCTTTATATGATTTTACTAAAACAAATTTTAACGTTGGAAATGCAAATATTCCAACTTTATCTCCAAATTTTGCATTTTTTACTTGAAATACTGCAGAAATTGCATTCAGGTGGATACAATATAAATATAAAGCCAAATAAGTGATTTTTTTCTATTGTATAATATGAAGTATGATTCAGAAGAAAAAAATTGAATTTAAATGTCAAAACCAGTTTACCTTGTCTATTGATTGGGCTGGAATAACTAAAACATAGTAAAAATATTTCTCAATGCTAGGATAAGAAAGTCTGATTTCAGTTTTTGGGAGAACATATAAAAGTGTGATTTTCAAGGCAAGGTGTGTTCATACATGCCTATAATTCTAGCACACAGGAGACTGAGGCAGGAGAATTATTGTGAGTTTGAGGCCAGCCTGGGCTACACAGTGAGTTCAGGGTCAGTCTGAACTACACAGCGACACCTTCCCTCAACCCCTCCAAAGAGTATGATTTTCCAGTATTTGAATTATCATAGCAGTTAGGGACATATATGTCATCTAATACTATCATTTCCTTTAATGAAAAATACAGACTGCTTTGGATCAGAGAGACGTTAATATTTTCTAGCTCTGACATCCTCTGCTTCAATTATTTAAAAGTACTTTGATCAGTGAATTTGAGAGAATGTTTATATTTTTGTTTCTATATTTTTAGTTTTCCAAAACAGTTCTTGCAGTCCTTAGTATTGTGGGAGTTATGATGTCTCCAGTAACAGATGACAGGACAACCTTCCCCATATGTTTCAGTGAGCACCTTTTCACTGATTACACAATGTGTGAGGCAGGCAGGAGCACCCTTAATACCGTGATGCCAGCACCTTAATATTGTGGAGGGAAGTTCAGTTCCAGAGACTTCAGTATCTTTCTTACACAGGCCACAAAAGCAGAGTCATAGAGTTTTTCCTACACAATAGAAAGATGAGTAAAAATTGTATTTGCGAATACAATTGCATTTTAAATCATGGCCATTAAGCAGGGCAACAGGTTTGGTCAAATTGAATGCTGAAGGAAAATAAACACTCATTATTGTAGAAAAATCAATTAAAGATATCTTTATTTTATTGGCAATTACACAGTGACAGATAACAATATCTCTGCAACTATTTGATAGTATGTTCTTTTATTTTCACAATACATGCTCTTTGGAATACTCCATGGGGGGACATGTTTCTGAAAGTCAATTGTTTTTTGTACTGCATGAGAGGTTTTAAATAACGATGAAGTGCTTTTATTTGCACAATATTAAATATTTTTACCAAACAAAAATCCCTATTCATATTATATAACCCAAAAGTCCGTACATATTAGTCCTTCCTTTCATCAGCTATGTATGTGCAATATATTTTGTAAACTCTTTCTAAACAATGATTCTGTAATTCTAGAAGATCATTGTGTTCTGGTTTTCATATACATCAAAATCTGTTCTAATGTTTATATTTTATTGTTACAAATCTAAGTATTTTTCTTTCCTTGAGAACAAATTGCACAGAAGTGTTTGTTCCTTGTCACTGATGCACACGGTCATTTGAGGGGATTGGCAGGTGATGTCTGAGATTTGGCTCTGTGGACTGAAGACACAGCTTATCTGAGGTGCAAAGGCAGGTGGCAAAGTTGGATCCAAAGCCATATCCACTCCATTGATTTACTTGACCACTTAGAAAGCACAGATGTTAACCATGTGACACAAGGTGGCTTTTACTGTAATCACCTGCTGTTAGGGTCCCTCCTGGCATGGCAGCCAAGTGGGATTGCGTTTCCTTCTCATTTACACAGCATTTGTTATTTGATGGCTCAAAACAAAACTGGAAATTATTTTCATTCCTAAGAAAACACTTAAAACAAGATAATTTTGAAGAGAAATGAGTATAAATTTGAATTACATACCATAATAGTTAATTATGTACATTCATCGTAACGTGATTTGTGCTGGTTTTCAGCGGGAAAATCCTGTTCTCCTGTGGTTTATGTTTTGATTTGATATTGTGTAGGCAAAATTCCTTTTAGTCATTGGTAATTTCTAGAAAAAAATTTCATTGGTTCTTCTTTCTTTTAGCTCCTACCCACAAAATGAAATTTTAAATATTTTTCTGTTTTATTGCTGCCTATTTAAATTAATATTGGAAGAAATTTTACTCTAAAAGTAGGATATATATGTATATATGATATATAGTCATAGATATGTGTATATATTATTCTACATACTCTGATTCTGGCGGTAATTTCCATTGCCTCCAGCATTCAGTAGCAGCTCGCTTGCCTCTTTGAACAGCTCTGTTCTTCAGAGGTCCACTGAATTTCCTGAGGATCTTTAGTTCAATGCCATTGACTCCTACAAAGCATCGGGTATGAGAATTTGTTTCTCTTGTACGCTGGTCTTTCATCCACAACTTGCTCAAGCACAGACACTTGTGTTTTTCAAACTTTGCTAAATCTTGAGTGTTCTGGAGTCGTCAGCCTCTGTGGTTAGCGCCAAATCGCATCAGCTCTTATGCTCTACTCGTCTCTGTTTGCTTGCACATCACATTGCAAAGCACTTTGAAAATTAATAAGCATTCATCCTTCTAATGATATGTAATAAAATTCTAACTATTAAAGTGAAATTAGACATGAAATAGCCTGTACAATTATTCAATTTTTCTATTAAAATGTGTTGATCTTCTACTATTTATTAAACACAACGAAACCCTAGTCTGGGAAGATTAATAATATATGACTCCAGCTCCAGAGAAATATAGAAGAAATCACATATTGTAAAGGGTTCAAATAGCCTTCCTAAAACGTCAACACCTTTTTTATAATTAAAAAAATACTCTTCTCTTACAAAAGTACTTTTAAAAATTATGAATCTCACCATGATCCAGAAAAACCTTCATATCTTCTCTAATTCTTCATTATTCTTTAATTGACCTGATTATAATTGAATACTGTCACTCAAAAACTTTCGTAAATGTATACATTTTCCACCTGTAAAGATTTTTTTCTTTGAAAGTCACCCTTTGAAGTCTAATTCGTAAACAAGTCCACCCATGTGACCAGCGGTACTCACCGAGTGATCATGGAGGTCCTAGACAACTTTCTCCCTGTGCTTCTTAAACCAAGAGTTTTAACATACTGAGACAGAAAGCAACTTCTCCCCTGCTCACTTGTGCCCGGCCCTTGGAGAATGAACGCAGAATCACCTGGGAACAGCTCTCCAGCTCTAAGGCTGGTACCATCAAAACCTCTCCGCCCATCACCTGGGTCTTTGGCCACTCAGCACCCCTGCCATGGGGATGCTGAGACTGCAGCCGGAGGGGCAAGGTTCCAGCACCACAGGAGACCCAAGCGGGAGGAGCCCTTGAGTCCAGGGGTGCAAGGACACCGCAAGACTCAGTCTAACACAGTAAAACTCATACTCCGTGAATCTGGAAGTAAAACAAGTGTATTCAGTACACATTTTAGTGAACTGTTTTTCAATTAAAGTTGATGTGTGTGTGTGTTACTTGTGTGTTTTGTTTATGTGGAATCCTAAAGCGTACATATCGGAAGTAATCCTTAAAATATACCTACTAGTGTCCAGGGAATGGCGATTTTGAATTCTTTCATTTTTCTCCCCATGTGTTTATTTGTGTCCTGCCTTGAACACGGGTGGGTGCAAAATAAATGCACTTCCCCTAATATTTGTGTTTTAGTAAAGATTTTGAGTCTTATTTTTTCAAGTAGCAAACTTTTCTATTGATTGATATTACTGAAGTCATCAGTAAGCAATATTAGAAGAGAATTCTGACATATTTTGCTCCTCTATTATTGAGAATAAACTTGGAACATATGACAAGATGGATTTTTCAATTTAAATATAGCTTGTACTAAAATTAAAATTTAAAGATACCGGCACTTTAATTGAAATAAAATAGTCTGCAGTATCTTTTAGAGAAAGATTGGGTGAGTTTTAAAACTAGTGACATTTTTTGCTTTTCCCATTATATTAAGACAGAATTCACAAATATCATGCTTTTATATAGGCACAGTATTTGCAAAAAATAGTGGGGCTGGGAATTTAGCTCAGTGGCACAGTGCCTGCCTGGCAAGCATGAAGTCGTGAGTTCGATTTCTGATTCTGGAAAAAAAAAAAACCAGAAAAGAAAAGAAAAGAAAAAATAGTTAATTTAGATGATGCTAACTAAATTTTCCTTGGAGTTACTATTACTGAAGACTATGAATTAATTGTATATTTTCTGCCAATTTTATTAGCATATGTTTTTTATACTTAAATTTCCAAAAAGATTGCAAAGGAGATCAAATTAAGATGATTGAATCTCATTTTAGGTGTCATTCATAATTTGGGAATTGGATTGCCTTTCCTAGTTCAAAATTTTCTTAAGGAAAGAACCATCTGATGACGTGGCTTAAAGTAGGTTATGATATATGTGATTAATATGCTTTTTAAAATGCCACTTTTAAAATCCACTTCAAAATATGAATACTAGATTTTGGAAATGTTTTCAGTCCACAGAGAAAGACAGAGGATGAAAACCGGAAAGTAGAGATTGATTTTAAGAACCCGCAGGCCCTCTTTGTTCATGTGTTTTATACAGACGCAACCTCAGGGCGGTGCTTGGGCTCCTTCTGCTGAGAGGGAAAGGCGGGCGCTCCAGGAACGCAGCACTCGCGACTCCCGAGGAAGCTGTCTACCAAGGAAAGCGCGTGCTTGTTTCTAAAGCACAGTTTTAGCTCCCCATTTAGTACTAAAAATTTCTATTCTTTAAATTCTGATAAAGAAAATAAAGAAATATATTTCACTAAGGCATTATCAATTTAATAATAATTGTTATATTAATACTTTGTTTATTATAATAATGGGCAAGAAACATTAATTATATGTCATAAGCATTGATATTTAGAATAGTAAATAGTAGTATTATCAATTTCTGTCCCGATTGAGCTTGTGTATTCGGTTTACTTCTTGCTTTTAAATTGAGCATGTATTATACCCCAAGAATGTGAGCAACATAAATATTATTCAAAGTCGTGTCAAGGGAAGCTGATAAAATTCTAGGAAATCACGTCCAGCAAAACAGCACTAAATGTAAACATGTAGCAAGAAAGGTACCAGTTAGAAAATCCAAAAGAATCACATTGTAGAGGTTGTTGTCACTGAGGGAAAAGTCTATAGTATCAGAGTATTTGCCATTAATTTAAAATGCAATACAATTTTAGAAATTTCTCAAAGAAAAAGTGATTGTTCCTTGGTTCTAATTTGTTTGCCAGAATTCAGATAACCTTAAAACACTTTTGGGGGGGTTTTCTTTTTTATTTTAAACAAAAGAAAAATAAACAATAAAAACACTGGTATTAAATTCAGAAACAAGATTGTACGAGAGTAACAAAGGTTAGTACAATGCATATTGCTATCTTCAAAGTAGTTGCTCATATTACAATATATAGCCATGAAAAACTGATCAAACAATATAGGCATAATCCTTTCTTTTTAATGAATTAACATTAAAATACTTAAGATTCCAGGTACACCCATCTGAAAATGCACCAATACACGTGTACACACACATGACTTCATAATCGATCCTCAGGTATACTGTGTGAATCCCAAAATTTAAAGCTCACTAACACTTGAAGATTATGTTATAAAAGTATTATCAAATATTCAGAAAAGAATAAAACTTCTGAGACCTAGTCTGGCAGAAATGAGAATGGGGACACCCGTGTCTTGCTGGGGGGAGAGCAGCCTGTAGCTCCCTCGGAGCCCTCTCAGAGCCGGCCCAGCCCTTAGGACGGGGCGCTCCTCACCTGCTTCGCACCAGCTTAACGTTCGGACCCGAGACAGCATGTGCTCTCCCAGTGCGTGCTTTTTCAAGAACACTTCTTCACATTTTTTATCCAGTTGAGCAATATTTCTTCATAATTATTTTTATTTCATATCTAGTAATTAAGCATCCCTATTCATTAGCTCTGATGATCCATTACATTTTTATAACTTTTCTTTTATTTAAAAAAATTTTTTTTGAGACAAAGTCTCACCATGTAGACCAGGCTGACCTTGAGCGGTGGGCCTCGTGCCTCAACCTCCCCAGTGTTAGGATTACAGGCTGACACCACACTGGCTTTGTAACTTCTATAAAACACTTTCCAACTTTTTTATGGCCAGTCTCTTCATTACTGTAATTGAGTGCCTTTACAGCAGCTGAGAAAATGATTTTTCTAACCAGCTGATGGATTTCAAATTCGCTCTGACCTTTGGACTTAATCAAACATGTTTTCTGCAACTTCAGCATTGTCCTGAATTATTCTACCTTTCTTCTTAGGATGGAGGGCTTTGATCTGTTCTTCAGCCTGTCCCATTAGTCTGACTGTTAAAGTCCTGGTTATAACAGTGACACATGATGACCCCACCCATGAGACATCACAGTTATCAAGTGTGTGCTTACACAAGCGCTCAGATTTGCATGAACACAGAAATAGGATCAGACTGAGTGGGTAGAATCCTTATAATTAATCACTGATGATTCTTGTGATATGTCAAATTTCTCACATGATCTAATGTGAAATTGTATACTCTAATATCACCCATCTCTATGGAAAGCATACCATTTAAATTGTCTTTAGAGGGCTCCACACTACAAGAACATGCTGGGTGGAGCTGAGCAGGGGGCCACCCGGAAGAACGAGCTGTGGATAAGGGTCATGACCAGTGGCAGAGCTGCTGGGGCCCTCCTCACTGCTGGTGTGCCACAGTCTGACCCAGAGCTCTTTAGGGCTCACCCCCATCTGAAGCCGGGTGCTGCCTTCACGCGCCATCCTGGGTTTCATCCTCCTTCTGCCCTATTTGGATATGATGATTCATCTTCAAGGGGTTGTCGACTTCACTTCTGAAATTGTCCTTTAATCTGGGCTAAAGTCTTTTGCATTCAATTGCTCAGATACAACTTTTAGAGGTTTTGCAACTTTGTACAATAGAACCAAGAGGTGATAGCCTTTAAATTACACTAAAAAGTATAAATCAAAATAATACATTTCAAACAGGCTCTATGTAATTACAAGTAGAAGCTGAAGTGTGTAATAGGAAATAACAGATGAATACCATTTAAATTGTCTTTAGAGGGTTGGTGGTTACCTGCGTTTGTATAACATGAGGGTATATAGCTATGGAAATTAAAATTTGAACATTAACGTCAGTAACTTATTTAAACTTATTTCTCACTAAAGGAAGAACTGCATCTGTGATTAAATGTTAAGATTAAATATTCTGAAAGTTAATACGGAAGATGTTTTACAGCTGTCCACGTCAGCCTGCGTGGGCACAGCCTCTGTTCGTGTGTCCAGGTGGCCTCTGTTTCTTTGTCTCAACCTTTCTGCCCTGGCCTGCCTCCCTTGCTGACTGAGCGCTGCGTTTTAGTCCAGCCCACAGGCCTGACTCAAATTCCAGTGTTCTGTGTGTTTAACTTCAAGCTTCTGCTTGAGCTCAAATGCTTGCTTTCAACCTTCTGTTTTCTCGCATTTATACATTCTTGGTGGGAATAGAGAAAACTTTTATTTGACTTATTTTCAATTGTTTAAGTTAATACAGCCAGTAAACCACTACTGAATACAATATGAAATCATTATATAGAAACTAATAACATGATGAAATCCAGTAACCTACTAGAACTGCATATACAAAGCTGATTGCTGAGGAGAATGCTGTTATTTGTTTCATATATCTCCAATGTAGTAGTGTGGAAACTACCCACATTTTAAGGCTTCATCTACTATAAAATGACACTTAGAAAATGTTTTAATAATCCTGAGTGACTATATAGGTTTAATCTGCATAGCTGAATAAACAGTCACTTATATCATGATGAAAATAAATGATGAATAGGTGTTGCTTTGGCACAAGCTACCATAATTAAAAAGTTTTAAAAGGCATTCAGTGGGCTACAAGTCTAGATCAATAAAAATCTTGATCAATATTTTCTAAAACAATAATACATAATGAAGTGACTATTGTTAAGATCCAAATATTTACCCAATTTAATAAAGCTTATCTCCAAGTTGATGTGCCCTCAATGATAGGAGACAGCATTTTTTCAGACATTTGCCAGTAAAGATGGTCAGCGATATCCTTCTGGTGCCTTCTATTTATTGTATGCAACACTTACAGTAAGTTTGATTATTTAATAAAATAAACTTCATGTTGGAAATGATATAGACTTGAAATTTGGAGGTCAATGTGGGGATTTTGAAAAATTAAATCATGAGATATAATTGAAGACTACTTCAGACAAATAATTTTTCTGTGCTAATTTCCTGCATATCAGCAATTGTTATCTGCACCAATACAGCTTCAATTTAGAAAAAAGTTTAGACAGTATCACAGTACACTATAAATGGATAGTGGTCATCTGTGCCATATTGAATACTATTAGTCATATACTGAACACATAAGATATTATAAACATGCAAATCTCAGTGCTGTATCTTGTTATCCTGAGACATTGCTTAGTCTTGTGAATATTATATATCATAGATAATAATTAATACACACTTAATATGTTAAATGATGTCAAAGTAATCATTCTGATATTTAAAACTCAATAAAAGCAATAGCATATTAATATATTAGAAAAGAGCTATTCTCCAGGTCATTAGAACTCTTTGCTCTATTGAACCATGAGTTCCAGCAGTGCACTCAGGTCTGGGGCACAGTGGACTCCAAACATCGGGTTAATTGTTCAATCGGAGCGGCGATGCTCTAGAGCGTGCTAACGTTTCTCTCTACTTGTTCTCGTGTTTCATCATCTTCTCTCTTCCCTATCTCTCCAGTGCACATATATGCACATCACGAGTGTGCTCAAATGCACGCATATGCACATCATGGTGTGCTGACCCACCGGTCCCTCCTTTTCCAGACTGTGTTTTCTTTCCTTTTCCAGTTGCCCAGCTTCAATGTCAATCACTTGTTATTCCTTTCTTCCCTTCTTCCTTATCAATCTTCTTGTGAGCTTTTAAAATTAAATTTATGTTAACTGGTAAATAAAGTCATACAAATTGTATGTATTAATGGGGAATATGTTCCCCACTAATTTGCATACCAGTACATGAATACACTGTGTAATGTTTAGAACAGGCTGAACATATTCAGCTCCTCCAGCACATACTGTTTCTTCATGGTGAAGCACTCAAAATCCTTTCATGTAGTTTTTGGAATGCACAGTGTATTACATCATCTCTAGTCACCCTACTGTGTAAGACTTCACCAGAAGCTCTTTGCTTCCTTTGAATTCCTTCATTATTTCTGGGTTACAAAAATAAATTTAATTATTGATTAAGTTTTATATGAAATATGACTTTCTTTTTTAACTTCAATTTAAAAAGAGAGATAAAACTACAGTGCAATATTCTTCATACTTGATCTCTCTTTACTTTTAGTTTGTGAGGGTCCATCTTACCAAAACTTACTCTTTTATTTTCCAATTCTTAAAACAGAATAATAAAATGAAGGTATTTAATAATACACTACCTTATTTGTACTCTGCAAGGAATGATTTTTCAGTCACATCATTATTCAGATGGCACTGGTGATTAGAATTTAAAGGATTAAACAACTTTTCTATGATTACTTAAAAAGCCTCAGCCTTGGGATTCTATATTCTCTTTTCATTGTACCGTGCTACCTCCAATAGCATTTTATTAAACACAGGTGGTACTTTAGTATGCTTATTAAATGGGGCCTTGGAGCTGGCCTTATGTCCTTTTAAAGTCTCTTGTCTGCATTTTTTCCTGTTTCCCTAACTGTGTCACCCTCCCAGTAGACTTCATGACGTGTGAATAGCAGCACTGACACGAGAAGAATTCTGAGAAGCTCTTACAGAATCTACTTTGGTGCAATTTGGTGTCTTATTTGGATGAATTGTTGCCTGCACCTAAAGATCTTCGGTAGAGTAGAGGAGGAGCAAACGGAGAAGAGTGCCTCACACTGAGTGGAGGCAGGTGGGGCCAGTCTCAGAAAGCCTTTCCCTTTGGAACACTGCTTCACGGACAGCGCTGGGGATAGGAGCCAGGGCCAAGGGGTTCTCTATGTGCCAGACACTGCCTGAATGCTTTCACACACTATCTTAGAAATGTCTTTCTGTGTGTTCTTGGTAAACGTTTATAGTGTGTGATGATTACCTTTGTCATGGGAAGCTGCTGCATTTACATCACACCTTTTAACTCTTTCACGCATCCCTTCCACACCCTCCCTTCTGCTTCTCCATCTGCTGGGAGATGCACATGTGTGTGTATGCTGACACTTACTTCCTGATCACCTTCCTCACAGGGACCTGGGGCATGCACAGAGCACATCACGATCCCCCCTTTTTTTATTTTATTGCCCTTCCCTTCCTCACCCTTTCTCCATCTTCGGTTCTCTTCCTATATGCTAAAGAACTATCTCAATATTTTGCACTTTATCTATATTTTGGGTTTCTTATATGAGAAACCATGTGACTCTTAAGGTTTTGTGGCTGATTTATTTCACTTGACATTATGCTGTCAAGGTACATCCATTGTCCTACAAATCACTCATTTATCTTTCTTTATTGAGAGTATTATGCAATTGTGTAAGTATCACATTTATAAAGTCAGTTCATCGGTTGATGAACATGTAGGACACTTCCAATGTTGAGCTGCTGTAAATTGTGCTGCTATAAACATGGGAATGCATGCACCACTGTAACATGATGTCTTTTTTGGGTGATGTTTGGGAGAATAGCTTGGGTTGAATGAAACTTGTAATTTTAGTCTTTAAGGAATATCCGTACTGAATTTCATAGTGATTGTACTAGTTTACATTCCCACCAACAAAAAAAAGTTGTTTTTTCCCAGCATCCTCACCAGCATTTGTTATTATTGTGTTTTTTGAAGATAGCCTTTCTCTTTGGAGTGAGAGAGAATCTAAGCATTGTTTTAATTTGTGTTACTGGAATGGACAGTGAAGTTGAACATTTTAAATGTATTCATAGACCATTTGTATTTCTCTTCTCAGAAGTGTCTGTTCATTTCTGTTGCCCATTCTCTGACTGGGTCTTTCATAAAAGTGTCTAAATTTTTTGTCTTTTGTACTTTGTACTTTGTAGTTATTAGTCTTCTATCTGAGGAGAAGCTGATAAATTTTTCCCAGTTTTGTAGGTTTTCTTTTCTATTTGCTTCGTTTTCTGTTCAGAAGCTTTCGGTTTGATATGATCCCATTTGCTGATTTTTCATATTATTTCTTGTGCAAGTAGTGTTCTGTTCAGAAAGTCTCTGCTTACTCCTCTGTCTTCAAGCATTTTACCTATTTTGTTTTCCAGCAGATTAAATTTTTTAAATATTTAGATCTTTCATCTATTTTGATTTTAGTTAGTAGCTGGTAAGAGGTATGGGTCTAGGTTTGATGTTCAGCGTGTAGATAGCCAGCTTTGATAGCACAGTTTATTAAAGAGGCTGTATTTTCTCCAGCATGTTCTTGGCCCTCATGTCAAAAACCAGGTAAATGAATGTGCCTGGAGTTGTCTCTGCCTCTGTTCCATGGATACACGTGTCTTTTCCCCCCATGCTATGTTGTTTTTTAAAAATTAATTTTATTGCTACATTTTAGACATGTGTAGTGGTCACCTTCATCATAGGGATTAGTTCCTATAATAATGTGCCTTGAATATTAGTTTTCTCCAATCCCTTCCACCCCTCTTCCTTTCCCCATTTACAGAAGCTTTGTTTCCATTTTCCCTTTTATTCTCTTTTTTCTTTTGCCTTAGTTTAGCTGGAGGTCTGGGACTGTGATACCTCCTGACTTGCTTTTGTTGTTCAGGAGTACTTTTGCTATCTAGTACTCATCTTGATTCATATAAATATTCAGGCTCTTTCTTCTAGTTCTGTAAGGAGCACTATTGGTATTTTATTGGGATTCTGTTAAATCTGTATATCAGTTTTGGAAGGATGCCCATTCTGACTGCATTTGTTACGCATATTAGGGATAAGGTGCATCTTTCCATTTTCTGACGTCCTCTTCAATCTCCTTTTTCCAAGTACTACAGTTTTTATTGCAGGGGTCTTTCATGTCCTTGATTAGGTTAATTCATAAATATTCCATTGTTCTTGCTGCAGTTTTGACTGGTATTGTTTCCCTAATTTCTTTTTTTTTTTTTTTCCCAGTACTGGGTTTTTCTCTAATTTCTTTCTCAGTGTGTTCATTATTGGTGTACAAGGATGCTATTGGTTTTTGAGTGTTGACTTTGTAGTCTGCTATGTTAATGGATTTGGAGATGAATTATAGTACTCATTTGGTGGAATTTTTGGGTGTTCTATGTAGAGGATCATGTCATCTTCAAATAATGATAATTAAACATCTTCCTTTCTATACACATCCATTTATTTGTTTCTCTTACTTGATAGTTTTGGCTAATACTTCTAGAACTATATTGAACAAGAGTTCAGTATCAATGGTAGTAGTGGATATCTTTGTCTTGTTCCTGATTTTAGAAGACAGCTTTCAACTTTTCCCCATCAATATGATGCTGGTCATGTGTTTGTTATAGATGGCTTTTATTACATTGCAGTAAGATCCTTCTATACCATTTTCTTCAGTGTTCTTTTATCATACATGGATGTCGCATTTTGTCAAAGACTTTCTGCATCTATTGAGATGATTATGTGAATTTCGGCACTGTTTCTGTTTATCTGGTGTATTACGTTTATTGAGTTAAGTGTGTTGGCCCATCTGCATCTGAAATGAGCCCTAGCAGGTCATAACGTATGATATTTGGATGATTTGCTGCACTCTGCTTGCCAGTATTTTATTGAAGATGTTTGCATCTAAAGAGATTGGCTTATATCTTTCTTTTTCATTTGGGCCTTTTGCTGATTTGGGAATCATGGTAATTATACTGCCTAGGAATTACATTAGGAGTATTCTTTCCTTTTTGATTTCATTAAATAATTTGAGGAATATTCACATTAGATCTTCTCTAAAGCTCCTGTAAAATTCACCATTGAGGCCATCAGAACCTAGGCTTTTTTATTTGATAGGTTTTCTAAATTACTTATTTCATATTATTGACTGATATTGGTTTGTTCAAGATTTATATATCTTCTAGGTTTTACTTTGGTTGCTCATATGTATCTAGGAATCTATCCATTTCTGAATTTTCCAACTTACTAGACAGCAGCTTGTAAACATAGGACCAATCAATTTCTGGAATTCAGCAGAATCCATTGTGATTTCACCTTTTTCATTTTAATTGAGTTGATTTGGGTCTTTTCTATCCTCTTTTTGGTAAAATTTATTAGGGATTATCAACTTTATAGTTTCAAAGATCCAATTCTTTAATTCATTCATTCTTTGTATTTTTTTTTAGTGTCAATTTCATTCATGTCTGCTCTGATGTTTATACTTTCCTTCCTAGTAAAAGCTTTGGATTTGGATTGTTCTTATCTTTCTAGGACATTCAGGTAAATCATTAGGTTATTTATTTGGGTTCATTTGGTTTTTGTGCTGTGGGTATTAACAACTATAAACTTCCTCTCAGAACTGCTTTCATTGCTTGCCAGAGGCCAAATTTACTAACCTTTCAATATTTTTTTAATTTTTATTTTTAAAGAAAATAGTACAAAAAATAGCACAATACAAACAAAACAAAACAAGGACATTAAAAATGATTCAGGATTTCAAACTAAATGGTAGGGATTCACATTGGTTGTTATATTACATATTGTTATCTTTAGTGAGGTTGCTCACATTACCAGATGTAAGAATACAAGATTGATCAAACCATTAAAGGGAATAAGAAAATAACAATTTAAAAGAACATTAGAGACAACACATAGTGTCACCAGACAGGATTGTAGGAATTCATCAATGATTGTTATACTGTAAATTGTTGTCTTCACATAAATTGCTCAGATTACCAGATATAAGCATGCAAAATTGGTCAAAATATAAATAATCCTTTTCATTATTAACTGTTCCCCTCAATAGACCACCAGACATCAGCAGTACAGTTATGCCACACAAATACATTGACACACACACACACACACACACACATATATATATAGCCTTACTACTTTCTTTTTCTTTTTTCCATCATCCCAGTTGTTCCTTCCTTTGAGCAGTTTCTTTCCCTTTCTTATTATCTATTGTACATTTTGGGTTTTATTTACTCTTTCATGTTCTTACACCAGGAAGACAATGTGATGTTTACACGAGTGTGTCTGATTTATTTTAGTTAAAATATGGTCTCTAGTTGTATCCATTTATCTACAAAAACCTTGAGTTTATCTTTTTTTATAGCTGAGTAATACTTCATTGTATAAAAATGCCACATCTTTTTTATTTATTCCTTAGTTGATGGGCATTTGGGTTGGTTCCAAAATAGCTATGGTAAATTCCATTGCTATAAACGTGGTGCACATATATTGCTGTGGTATGACATTTTTAATTCCTCTGGAAAAACACCTAGGAGGGGAAGAGCTGGGTTAAGTGGGACGTCTAATCCTAGTTTTGTGAGGAATCTCCAAACTGATTTCCACAGTGGTTTAACCAATTTCTCTCCCACCAGCAGTGGAGAAGTGTTCCTTTTTCCTCATAGCCTCTTCAGCATTTGTCATTGGTTGATTTCTTAATGCTAGCCATTCTTTGTGGGGTGAGATGATATCTCAGTGTTGTTTTAATTTGCATTTCTTGCATGACTAATGATGTTGAACATTTTTTCATATATTTTTTTGCCATTAGTATTTTTTCATCTGAGAAGTGCATATTCATCTCAGATGCCTGTTTTTGGAGTGGGTCTTTGAATTTTGGTGGTCTGATTTAGCACAATTGACGTAAAAAGACTCTTTGGGAAGTAAGAGCAACAAATTTCCCAAGCATGGAAAAAGAATTTGACATCCAGGTAAGTGAGACATATAGAACTCCAAGTAACCATAATCCAAATAAAGCAACACCCAGACATATAAGGATCAAGATCTCTGAAACTGAACAAAAGAACAGAATATTAAAAGCTATTAGAGAAAAGAAACAGATCACCTATAAAGGAAAGCCCATCAGAATCATGGCAGATTTCTCAACACAAACCATTAAGTCAAGAAGAGCTTGGCATGAAATATTTCAGGTCCTGAAAGAAAACAGCTTCCAACCCAGACTGATGTACCTTGCAAAATTATCCTTCAAAATTAATGGAGATATAAAATATTTCCACAATAAAGATCAACTGAAGAACTTCATGAGCACCAAATCAACGCTACAAAGTACTAAGAGATATTCTAGAAAGAGACAAGAAAGGCCACAACTTTAAGAACAACAACACAAAGGAACCACCAAACAGAGGAAGCAGTTAAACCCAAGGAAACAAGAGGAACCAACAGCAGCAAAACAACATTACAAAGATAAGCCAATACATATCACTTATAACTGTCAGTGTAAATGGACTCAATTCACCAACCAAAAGAAGTAGACTGATAGATTGGATGAAGAAACAAAATCCAACAATAGGCTCTATACAAGAAACACATTTAACTTAAAAGGAAATTCATAGACTGAAAATCAAAGGATGGAAAATAACAGTTCATGTGACAGGTACCCAGAAAAAAGCAGGTGTAGCATTCTGTTTGCAGACAATGGGAACTTCAAACCAAGAACAATTAAAAGAAATAAATAAGGTCACCACATACTCATGAGGTTAAAACTTCAAGAGGAAGAGATAACAATCATAAACATCTATACACTAAACACAGGAGCACCCATGTATATAAGACAAATTTTAACAGACATGAAAAATGAAATAAGAAGCAGCACAATCATATCAGGGGACTTCAATATCTCATTGTCACAAAGAGACAGATCAACTAGACAAAAATTAGCAAAGAAATAACAGAAATAAACCAAACATGTGAACAAATGGACTTAGTAGACCTGTACAGAGTGTTCCACCCAACAGCATCAGAATACACATTCTTCTCGGCTGCACATGGGGCATTTTCTAAAATAGACCATATCCCAGCACATAGAACATGCTTAAGGAAATGCAAAGGAGTTGCAATTATTTCATGCATACTATTGGACCATAGTGCAGTGAAGTTGGAAATTAATGACAAAGGAAATCACAAGAACTCCATAAACACATGGAAATTAAATAGCACCCTCCTGAACAATCAATGGGTCACAGATGAAATGAAAGAAGAAATTAAACACTATGTACAATCAAACAAAAGTGTAGACACAACTTACAGGAACCTGTGGGATGCAATGAGAACAGTCCTCAGAGGGAAAATAACCTTTCAGTATTAATGCAATCACTTGAAGTTTTTTCTTTCTAAGTTTCTCTAAGATGCATCCTTCTAATCTACTTTATTGCCATTATCTCCTCTATGATGATATTTTTTTTTCAAAATTGTTTAGTAGTGAATGATGGTCTCAAGGAACAAATTTAATCAAAATGTTTTCCTTTCAAATATTTCAAAAGAAATATTCATTGCTATTGTTACCTGTTTCTTGTGACTTCTTGGAAAGTATGGTAAGAAGGATCAAATTAGTACAAAATGCTTCTTGTAATACCCTTTGGATAAAGGAAGGAGTTGGCAGTCCACTGATACAAACCAGTGGTGTTTCTCTGTGAGATGGGCTGGTGCTGTTAGCCTGCATGGTGGCTGGGCACATGAGTGTGTTGTCTCGCTCAGTGTCGCTCCCCACCACATGAGGTTACCTTGGAGGGCTTTTGCTCTGGGGTAAGATGCTCTCTTTTCCAAAGATTCTTCTTGAAACAGTCAACTGGGAAATCAGTATTTATAAATCTAAGGAACTGAAAAAAGGAGCATTTCAAGTCTTAAGTGTCTATTGGTCTACACTATCATCCGTTACAATTGCAATTTGCATAACATACACAGTGCTTTCAGTGTATTAACAATAACTTCACTTTCTTTTTGCCTCATCTTGTACTTCAATGAATGGACAATCAAGCCTTTTCTCTTTTAAAAAACAGAATTCAAGGTTTGATGTTTATTTAGGCCGCTCTCTTCAAACCCCTGCAGCCGTCTGCATAAGCATATGTCTCTATTAAGTGGGTATTAATGTTCATCTGAAAGGTTATATTATCATGTAGCATCCTTGCAGTTGGAAAAATTTCTGCTCATGGAAACAATATAATAAGAGATATCACTATGACTTGTTTTAATATTTTAAATTTTGAAACTTTGACAACTGACTATTAAACTGAATCGCTTAAAGAATATTTGATCAATGGTCTGCAGACAAATAGACTGCAAAGTACACTCAGACTGCAAATGCTTTCCCTATAAGAGGTTGTAACTGAGTGAATGTCTATACTCTGTTTACACTGATTCCTGGCGTCAGTTTGAAGATTATATTGGATGATTAATTTTAACTTGTTAATAAAACACAAATCCAAAGATCAACACTGACTTCTACCATGATCAGAAGTAGAACACAATGATCTAAACAATTCTGGCTTCAAGCAGTCATGTATTATGCCTCTGGCCACTGCAGCAAATTAATTCACCTTCAAGTTTGTAAGCAGAGGCACAAAATGTGCTGGATGTAAAATAGAAAGAAAACTGAGAACTCAAGGTATACGTTTACATTTTAATTTTATTTGTAGCTTCTTACTAAAATAATAAGAAAAATATCTATCACAGAAAGATGGTGACTTATTAAGTTTCAAATATTATTTTCAACCTATTGCTACAAAATAAATTCAACTCGGCTGTCTTCAAGTGCAAAATTCCATGAGACATTCTTTGTTCAATAACTTGGTGAACACTGTTATTAGTGGAACAAAATATTTGTTTTTAATCCTTTCAAGGACGTATGAAGAGATCTTCTCTTCAAGGGCAGCATTTATGTTCTTATTTTCCCATGTTCTAGCAGCAGTAATATCCTTTGAAATAACATCACTGCCAGCGATTGAATTTTACTAAAAATGCAAGACAATGTCTTAGCAACTTACCTACTACTACAGATAGTGAACATTGAAATTTGGAAGAATCAAATACATATCTTTAGTAAAGCTATTCATAAAGTTCATTCTTTTTTGCCTTAAATAAATAAGTGGACACAGGAATTGAGCAAAGTGAGAGTTTTACATCAGTCTTCCTGAGAGCATTGTCAATTCCATCATTTTCCAATGTTTTCTACAAGTGTGCTCGCTGTGTTATACATGGAAAATGATTACTTACATCATACATGCACTTGTACACACACACCACATCCTGTATTGACTGGTTAGAGAAATGCTTGGACTAAAGTAACTGTAATCAAATCCCAGAACTGTCTCTTACGGGGAGGAGTTAACCTTCATTCACCCCACTGCTAAAAACGACACTTACTTTAGACATAGCAGATGCAGCATAGTAAGATGTGGTGAAAATTTCAGTCATATGTAAAGAGAGCATCAAAAGAATCGTCATGCCCTAATAAGAATGTAACAGTCACCTGAAATAGTTTCCTGTTCGTGTAAAGACTAGCGCCCCATGGGGCTGGGGATTTAGCTCAGC
>NW_004955554.1:2035977-2051360 GCF_000276665.1 Chinchilla lanigera | reverse complement strand
ATGGCTGCATGATTTTACACACTATTATGGCTTACGTAGTGTTACCATAAAGGAAGGTTTTATCCCTGGATATGGTGAAAACAAAGGGAAAGACATCTTCAGTGAGTGCTCTGTCCAAGTTTATTTGCTGCGGAAAAGGAGCATATTAGCACAAGAGACAAAACACGAGTCTCTTTTAATCTGTTCTTCACTGTTTCAACCCAGCATATCAGGGGTTCAGGAACGCCTGAGGGGAGAGGCATTTTTAAATTATTATACACACTGGACTAACTAGGTAAAATACTTATAAATATGTGTATATAATGCAGTAATACATTGATATATTCAACTACAGTTTCATGGTAATGTATCAATCATATGGAAAATTCCGATTGTAGTATGTTAAAGGCAGACACTGTGAGAGATAAGAGAATTTAAATCTTGGGCCTAGAATATCTGCAGTACAGACTTCTGCTTTCCCAGTAGGAACATGAAATGTTGGAGATCTCTTGATATTCTAGCAATGAGGCTTTTCCATATTTCTTTGAGGAGAGTTTTCCTTAGAGGAAATTCCAGTCTGTGGAAAGCACAAAGCTGAGAGGATTCTGACGGACCATTCCTTTCCATGTCTGTTTAGTAACTAAATCAACACCAACAAAAGCTCCCCTGGTGGTCAATTATGTTGGGTACCAACTGTAAGAAGATGAAGAAGAAATAATATAGTTTATATGAAAAACATAGAGTTTCATATTATTCTTGGCTTCCTAGAAATACCTGCTCCTGAACAACAGTAAAAGTATGAAAAAGAAAATGGTGAACAGTAGGATATTTACAACAGTTTTTAAATCCTGGACTGCAGAATTCTGCCTTATGTATTTGTCTTCTCGATGACTTGACAAATGTAGCACTTTTCATCACCTAATAATAGTCCTGTAGCTGCTTAATGAAACTGTCATTTATCATGATTTTCTAATGACTCCTGATAATCCCAAACCCCTATCCAAAGAAACTGAAATTAATATATTTACTCAGATTATAATAAATTTGCCAACTACTTAAAATATCACCAAAATACATTTCACAAAATTCACTGATATGGTTATGTGTGATTATGCTGGTTTTTATAAGAATTAAATAAAATAGCTATTCATAGTAAAGATATTTATACCACCCAGAGAGTACCAGGTAAAGCCATGCTTACTATTTATTGTCTACATTTTTAAAGCTAACAGATTCTCATAGAATTTCTGGATTAAAACATCACTGAGCACTGAAACAAATGAACTTCCTAAATTTCCAGTTACCATTCCTATCACTTAGAAAGGCTAATTTATAAAAGCTACATCCCAAGAAAATTTTAATTAAAAGTTTGCACTGCTTAAGAGGTAAAAGAAAAATGCACAATTCTCTCATTAAGAAACAAAAGATGGTGTCTGTATACTCATTGCCATTGGAAGCTTTCAAAAATTTGTCTCTTTTCAAAGATTCTTTTAAAATTTAAAGGCAGTGACTATGTGGCCTCTGAGGTACCCGTGACATCATAGCGGGTGGAGCTGGCTGGGCCAGGCGGGGGACACGTGGCAACCACTCCTGTTCTGATGCCCATGGAGGCCACAACTTGAGAAGAAATGTTCCTCTCAACAACCGCTGTAAGATGGGCTTCTGTCCGGTTTGGGTTAATTTATATGTTAGTTATTATTTTATCCTATTGAATGAAATTGAGCAATAGAGGTAAGATTTGCATCATATGTCTTTGTCTTGTAACTACTCGGAAATAAGAAATTAACTTTTTTTCAGAAATGACATCTGGACATTAAGCAAACAGTCAAGATGAAGATGGGAAAAGAATTTTATTTCAGTGATAAAAATAAAATTTGTAATTGGTGCTTTAAATATGACATTGCTGTTCGAATAATCATTTAGCTTAGTCCAGTTTTATCCCTTCATGTCATTCTGTACATCTGTATGTATCTTTGAACAGATGTCTCCAGGTTGTATAATTACTCAAATTGCTATTTTGGCAATAAATCAATATTATTCTGTAAACACTTTTTTTCAAGTGGCTTGAATCATGGCCCAGTGGCTAAATATGCAAACTGGAATTTAACTTTAGGATTTCCTAGTCCAACTCTAGCATTCATTGTCTCTTAACATTCTATTGCCGTAGCTCATTGCTGAAAAAGATACTGAATACCTAAAAAAATCATAATGAAAGGGAGGGAAAGGGAATGGGGAAAAGTTGAATCAAGATATGTCACAACAGACACAAATTCCCTATGATGTATGTGATTACTATGTGTATCTAAATTGTACCAGTAAACTTGATAAAAATTTATAGGGTTAAATGTGCTAATACTCAACAGTGTACCTTGCAACACAGTGAAAGCTCAAATAGAACTAGCTTAGTTTTGTTCACATCTTTCTACGTCATGTCCTTTCTGGTATTAAGAAAGTCCCACATTCTACTAAAACATAAACTATATGAAAAAGAAATTAGCTGGGGAGTTGGGATAGAAAGCAAAATAATTCGAATCAAAACTCTCCTTGCTAGTAAAAATCTTTGCATTGTTTCCTAGCATTTCCCTTTGTGAGCGTCAGAACATCACACAGAGCATCTCGCAAGTAAATTAATACATCACTAACATCTAAACAGAGCGTTTGTAAAGAGGGAAATAGTATTTTTATTTCATCTCTCAGAGCTATGCTATTACTGTGTTGATGTTTTCTCCCTTCATTAAAAGGAGAATCTAACATTTTGAGGAAGAGATTGGACAGATGAGCTATTTTCCATACTCATCGCATAATGTCATCCTTTCAAGATGCACGGACGAAGTTTTATTATTAACATAGAGCTTCAGCGCGTGAAAATACAGAAAGAACAAATGCTTCCCTCGCACTTCACAGTGCATTTATAGTAGACTCAGTTTCTAAATCTTAGCTTGTGGTAACTGGAAACTGATTGAATAATACATAGTTTCAGTGTAAAAACCCTTTAGGGCTCACTTCTTGACCTTGCCTCAAGCTTCATTGCAGTGAAACCACATTTTTTCATATTTCCCACAGATCTAGCTAATATAGTAATTAAATCTTTTAATTACTTTCTTCATTAAATCAGATCATTAAAATATTTTTGCACTTGGAATGCATGCTGCAGTAAAAATTAGGCTTGACTTACCTCAAAGGAACTTCAACTTGCTGTGTTTCTACACTTTTAAATTGGTGTCTTCACTGGATTACTTCTTTGAGTTAAAAAAAAAATGGGGATTATCCAAATTGAGTGTTCACCTGAAGAACTTATTAAAACACAGGTTGTTGGCTAACATACCTCAAGTTTCTGATTACTTACGTCATGACTGGAGATGAGAATTTGCAACAGAGAGATCCACCATATCAACTAATATAATAGCCTTTTGAATCTATTTTTAATCACTATGTTCCCATGAATGACAAGTACTTCTCCTTAAATTTTATATATATTTACCCTTGACAAGGTGTTAAACTAGCAAAAGATCTATAATTAATCTATAATTAAGATAAAAGTTGATAAATTTTTCACTCTAATATTTTTCATACTAAGATTTGTATTTTTTCTGCTTTTGGATATATTTCTGTGTTTCATAGACTAGAAGGTAACTCATTGTGGAACTTGAGGCTGTAGTAGAATTCGTTACACTTCAGAACATTGTTCACAATGCCTGGGCAGGCTATAAATTGCAGATTTTTAAATCTACTACTTGAAATCAAATTCTAGCCCTATCATATCTTCAACTCATCACACTGATTAAGTGATATAATCTCTGTATGCTGCAATTCCTGAATTTGAAATATGAAAATAATAGTATCAATGGTACTAGGTACTTTCAAAATTATAAAGGTTAATGTGTGTGTTTATGTGTTTGTGTGTATGTAAGGCACTTAGAAAAATGATCATAGGGAGGGTATAAGGAGTTTAGCTTTCACTTTGATGATAGGCATAAGCTTTATGTAGTATAAAATGCTTTACCTGGAAGATTTATTAACTGACAAATTGTAACAGACATAATTTGGGGTCAAAAGGGAATTTAAATCTCAATGAAACATATTTTCATCGTGTTTATATTTTTAAATAATTTTGTAATATTCCTGGCATCTCTATAACTGAAATATTTTCAATAGAAAAACATTCAAAGATGCCAAATTAGTGAGGCATCCAGTAGTCTTTACCATTTACGAGAAAAATGAGATCATCTCCTTCAGTGTGTTGCACTCATTAAAAATCTTATTTGCATCTTTTAGTAAACAGAGCACTTATAAAACATTATCTAAAATCTACTCTTCTGTTTTAAAATCCACATAATCTAATAGTGTTTTTTGCACTTTATAATTTGAATATAATTATCAGAATGGATCACTGGCTTGGCTGAATGTAAAATTCAATTCCTATTTTGGAAAGTCTTGTCATTTTTGTGCAGAAATAGCTAACAGTACTAATATGGTAACCAGTAGTCTTTTAAGTGATTAAAAGAAAATTAAAATAAGCAAACTAGTGTTTTAGGAGAGTTACTTGTTCTGTTGGATATCATTAGTACCTCCTAGAATCACAGTACCCCACTTTGAGTGATTTTATTGTGCATGTAGATGTTTACCCAGTGTGAGGGAAGCCTCTGGCTACTGTGCATCTGCAGTAAGCTTCCAGGGTCTTGAAATTCAGGACGCTGATGAACAGGTGAATGAAATCCCTACTAAAATAACAGCGTCAAGAAGCAAACTCCACACCGAGAAACCTCAGAATGTCTGAAGTGAGTATATTAGACATGAAGAGTTAGTAGAGTGATAAAAACAATTACTGCAGCCCTTATTTGTGTTTGGATTTAATACAGAAAGAAATAGTAACTTATTTAAAGGTGTAAAGGACTGAAAATATCCAAAGTATTAAACTACAGGTAGATTACTTTAACAATGACATGGAAATTGGATTGAATTTGACAAGACTGCAAACAAAGTCAAGCTTCAGCTAGTTAGGAAATCAATACTAAAAATCAAGTAAGTGGTAAAGGACTCCTTAACCAGCAGTGATTTGCGTGGAGAAGCATACTATAAATATTAAAAAGGCAGGACTGAAGACAGCCAGCTGCGGTATCTTCAGTCTCTGAAGGCTTTAGTAAAATTAGAGTAAGATAAGCTCATAGGATGTTTGGTCTGGTAATGAATAGAATTTTAAATGAATTTCTCAAAGGCAGAATACAGAATGAGAACTGTTTATGGAAAAAACACATATGATAAATTACCCAGAGCAAGCACAAAAGTAAGAAATTTCATAACAGTGTGAAAGTGGTGAAATACACAGTAAGCAAACCTATAGAAAAAAGAAAATATTTGGCAGAAGTGAGTTTGAAGGTAAGATTCCAAAAGTTTTGCTCAATATTCTGAATAAACGTGGGCTAATCTTAGCCATCAAAAGATGGAGGTTCGAGTTTTAAAAATCCACAATGCTCTCCAAATTGTACATATCTTTCTAATCATTTAAACCTCAAACTATAGTCAAGTACTGAGGTGATTTCACAGAGCACTTTGAGATTAACTTTATTTTTTAATAAAATAATTTCATAATTCTGTTTAAGAATTTGTGCTTTCCAAGGAGTGCTTTTTTAGATAGTGCCAATGAGTAAGAATGCCTTACAAGGTATTTTTCTGTGTCTGGTTTATTTCACTCAACATAATGGCCTCTAGTTCCACTCAGTTGCTTCAAATGACAGGATTTTATTTCATCTGGCTGACTGTGTATATACAAGCAGTAATCAAAATACATGTTGAATGTTCGAATAAAAAAATTTCTGCAGCAAAAGACACATTGCCGTTTATGCCCCTCTACTCGCCCTTGCCTCACACACACTGGTCTTGCAGTTCTTGGATGCTTTCCGAAGCAGTCTGGACGTTCTCTTTGAAGACTTTGCATAAAGTGTGATCACAAATGCTGTGAATATACTGAATAAGAGAACCCAGCAGAATCGCAGGATTCTGAAAACATTACAGTGTGCCTCCTCCGCCTAACTCTCTGCATCAGACACCCTGTAACTTCCGGCTTTTCCTCAAAGTCAAACTGATCGTCTAAGATAAATACTTCCTAACTGAGTCAGTGCGTTGAGGCAGCCAGCACAGCACAACCAAAGACACTGGTGAAGAAAGCGGCGAGAATGATGAGGTGTGTATGTTGGAAAGTGGAGTGAGTGTTTTGAGAGGATTTAACGGCAGTGCATCTTTTACTGTATTAAAAGTTTAACCATTCTCTGTAGCTTTTGATCGTGCCCTGTATGCCACATTTTCTTTATGCGTGCACCTATGGATAAGCACTTTAACTCAATGTTTTGGCACTTTTGACTAGTGCTGCCACAAGCATGGGAAGGTAGCTACCCCGATATAAAGATTTAATTTCCTTTGAATATATACGAAAGAGTGAGAGTGCTAGATTACAGGGTAGTTACATTTTAAATGATTGCATTTCCACCAACAGCATGTAAGAGTTGCTCCTTTTCTATATCCTTAGTGGCATTTGTAGTGTAGGGGATGGCGACTCTTAGCATATCATTCTTAAATTACAGTAGTTTTAGTCTTAGTCTTAATACAAGCCTCAAACGTGTCTTAGGAAACATCCTGGAGGGATTAACTTTGCCCTGGGATGTTTCCTTAAGGACAGAGAACACCCAGGCCCAGACAACCACCTATGAACCTTTCTGGGTTATTTCATCCCTTCCATGGCCCTAGATAAACATTGCAGCCACAACGGAAATGTATGGTTCTCCAAAGGGGGACATACAGAACAGAGTGTGGAAAGTATATACCATCGTGGTTGGGCTCCTGGCCTGGGCCTGACCTGGTCACATGGAACAAGGAAAACGTGTGGCCTCCTGTGTCAATGGCTGCAACATTCCAATCTGTTACCATAGAAACCAAAGTTGTCTTTAAAGTTGAAACAAAGAAAGGCCATCACCGACGTTCCCTGACCTACTAGTCCTGGATGTGCAGTGACTGGTCTAAATTCAGCAAACTCTGTTTTTCCCCAAAATTGAATCCTTGGTCTTCTACGGAAGTCAGTCCGTCTGCCATTACAGTAGTTTTTTGTGTTTTTGGTAGGAAGAGCCTTTCTAACTGGAGTAAGATGGTTTCTTATTGTGATTTTGATTTGCCTTTTCCCGATCATTAATGACATTGGGCATTTTAAGATACACTTTTTGGCCACATATATGCTTTAATTTAAGAAATGTACCTAGTAATTAGATTATTTATGGGGTTTTGGTTTCCTTTTTCTGTTGTCTTACATATTTATTGAACCTCTTGTTCAAAGGACATTTTGCCAAAATATTCTCTAATTCTACAAGTTGTATCTTTCCTTCCTTCATTGTTTCATTTGCTTCACAAAAGCTTCTTAGTTTGATATATAATCCTGTTAGGGTGTTCTGGTCCTGTGCTTCTGAAATAGGATTTACAGTACACTTCTGTCCTAGTTTTAAAAGAGCAAAGCCAGAGTTCCTCTAAAACGTATGCTGCTCAAAGGCACCTGCCCCGCTCAGTGTGTGGGACTAAAATTGCGGCTGCGCCCCAGCTGTCAAGCCAGGTACCCTGGGGTAGCTTGTGCTCCATGGAGGTGGAAATGACGTCTTCTTTCCACAGAGACAATGCTTGCTTGCAGACTTTTGTGCCTGTTCTTGTCCACTTAGGTAGATGCTTTTGAAATCCATGACAAAGTCCCAGAAATCTGTGCTGCCCCGTTAGAAGTGCTTACCAGTGTGAAAACTCTTTTGAATTAACCAAATATTTTTATCTATATGAAATAATAGAAAACAGATCCTAATATTTTTGTTCAGTATGTAGCTTTTTACAGTCTCCCTTTTCTACTTCTTTACAATAATCCAGAAGTGGTAGTATTTATAAGGATATTGCAAATGTTAAAAATAATATAATAACTACTTACATATATTGGTTGTATAAGTATAGGATATTTGTTTAGAAACATGATAATTTTGTCATGAATTCAATCACTGAAAGCTGATTTTTTAGAGTATTAAAAGTGGAAAATCAAACCTAAAATGCATTCTATTTGCTTTTCTCTGTATATCATTCCTTTCCCATTATTTACCAATTTGACTGAAGGTATATACAAAAAAGATATGTATGAATTCACTACAAATATTTACTTAGACTTCATAAAAGTTATGCTTCACTTATGTCTGAAAAAGTCATAAACTTGAACATATATTAAGTCTCTCTTCTTCTAAGAAAAAAATAATGTATTTGACATGTTAAATGATACTTTTTAAAGGTTGAGTCATGAATACCATGCAGATATAAAGTGAGCACATTCAAATCTTAATTAGCTGATTAACTCTTCCCCTCAACAAACCATTTCCATGCTTGTATCTGGTAATCTGAGTAACTTATGTGAGGACAACAATTTGCAGTGTAATATCCATTGGCAAATTCCTACAATCCTGCCTAGTGACACTATATATTGTCTCTAATGTCCTTTTAAACTATTATTTTGTCATTTCCTTTACTAATTTGATCAATCTTCTATTCTTACATCTGGCAATCTGAGCAACTTCGTTGAAGATAACAATATGTAATATAACAACCACTGTTAATCTCTATCATTTGGTTTGAAACCCTGTATCATTTTTAATGTCCTTGATTTGTGTTGTTTGTATTTTGCTATTGTTCTTTTTTTTGTACTATTTCTTTAAAATAAAAACATTTTAATTGGCTCAAGTATTATGGAAATAGGCAGATGTCATAATTACTTCAAAGAAGGTAAAGAGTCAAATCTATGTGGAGTAAAAAATTGTGAAAATAAACCTAGAATAGGAATAAAACTGTTTTTCCCAAAGAATGTATTTAATTGATCTCTTCTGGTCAAAATTCACTTCCATGTCTGTAGAAAAAAAATGTTGTTCACTGCTGTTAGTTATCTAAAATTTACAGGGTAGTAAAATACCTCAAAGACAATGAAAGAATGGAATCACATAACCTCAAAAGTCATTCTGTAACTGATGAATAATTTTTTGCTGGCAATGCCTAATAATATTTTGACTATTTAAAACTTATTTAACAATCTACACTAAAAATCATGATATCTGAACAAAATTTACATCTCACAAAATAAAAATCATTATACAAAAAGTTTATAAACTGTCATTTATTTTAATTATAACTTCTAAATGAAAATAAAACTGATTTAAGAAAATACAATCAAACTGAGCTATTATAAAGTTTGTGATAGTTTATAGATGCACATGTATAATATATGGCAGTATTAAAGAAAGGGCTTTTTTGTTTTCACTGTGTGAGCAGGCAATGAAGAAAGAAATAAAAAGTAATTTTATGTAGAGTATACATTCACACAAAATCTTGGTTTATCACTTTCCTCAGAAACTTGAAATTATTTTAAAATGTATTTAGGAAATAATTCTTCAATTCATTTGTAGAAATGAATAACTTCAAAAACAAAAGTTTTGTAGGTCATTTTCATGTGGACTTACACAAAAAGATCAATTACTTAAATAATTCTTTTCTTTATTTGTAAGGTGAACTTATACCTCACAAGCTATTTATTTATGAGTTGAACTTTAGGAATTTTACATCACTATGTTGACATTAGAAATTTCATACATTTTCCATTAATTTTCTGAAATAAAGATATATATACAATTTATGTACATTATATTGTAGTAAGGTTGATATGATAAAAATCAACTAGTGAAACAGCAACATCCTAAAATACAAGTAATTTGGAAGTTATTCTTGATAATGCAATACGTAGGCTTTTTCTGAACATGAAGCCAATACTATGTCAAGGGAACATCACTCTGCATTCACTGATTTTGTTCTACCAGCACTTGTACACAACCGAAGTACATCCTTTGGCCTGAGGTAAAAATTAAAATGTCAGCTGGCTTTGACAGAAAACTTGCATTTCAAACAAAGACACTATCTTTATTTCCTCATATTCTTCAAACTAATATACAGCAGGTAGATTAACTTGTTTATTAGGAAGTAGATTTGAGTGCCTAGCTTGTATAATTGAACTACTCTCTTTCCGTCTCTCACAAACCTGTTCCTATGTTAGCAGCTTGTTTAAAGGAGGTCTGTGGCACAGTGCTCTTCAGCAGGGTCCAGGGCTGCCATCTGATCCCACTTCACTTCCTACTTTACAGATGCTCTCTTCTGTTGATTTCTTTTATTATCCACATTCATATTGTCTTCCCAGCCCAGCTCACCAGACCCTTGATTTCTGCTGAGCTACAGAGCTTCCAAACCACAGACAATGTTTCCTGTTCCCTCATCAAGGCATCTGCATCCCACAATTACCTCAGATTCATTTAATTTAAAAATTAGCTTATCAGATCCTGTATATTCACCTGCTGACCATCTTGTCTACCCAATTTCAACAGGTGGCTTTACAATTCAAGTAGTAACTTTCAAGTGTCAATCAGCCTCCTCCAACTCATCTCTGATGTGGAGAGGTCATTTTCTTTTCTACTTCTTCCATCTCTTTGGTCGAGGTCACGATGAGCGTCCTTAAAATATGATGCATGCTCTTCAGAAAGAGCACATTACACAGATATTTGTCATTTATCTTGTGTGAGGAAAAGAAAATCTCAAATGGTGTCTTATTTCTATGGCATGTACAATGCTGAGGCATTGAAGTTAGCATTTACACTTCTCAGGAAAGACAAGCAGTGGGTGATGGCATGTGGGTTACATGTAATCAAATGTCCTCAGTAGGGTGTTTAATATATGAGTGATGTTTGAAATTTCAGAGGAAAATAGGAACAACCTTCTCAATCAAGTGGTGACACACTGTAAAACAGACCTGGTAACTATAGCTTGAGAGATAAATTGTAATGCACCTGCCTTGAAAGATTAGGCATATTAACTTGGTCAACTTGGGCCAAACAAAAACAAACTTAAATGCAAATTTCACACATAGCAGGAGGCTGAGGTTAAGGTTGTTGTACTATTTGGAGATACCTGTAAATTTTCCAAGAACCATTATCTAGTAGAGAATAGCAGATACAAGTCTTGCTGAAAATGTTTTTTTCTTGATCTTTTAAGTATTTAACTTTTAAAATTGCTTTTGGGGTGCAGCCTGAATCTGAGCCTTGACCATCTGTATTCATGGTCTGCCCACAGCAAGACAATGGGATTAGACCATAAAAAGGAAAAGCTATTTTTTGCACAATTTGGACAAGTTGGCATGACAGGTAACCTCCTCCTTCACCCCTAGAAAGCAGAAGCACTTACATTTATGGAAGGGGAAGAACACGAACCAGGAAGTACACATACACAGGGTTACCAAGTTTTGGTTCATCGGAGGGCCCAGAACATGTTGAGAGTCTGATTTGCTTGTAACTTCGGGGACCAGACCTGAGATATAGCCTTGTTCTCAGCATGAAAAGTTGGGGAAACAGTTTAATACAGAAAGAGTGTCTACAATATTAACAGCCAAGACATGAATGAACTCCTCACTAAGACTTTCAGTAACCAGGAATGGGCATGTTCATAACTGGGAACTTTTAACAACTAACTTCTCAGGTGACCTAGAGAGTTTGGATTAACTCCAGGATGATTAACCTTAACCTCAGCCTCCTGCTATGTGTGAAATTTGCATTTAAGTTTGTTTTTGTTTGGCCCAAGTTGACCAAGTTAATATGCCTAATCTTTCAAGGCAGGTGCATTACAATTTATCTCTCAAGCTATAGTTACCAGGTCTGTTTTACAGTGTGTCACCACTTGATTGAGAAGGTTTGGAGAAGTTTTTATTTTTTATTTTTTGGTACCAGGAATCAAACTCAGGACCTTACCCTTGCCAGGCAGGAGCTTGTGCCTCTGAGCTATACGCCTGGCCCTGGAGAAGTTTCTAAATGCATGTAAAATCATGATATTTAGACATGGTGAGTCATTTTTTCATTATTATGTGGTTGCTCCAGTAATTGCTGGGTAAATTAAAATCTTGTTAAGGAAAATAAACTTCTTTGCCAATATGGAACAGAGGGAAAATATGCTTACTACTGAGAATGGATATCTGATTGCATACATGCAGCCAATTCTAAGGAGACTAAAAATTCTGTTTAGAATTTCTAAATGTTTATGCGGTAACAGAAGAAAGAAAAATTGAATTTTTATCTTTTCACAAGACAAATGGATGCACCTTGTGAGTTATGTATACAAGAAACTTTTGAGTTAATTTCTGAGATATGAGCTTACAGTTTTAGGGTTACAAGTTCCGGAGCCCTTCATGATAATTCAAATATGGAGCCTATCTATTATTGCACCCACTGTGTTTTCAAGCATATAGCATGGCAGTTACTTTTTAGAACCAATTAAAAACATGAATGAATTAGCACTTGTAAAATACTTAGGATAACCCTAGCACACACGGTTATTACTATGTAAATATTGGATCACAGCTGAGTTAAATGTCCATAATTTTATAGATGTGGAAAGTTTACACATAGAACTACACCACATATGCAAAGGAGAACAACCACATATTTGCATGTGACACAACTAGTGAAAAGTTTTCTTAGTGTTCATGAGCACTTAATGGCCTGTACTAATAGGAACAGATGAATTTTTATCTGTGTTTGATGCAGTGATGGATGTACTTTTTGTAACCTGGCAAAGGTTTTAAATAACTATTGTAAAATTCTTAAAAAATTAAAGATATCATATATATATCATATCAATAATAAAATCCAAGCAAATGTAAATCAAAATTAAAAATCTCTATGAATAACAGGCTGCTGCAATCAGAACTCTGAGCCTGAAATGACATGATTCCTGACTTCATGCATTTTCATATGAAGAGGAGCTGAAGAATCTTAAGAAGACCTTGCACACAATGTGCAAATTATTTATAGATAAGTTGCCCTGTGGAGACAATATTAAGTATGAAATAACTTAATCTCCACCTGGCTAATTACACTGGCTCTCTTACATTCTATAGAAGACACGTCTTTTCACATGACTTTCATACTGTCCTGAATTTTACTATAAGGATAATGATTTAGATTCCATTAAATTCGCTAAACATTAAAATACACACTTCACCAACTGTAATATTTAATATTAAGTGTTGAAGTTACTTGGGATGAAGTGCATTTGTATTTTCCTTTAGATTCCCGAGAATATAGATTATCAAATTAAACTGTGTTGTGATTAAATTGTGTGCTTCTTGCCAGCAGTGCTGTACTTTAACTTTGTGTTTCTGTGTTTGTGGGAATGTGGGAGGGGGGGATTAACGGCTAAGCTATAGGTCTGATGCAAAGCAGGTCACATTTGATGCATATAACCCTCAAAAGCATTTTAATTAATATTCTCTCAGGGTTAAAATAGCAAAGTGACCCAGATAATAAAACACCTTTATTGAAATGCTAATACATAATCATCACATCTGCCAAGCTAGAATAGCAAACCCATTTTTGTTCCTGCTTGGGTAAATTTAAAGACTGTTATCAGTAACAATGTGATATTTATATTCTAAATAGTAACATGTTTCAGAGGATGAATTTTTAATTCACAATAGTCTAACTCTATGTCCTATAAGATTAATTCTTAAAATGAATCAGTAAGCATGTCAATCAAATTAATTGTGCTTTTAGTCATTTGTCTCTAACAGTTCAAGTATGTTTGGTGTGGTATTACATGTGATTTTTATTTAAAAATTGAATTTTGTATTTAGAAACTGAGGGACTAGAAAAGGAACAAAAGTCTGTTGTAAGCTATAATCATTCATGAATTTAAAAGTTCCCTCACACAACCACAAGATAATGGCACACACCTATCAGACTGAGGGAAAGCCAGATAGAAAAAAACAAATGCTGCAGTAGAGATCCTGTTCTCTACTGCAGGAAACGTAGGTGGCAGATCCCCTTGGGAAGCAGGCTGGCCAGTTCCCACAAAACTAAAACATAGTGTCTCCATGCAATCCAGCAGTCATGCTCCTTAAAATGCACCGAAATGAGCTAAAATTTATGTACTACCCCGAAACAGCACAGAGATGTCGATATCGGCTTTATGAATAATCACCAAAACTGGGAAGCATTCAAGATGTCCTTTAGTAGGTGAACATAGAAACTGTATGCAGTTCATCCATACATTGAAGTACTTTTCATCACAAAAAGAAATCAGCTGTCAAGCCACGAATGATGGTTGGAAACTTAAATACATACTGTTCAGTGAAAGAAGCCAATGTGAAAAAGCTACGTATTGGATGATTCCAGTTCTGCGGACTCTGGCTAGGGCAGAATTTTGGAGACCTTTGGTAGCCAAGGGTCAGGGAAGGAAGGAGGGATGAGCAGAGCACAGAGGACGTCAGGGGAGTAGGATGCTAAGGTGACAGGCAAATATCCTAGTATATTAATCACGAACCACAGGATGTACGACACCAAGGGTTCTGATGGGCCTCATGAAGCACAGAATCAACCATGGATTGTGAGGAGCTGCATGTTAGGTTCTTTCATTGATTATCACACTCTGGTGTCAGGTACCAAGCCTGAGAAAGGGTCTACATGTTAAGGGGCAGAGGATCTAAGGCATTCTCTAAAAATAGTCATTAAGTTTTTTTCTCAGGATAAAATCATGGCCTTTTATACGTCTCATGAAGTCGCATGACAGGAATGTTTGTATTACCAAACCTTCGAAGTGTAGTAGTACAGAGTAAGCATACATTAACATTATGTATAACTGTAATACATTTTAGTAAGCATCAGAAAGCACAGTATAAGTTAATGGTATACATTTCAATTAATATAACTATTAGAAATAACCCAATGCAATTAGATTCACAAATACATATTAAAGAAAAAACAAGTTTTGATTTATTCTATATGCTACAAATACGAACTATTTACTTAAAATATTTAAAAATATTCTATTAGCAATTGGTAAATTGCTTAAGGAAAATGAGTTTCAATATTCATTGCAATAGGTGAATAGGACTAATGTTAAAATGAAAACATTTAATTTTTATCCATTCAATGAGTTTTAAAACCACTGTGTTATAATCAAAGCAAATAAACTATAAGAATAAATATTTTAAAAGAAAATGATTTTCTTATATATTTTGTGTTAAATATTTTGTGTTGATGAAACTAGTGCTTTTTACTGGAGGATGGCAGGGAAGGATAAAAGCATAATTTCAAAAAGATAAGAACAAATTACAGCCTTTGCTAAACCTATTACACTCAGTATAATTGATATCATCTATAATGACTAGAGTGTATTTTGACTTGCACTCAGGGCCCACAGTTGCTCCTCAGAGCTGTGAGGGGGACTCTCCTCACACACTCAGGGCCCACAGTTGCTCCTTAGGTCAGTGAGGGGGACTCTCCTCACACACTCAGGGCCCACAGTTGCTCCTTAGGTCA
>NW_004955554.1:2030148-2032064 GCF_000276665.1 Chinchilla lanigera | reverse complement strand
GTTGCTCCTCAGAGCTGTGAGGGGGACTCTCCTCACTTTGTGGAGCCTTGCGGAGTGCTGCAGTGTGCTCAGGTGCAGCTATCTGGCTGGTAGGACACTGTGTGTGCAGATGCCCAGGCCAGAGTGTGTGCCCTGCCCTGAGATAACGAAGGGGTAACACCATGGCTCCACAGTCACTGCATCCACGGAAGAAAGAGGTGCACAGGGCTCGGCGTAGGGACTTTGTTGTGCCTGTCTAAGACACTGACATCAGAGAAAATTGCTTGCTGGCCTCCCACAGCAGAAAATGAGTCTAGGTAGGAAAACGCTCCTTTCCTCAGCTACATTAATCCAACATCGCTGATAATTAGGTCTGGAAAAAGAAACTAAACAGACAACAGAACAGAAGCTGCTTGTGGTCCTGTCCTGCGCTGTGCTGCTCTCGGGTGGAGGGGAGAGGGCAGGCCCGGTTTCCAAAAGCAAATCCTCTGTATCACCACCTGTTCTCCTCCAGTACCAAAATGTACTAAATATTTAATACTTACATGTCTGCACTTTATATTTGTTTGTTAATCCAATGTAAAATGAAGCATCCTCTCTTTATTCACAAAAAATCTTTAAATTGACCCAACTATCATCAATACTCATACTGATTTATAAGCCAAACTTCCTCCCATCCTCCAGTCGCCAGTATTAATGAAAATGGCTCCACTGTTTGTGTCCTGTTTCCCAGCTGCTTCTCACTGATCGTGTGATGTGCCAGAGCCTGGGTGCAGGCTCCACCCTTGGCACTCAGGAATGGAGGAGACTCCGCTGCTACATGCAGAGACCAGAGCGGGCTACGGGAATCGGCTCTTGCTCCTTCCCTGTTTGTACCATGGGTCCTGCCCTTCACAGTGCTCACGTGTGCACATGGAAGCACAAATACACACTTACAGGCTCCTTTTGTACTCTTTCCCCACACTGAAATGCTCACTGTCTCTGGATTTGATGACTTCCTTCTTCAGGCAGTGAGCTCTCTGCCATCCTGAAAACCTGTTGTTATTATTCCTCAGAAATTTGACTTAATCTGCATCCCCATGTTACACTTTGTAGTTAAAAAATGGAGAGAACTCCTTGACAGGATTGCTAAATGTGAAATTTGCTGAACAACAGTAGTCATTTCACCGTCTTTGAGAAAAAAGCCAGCGTCTGATCTCTCTGAAACAGATTGTTTTCTGTCTTGTCTTGAAAGAGAATGAAACTTCAAATACTGTTTTCAACTCCAGGCTTCTCAGACATATTTTTAAACATCTTTAGAAATCTTCTTTTAATTTTGTAGGTGCTGTCAAAGACTAATTTCAAAATTGACTGTAGTTATATGCTAGGATTTTTCCTAAAATCGTGTTGTAAAATATCCTCGACTAACTACTCTTTCATTTCCAAATTGGATTATGTGCTGTATTTTTCTATAATGTATTTCATATCACAGTTGCTAGCAGCAGTGTGCATTCATTTCAATACACTGTGTATAAACACATCATGAGAGTGCTGTCTGCAAAATCTTCGTAAGATAATTATGTGAGGGTATTATGCCAATCTTAGTAGTGTTGTTTTTTACCATCAGTTAATATGATGTTGTACAGTACTGTTGTACAGTATTGTACAGGTTACTATATCAGAAACACTGAACATCTGTATGCATATTGATCACAGTATGATTATTCTTTCCCTGGGATATAAGATTTGTAAAGTTAAGGTTTCAAGATGCAAAGAACAAATGTGTATTATACTGTGTACTGGGTGCCCTGAAAAGAGAAAGAAATGAATATCAAAGCAATAAAAACACACTTTTGAAGCAATGCTAGAATAATTTTAATACGCCACTAAGAGTACACAGAATTTGAAACAAGTGTGTGTGTATGTGTGTGTGTGACAGAGACAGAGAGAGAGACAGA
>NW_004955554.1:2026514-2030048 GCF_000276665.1 Chinchilla lanigera | reverse complement strand
AGAGAGAGAGAGAGAGAGAGAGAGAGAGAGAGAGAGAGAGAGAGAGAGAGAAATTTCTTCAAAACAAATCCAAAGTCTAGAACACATTTTAGGTTGAGCATATGGTATAATCTCTTGGAGCCAGATATAAATGAGCTTAATTAAGTGCAAAATCAAGCACAATGTACCCTTTTGCCTTGGAAAGTTCATTTCACTGACCCATATTTCATGGAGATTAGGGATTTAAACTCTGATGCTAGTTAAACTCTTATGCTAGTTAAACTCTGGTGCTATTGTGTTTTTCCATGTACCCCAGATCATCAATATCTTTTAAACAGAGAAACCCCGTAAATGTGTTGTTATGAACTTTGAGAGAAGTGAAAGTTTTCTATTTGCCCTTCGTAATAGTACATTCTCTTTTTCCTTATCCAAGTTATAAGTATGCAAAATTAGAGAGTCCATATACTACCAACTTCTAAATATTCAGAGGTTATTTATTTTAAAAAACATTGCTCTGAAAATAACTTAATTCTTTTGTTACAGGAGATAACTGCAAGATCAATGCATACAGCAAGATGAAAAGCATGCTTTTAGATTTACAAAATCAAAAATACATCACGGAAGAAAATGAAAATCCCAATGCAGATGACGTATCTTGGAAGAAGCTGTTGGTGGATCAAATGTTTAAATATTTTGATGCAGACAGTAATGGACTTATAGATATTAATGAACTAACTCAGGTATGATTAATGATTAAACTGACAACCTTAAAAGTAAGGTACACATTACATTTATATTTTCAGAATTAACTATGTAATAATAAAAAGTATATTTTGTGTTATCAAAGAATATAGGAATACAGTTAAAAAGTAACAGTTGACTACTTTACCAGCAATATTAATTTCAAGTAACCATTCTAGGATGTTATACAATTTAAAAGAGCTGTCTACTTTGGATAGATTTTTATATCTTAAATATCTAAGTGAATTACAATTTTTCTACCTTATGGACTTTATCAAATCTCTCCTGACACATTCCAGAGTGTGTGTGATGTGAAATTTCTGTCGTCTGAAGAGCTGGTTTGTACAGTCTTCAGAGACTGACATAGCGAAGGCTCACATCGCTAGCGCACTGCGGATAGCTGATCTAAGACATGAGATTTGTTTACTGCCCCAGCACTTTCACTAAACGAAGACCAATTATAATGTATTCAGTGTGGTTTTAATGTTATTCCGTTTTATCAAATACTACTTCTTGGAAATAGAAGCAATATGAGAAATTACTAAAGAGAAGACAACAGAAAATCTTTCTTTTGAACCATTTTGGCAAAAGAGAATTGTTGTTGTGTGTCACTGAGGCCTGACTGCGGTGTGTTTCACTACCTCTGTAGCTTCTGGTCATCTTGGACATTCCCTGGTATTCCTTAGATTGCAGGGGAATCATTCCATTCTTGACTTCCATGGTCAGATGGTGATTTCCCCATGTGTGTTCTTCATATTGCCTTTTTTACATGGACATGAGTTATATTGCATTTAGAATCTGTCTTTATCCAAAGTGTCTCCATTTGTTATCTAATTACATCCACCATGACTATTTCCAATTAAAGTCAAATTCTTAGAGGTTGGGAGTTAGCACTTTAAAATATCTTTTGAGAAGTACAATTTAGCTTATAATAAAAATCATCCACTGCAAAGTTTTTTTTTTTTTTCTCAGCTACCTTTAGTCTGTCTTTGACTTAAGTGTGAAATGAGTTATTTCAATTCCTCTGAAAAGCGTGATGTGAAAGCAGAAGATGCTTTTGGAATCTCATTTATATGTTGCCCAACTTTCAAGAGGTACATCAAAGCAATAAGCTAGAAAGGCTGTGGTTGCTGACTCCTTTTTGACTATAGAAAGACAACTTGGTTACTTCTTGGTAATGGCAATTACCAACTCATTTTATTGAACACTCACAACGTGTCACTTGATGCAGCAGCCCTTTCCATAATTCCAGTCACAGAGGTGAGCAATAGTCAAGGGCTGGAAATGAGATCTGATTTGCCATGTAGGAAGTAGATTTAGAGAGATTCAAGATCAGCCTTGGAGGGCTGACGGACGCTTTGGGGCTCTATAGAACAGGAGAACAAAGCAGTGGTTGGGAGTTTGTGTAACGGGTTTTATGTGGCTGAGAGCACAGATAGCCATGGTCAAGGTATGATCTGGCTCTTGGGTGTCTCAGCACTGGTTCTGCAGTGTGGTGGAAGCACCTTCACTGAGGATGTGATTTCATTCCCGTCATGACAAAATGACTCCTGCTTTCGGAGGAAGCTTCAGTTTCCATCATGGGGTAACTGTTCTCTCTTGCGGGGTGACTTCTAAGTGGATCGGCCTGGGAGGCGCTCCTTTTCCTGGAATTCAAGGTGACTGCAGGTTTAGGAAAATGACTAGAGACTTCTGAGCACTGCTTCAGGGTATTTGGAACTGGCTTTCATGAAACGGGTCATTAGATGCTTCTGCAAATCCTGACATCTAATGTCTTTAGTACATATAGTTATATTCGGACTGTTTATTTTCTCTTGTATAAATTTTATAAAATTGTATGCTTCAAGGATTGGTCCATTTCTTCTCATTTTCTAGTTTGTAGCATAGAGTTGTTCACAGTAATCCTTTATTTTCCTTTTAGTGTCCACAGCTTCTTTAGTGATGCTCCTTTTGCACACACCCCACATCCACCCTCCCTTCAATGGGAATGTTCCTGTGCCTCATCCACCCGTACTCCACGGTGCAGGAGTGGAAGTTTCAGTGGATGGGCTCGCTAAAAACATACAGGAAAATTTTGCTTACTGGTAACAAATATCTTTTACTTGTGTTTTTAAATTACTTCCAAGAAACTTTTAAGTGCTTTAAAGAAACTATATATCAAGTATTGTAACTAATAATACATTTGATAGTCATAAATTTGGACACTTGTAATATCATTTCTCCTATGAAATGTAAAAATAACTTGAAGGAATCAAACTGGAAATGATGCTAATGGGTTTGTTAATAATTTAAACTACTATTAGTAGAATATGAAACTTGTAACTGTAAGTTACTGTTGGCTATAAGTAAAATTTAAAAACCATAACTGATTATGAAGTTTTATATGTGCAGAATGAAAACTGTCTGCATACATTCTGTTTTTACTCTACATAGTGATTTTTTCCAGTTTTTCATTTTAAAGAAAATACTACAAAAAAAGAACAATAGCAGAATACAAACAAAACAAAGCAAGGACATTAAAAATGATAGGGGGTTTCTAACCAAATGATAGGGATTAATAGGGGTTGTAACATTATACATTATTATCTTCAACAAAGTTGCTCACATTACCAGATGTAAGAATACAAGATTGATCAAATCATTAAAGGGAATAAGAAAATAATAATTTAAAAGCACATTAGAGACAATACATAGTTTCACTAGACAGGATTGAAGGAATTCACCAGTGGTTGTTATACTGCAAATTGTTGTCACATAAATTGCTGAGATTACCAGATATAAGCATGCAGAATAGGTCAAAATATTAAAAAAAAA
>NW_004955554.1:2025368-2026264 GCF_000276665.1 Chinchilla lanigera | reverse complement strand
GTTTACACATATGGGTCCAATTTATTTTAGTTAAGAGTATGGTCTCTAGTTGCATCCATTTACCTATAACAGCTTCGAGTTTATCTTTTTTAAAAGCTGAGTAATACTCCATTGTATAAAAATACCACATCTTTTTTATCCATTCCTGAGTTGATGGGTATTTGGGTTGGTTCCAAAATGTAGCTATGACAAATTGCACTGCTATAAACATGGGTGCACATATATTGCTGTGGTATGATGTTTTTAATTTCTCTGGAAAAACACCCAGAAGGGAAATAGCTGGGATAAGTGGAACTTCTAATCCTAGTTTTGTGAGGAATCTCCAAACTGATTTCCACAGTGGTTTCACCAATCGACACTCCCCCCAGCAGTGGAGCAGTGTTCCTTTTTCCCCACAGCCTCTCCAGCATTTGTCATTGGTTGATTTCTTAATGATAGCCATTCTCTGTGGGGTGAGATGAAATCTCAGCATTATTTTAATTTGCATTTCTTGAATGACTAATAATGTTGAATATTTTTTCATATGTTTATTCCCCGTAAGTATTTCTTCATTTGAGAAGTGTGTGTTCATCTCAGATGCCAATTTTTCTAGAGGGTCTTTGAATTTGGGAGGCTTGATTTTTAAAAATTCTTTATATGTTCTAGATAGGAGTCCTTGTCTGAGGGGCAGTTGGATAAAACTTTTTCACAATTTGTGGGTTTTCTTTTCACCCTATTGGTGATTTGTTTTGATGTGCAGAAAATTTTCAGTGGGATGAAATCCTAGTTTTTGATTCTTTGAAGTATTTCCCATGCAGTTTGGTCTTTGTTCATGAACTCTCTGTCTACCCCTAGGTCTTTGAGAGTTTTACCTACCTTCTCTTCCAGTAGATTTAGTGTTTCTGTTTTGATATTTA
>NW_004955554.1:1990981-2024982 GCF_000276665.1 Chinchilla lanigera | reverse complement strand
TATAATAGGCCTCTTCTGGTTCCAGGTGAATTTTAGGAATGTTTTCTCTAGATCTGTGAGGTATACTAATGGAATTTTGATTGGGATTACATTGAATCTGCACAACAATTTTTGGAGTATGTCCATTTTCACAATGTTGGTTCTACTTACCCATGAGCAAGGAATATCTTCCCACTTTCTGAAATTCTCTTTGATCTCTTTTTTTAGAGTACTATAATTTTCACTGTATAGATCTTTTACTTGTTTTGTTAGATTTATTCTTAAGTATTTCAGTTTTTAAATGCTATTATGAAAGATGTGGTTTCACTAATTTCTCTCTCATTCTGCTTGTTGTTTGTGTACAGGAGTGCTATTAATTTATTCTAGAGTTTCTTTTACATATTTTCAAGTAGATTAGTGTCTAGAACCCTGGCTTTCTGGAAGAAAAGACCTAATTTTAAAAATGCAGTAAAGAAGAACATATTTTGTAAAGTTAATTGACCAATCATGAAAACAAATTTAATCCAACTCATTTCTCCACCACATAGCATAGGGATGGATTACTACACATTCAGTTCTTCAGTTTGACACCAATTTTATTGTGTGAGAAATGCCCGAGAGTAAAATTCAAATTCATTACCAAGTAAAGTTTGAATCATTTAGAAGACTGATGTCTCACAAAACTGATAAAACTGATGGCAGAACAGTTGCTAGACTTGTCAATGACATTAGAGAAATGAACAAACATTAAAATGGGACATGCCTTTCGAAAGATCAAACAATACTTCGGATAGCAAAGGAAGAGGTGGGCACACAGTGACGCAGACCTAGGGTTATTTTAAATTACCTTTTTAAGTAGTTAAAGAATTCTGGTCAAGACTTTGATGACAGAACATGCGTTCAGATCACAGCTCTACCTCTTACTGTGTGACCTTTGGCAAGTTACCTAAATTCGCTGAGTCTGGTTTCCTTATCTCTGAAACATCAGTGATAATTAAGCGATGGCCTCTTAAATTTGATGTGACACCTGTGCTTTCGAGTGTGAAAGGCTCTTCAAATACAGCCTGCACACGAAATGATGTAAATGTAGCTAAATGTGTGTTCAAAGCTAGCTTCCATGAGGACTCAGTGGCATAACAGCGGAGAACAGACCTCATACACTTGAGGTGCAGGGTGGGTTTGCACACACTAAAATCCAGTTCAGATGGAACCCTTTCTCCACTCCTGCTCCTGTGCTCTACCCAGCATGAAACTTACATTTTCGGCACCCAAGATCCAGTTTCCAAGTTCATCTCTCAACTCCAACCCTGGGCTTTTCCTGGGGCTACAAATTAATTACCACATGAGGCAGCATGTTTCCGTTTAATTACTTCTCCCAAATTTGCATAACCAAGCCCACCATGTTTTATAGCTGCCAGCTTCTAATGTCCTAAAACTTCATAATGAGTTATAAAATTTAACAATATCAAGATCCAAAAAGATCCATCCACCCATCACCTCTTCTCCTCTGGCGCTAGAGGAAGTAGAAATCCCTGGTCTCTGCGTTCTTCTTCCTTAGTGTGGATCAGACCCAGTTCAACCTCGTGCCCAACTATTTCTGCCTCCCAAGCTAGGGAACAGCATGGTAGGGTAAATCAGAGTGTCCGCCAAGTCAGACTTTTACAGCAATACAGCAATGCATCTTTTCACTTATCAATATCTTAAATACTGCATAAAAAAATAAAAATTTAATTATATTTAATTTTTTTTCTTTGGCTCAGGTTTCTTTATTGTTAAATTTTTCCCCTTAATTTAAAATGGTTGGATAGATAATTGTTTATTTAATTCTGATGGTCTGTCACCATTTCCTGAGTGAGTTTTTTCTGTGGGACCCTGTCAAGAACAAGGATGAAGGAGAATTGTTGGTCCTATTTGCTCTGTATAACAAACCATGCACTGAAGGAAAACTGCGGCTTCGTACTTTGCTGCCAACTGTTCTGATGAGATGTGAAATCTCACTCTTATCTCTCCTCCCAAAACCTAGCTGGATATCTCAGGTTCATCTTTGCTATTTGGATTTCCCCTTTTAAATTTCTTCTGTAATACTAGGATTTCAACAAATACTTTAGAATCTGTGGTGAAATCTGAACTTTATTTTTTTATTTCTTTTTAAAGATAATTCATTGGAGAAAAGGAATGGGAAATAGGAATGGGGTAACAGGGAATAGGAATAGCTCCTGAGAGACAGGAGGGGTTTCAGATGGGCTGTCCCTGAATTTTAATAATTCTTCTTCATGTGGCAATTTTCCTTCCAGCAATATGCTTCAAATTGGTTTCACTTTTCAATATATCACTCTGCCGTTGAATAGGATCTCACTGAGGATGTCTCAGCAAACACTTAAACAACTTAAAATTTCCATCACAAGCTTACAGTATTTCTTCATCTCTCCTAGGTGTTTCATGTATGTCATTTGTGGTCAGGCACTCAGTCACATATCATATTCTTTTTGGCTTTGAGAGCATGTGTCATTTCTTACACACACATGAGTGTGTTGTGCTTGAAATTATGACTCAGAATGTGATGGCCTGACATGCATGGACGTGCTCCTGCCCGCAGCATGGCATGTAGGGAACGATCATCGGGGGGGAAAAGTTAAATGATGTTTTGTTGTGAAAAGAAGTATAGAACCCTTGTGTATGGTTTATATGCATGGATGGTGAAGTCCCTAGAAATATTTAAAGAATAGCTAGAAATATTTAAAGAATAAGACTGGAAGGGGCTGGGGATTTAGCTCAGCGGCAAAAGCACCTGCCTGGCAAGCACAAGGTCATGAGTTCGGTTCCCGGTACCGGAAAAAAACCAAAAAAAAAAAAAAAAAAAAAAAAAAAAAAAAAAAAAAAGAATAAGACTGGACATAAATATTGTGAACCAGGAGCAAAAGTCATTAATGAATTATGGGAAAGAATAGGAAAAAATTGTTATCTGAATGGTGGAGAGTCAAAGGAATATCGTCTCTCCCTCTCCCCCATCTCTCTCTCTCTCACTCTCTATTATCTATCCATCATCTATCTATCTATCTATCTATCATCTATCTATCTACTATCTATCATCTATCATCTATCTATCTATTATGTATCTATCTATCTATCTATCTATCTATCATCTATCATCTATCTATCTACTATCTATCATCTATCTATCTATTATCTATCTATCTATCATCTATCTATCTATCGTCTATCTCATCTGTTGTTGCCTATGTATCTTCCCATTTATCTGTGTGGGAAAAACCTGATTTTAGAACAGAAAATAATTCAAATGTGCCCAGAGGGAATGTTCAGTAATCTACCGCCTTTGCGTGGAATGAGAATAAATGTAGAAGTAAAATTAGCTTCCAATTAAGTTAATGAAAATTACTAGATGAAAGGTTTTATTAAGGGACAGCCAGACTTTTGTAAAGTCAATATGAGGATGAAGATATTTTTGTAAACTATTGACAGAAAAAGGTTTATGATTTTAAAAATAGCAGGGTTTCCATAGCACAAGTGATGCATTTGGGTTTGGAGGGATGGAGGTTGTGTCCAGTTGGCCTTGGGCTCCCCGGGGTACGGAGTAAACCAGGAAAGAGCGCAGAGGGAATCGTCCAACTCGTCCTCCAGAGAGTGCGCACCCCGCCTGGTGCTCCACACCGCAGTGGCTCATGACTTGCAGGGGGTGCTTTCCGAGTCCCTGCACAGACAGGAGGAGCAGCTGGTACTGCTGGACCCACTGTGCGCTATGTTCTTCCCTGCACTTGCCTGCAGGGATGCAGTTCAGTTCCTCCATCAGCTGTAGGAGAAGAGTAACAGTCATAACTAGTAATAAACTAGAACACTGAAAACAAGAATCAGACATAAAATTGCCAGCATCTTCATTCCTGTACTTGGAGACAATGCATTATTAAGTAAAATAAATTCCTGGAGCTCAAGTGCTGTGCAGTAGAGGGTACTAACGTGGTGAGGAACGGGAGGACAGAGTCTGCCACTCGACTGTGTGGGCGGGGCTTTTCATACCCCCTGGAGGCGGAACCTGGATAGTGCAGATGCCATCATGCCACTCAGGAGGGTACACGGCTTAAAGCTTATTGGATGTGTACTTCTGGAATTTTCCATTTAATATTTTTGGGCCACAGTTGATCTTGGGTAACTGAAACTATGCCAAGCAAACCCACAGACGAGGGAAAGTTATTATGTTTGGTCCTGCAGGGGAGATCAGGGAACGCACAGCAGGCTTCACTTGGCAGGATGGCGTCCTCGACTTTGTTCGCAGCCAACACACAGTGTTTGAAGGAAAACAATGCTAGCGTCTTGCAGGATCCTTTTCTGGCCTTTTCCCACTTGGTAAATATGCATAGAATGTAAGCAAGCAAAGCCATTCCCTCTGGAATCTAATTTTAAATAAGCAGCTGTATTGATATTTTGTTTTAAACTTTTCCCCATTTAGATTCCGTTATTTTAAAGCTGATTCACTTTATAAATGCATATTAGCATGAAATGTTTTCCTAATGTGCACACATGCTAACTCTTTATTAAAATAATAAGTAGAACTACTTGTTCACAAGGTTTAGACTATTATGTTACACATATTTGACTTAAAATGTCATTTGCTCAATGACTACTATATGTGACTATATTTAAAAGATTAAATAAAAATAAAAAATAAATAAAAGTAGGTATTATGAAGTTAATAGGAAGGGCATGACATTGATATATTTATACATTTAAATATATCAAGTAACTGTCTTAAAATGATAATAAATGTTACACAAAAGAATGACCATTTAACCTTTATATTGAACTGATAGTTAACCATTATTTAAAAGAATTTTAAAAGGTTTTTATATAGTCAGCATATTTACCATAAGATTCATAAGATATTTTTGTCTCATAGTTAAAAAGCTGCTTTAATAGGAAGAAACTAAATGCACATGAATAAGAAATTGAATGGGTAGAGAAGACTTTCAGAGAGTGACTTGTAGGTAATTCTGTTTTAAGGTAAAAGGGAGAAAGGAATTTGTCCAAGTCACTCCTTCTAGAAGAATGGTCATTTCATTTTTCATTGTTTTCTTTGTTTCATTTTACACCCATAATGCTGTCAGTCGTACAAGATAAGGAAGCAGAAAACCAGGTGTTGGTTTAAAATGACACAGTCAGTGCCAATAGGTGGGATGCAGGCAGGTGTGGAAGTTATGCTGCTAGTGCTGAAAGTTTCAGAATCGTAACAGTAAGAATTAGTATTTAACAGAGAAGAATTAGTATTAACAACTGTCAGTTCATTTTAAGTTTTTTTTCTAATATGTACAGGACACCTGGAATATTACAATTGAGGGATTATTTATTTTAAAAATGTTATTTGTAGGATCTTTCTTTAGAATTTTAAAATGCACTTAAAAGTCTTGCCCTCAGATTTGAGAATCCTTACGGACTATGTGGGATGCTTAAAAGCAAAATACTTTTCCTTCTACCAGTAATTTAATAAATATTTCTTCAAGTGGTCTTTCAAAAGACTAATATTGGCTATGTGGGTTGCTTTTTGAAATGTTACATTGGGTACATTAGAAAGTCTAAAAGAAAACTGGAAGATTTAATTATTCTCATCGAATCCTTTCCTTTTAATACTGCTCTTACAGTATGGCATCATTTTTTATGATTAAGTTATTAAAATGTATAACAGTAATTATTGACCCTATCCATTCACATTGTTTTTAGAGCTCTGTTGGCAATGTATTATTGTCTTATTTAATTATTGCATGTTTTTGCTCACCTTCTCTAGACTAAAATGTCCAGTAGGGCAGGGATTGTGCCATCTTTATTCAGTTATATACCTCCTGATATACCTCACTGATATACCATTAACATGGCTCTTGGCACATAATTTCAAAGAAGGAAAAGAAAGAGAAAGGCAAGTAGGAAAAGGAAGGAAGGAGGGAGGGAGGAAGGAAGGAGGGAAATATGATACCAGATTTATTAGAAAAATTACTCCTATTACATGGAGAAGCATAAATCTAACATCCACAGTGTGTATTTCTATGACAAAAGTGTCCTTAGGCTTTTATAAAATCTACATGATTTTTCTGTAAAGAAATAAACTTATCTACCATCTTTCAGCTTCACAAATGATTCTGGTCCACTTATTCTCAAAATAGGGAGCAAGAGCCCTGACTCTGCCAGGTAACAGTGAACGCAAGATGATCGTGCCTAGCACAGTAAGAGCAACGGGTAAGGGAAGGGGTTCAAAGGACTGCACGGGGGTGCTGCCCCACACAGAGCTGATGGTGGTAGGTGACTCCTGTCCCCACCGAGAGGACACAGCAAAGATCCAGGGACCCTCCACTGCTCTCCTCCTCCTCCTCATAGCACAGTCACTTGCTTTCCTTCATCTCTTTTCAGAATTAGTTTAATAAACTTGAGTTTCCAAACCATGCTATCTTCGAGAAATGTAATGCCCAGATAGCTCTGTAGCAGGGAGACACTAGTTCTGTACCCAGTTCTTGCACATTGCATTTCTTTGCTCAGTTTACCTTTACACAACTTATTATCTGAGGTACACGCATTTCTGACAACCTCTATGTGCATATCTGTCTAGAGATATCGCTATAGGTTATTTGCCCAGGCCTTACTAAAATATAAATTCTACATGGGTGCACTTTTGTAAAAATTATTTTTAGTGGACACATAAAAATCATATGTATTTATGGGGTACCATGTGGTGTTTTCATATATGAATACATTGTGTAATGTTGCATGAGGATAAACATATCATCCTGAACCTTTACATTTCCTTCTGAGGAAAACATTCCACATTCTTTTTTCTTTTTTGAAGTATTGTCAGTAATCACATAGCATGCAATAGCACATTTATTCTTTGCTTACGCAACTGTAAATTCTTCAACATTTTTACTCTTCAGTCCTATGTTTCCTCCTTTTGAGTAACTTCATATTCACTCACCAAACTTCCCTGGTCCCACACTATGCACTACACTTCCCACCCTCTGGTTACTGCCATTCCACTCTAATGCACTATGACATAAACCTATGTGCCTTCCACATGAGTGAGACCATGCAGGCCTGTCCTTCCATTCCTTGGTTGTGTCACTTAAAGAAATGTATTCCAGTTTCACCCCTGTTGTAGCAAATGACAGGCTTTTAACCTTTTTCATAGAAAAGTAATATCCTGTGGTGTCCATACACCACCACATTTTCCTCGTTCACCAGTTAATGAACACCTCGATTGTTTCTATTTCTTCACTGTTGTGAACGATGCTGCAATCAACATGGAAGAGAAGATATTTCTCTCACAGACTGATTTAATTTCCTTTGGAAATCTATACACAAGAGAAGGGTTGCTGCATTATACACACCTCTTTCTAATTTTATGAAGCTGCTCCACACGGCTTTCCATAATGGTGTGCTGATCAAAATTCTAGCCCACAGTGTGAAGTTTCCTTTTCTCCACATCTGCACCAGCGCTCTTTTTTTTAAATTTTTTTTTTACATTTTGGTAATTATTATTCTAGCTGCAATGAGATGATACCTCATTTCTGTGTTGTAGCTCTTGGACTATTAATGATATTGAGCTCTTCATATACCTGTTGGCGTAGTATTTAGGATATCTTCTCATGAAAGGTGTCATCTTCGATGAGCTGCTCACTTTCTAATTGGGTTTTTAATTTGTTTTGTTCCTGAATCATTTGTGTTTTTACATAATCTGTATTTTAATGCTTTATCAGATATATAGTTTGAAACTATTTTCCCCATTGTGTGAGTTTTAACTTCACTGTATTGATTAATTCTTTGTTGTGTGGAAGCATTTTAGTTTGTTATGATCCTGTTTACTTTTGTTTTGTTAATGTACTTTGGCAACTTAACGAAAACACAATCTTTGATCATTCTAGTATCCTTAAATTTTCCCTCTGTATCTCCTTTGGATAGTTTCAGTTTTTAATCATTATAGTTGATTTTTATATTTCATGAGAGTAGAGGTTTAGTTTCATTCTTTGGTATAGACAACTAATCTTTACAGCACCACTCACTGAAGACAGTGTCTTCTCTTCTCTGCACATTTTTAACAACTGTCAGAGATTACTTGTCTGAAGTTGTGTGAGTTTACTTCAAGCCTCTCAACTCCGTTCTGTTTGTCTATGTAGCTGCTTCTATTGCATTGCCATGCCTTTGCAATTGAAACACCTTTGTAGTTTACTCTGAAGTCAGGTGGTGGAGTGCTTTCTGTTTTGTTCCTCTGTTCATGTTGCCTTGGCTGTTCATCCTTTTTTCCTTGGTTCCCTGTGTACATACACTCCTGCTTGCGGGTGTGCAGGTGGGGGTGGGGGTGGGGATTCTGTATGAATTGCAGGATTTTTTCTAGTTCTGTGAAGAATGTCGTTGATGTTTTGATAGGAATTGCTTTCAATATGCAGATCACTTTCAGTATTATAGAAATTTTATCACTGTTGTTTTTTTAAATCCACAAACATGTGATATATTTTAGGACCCTTTCCATATTTCAGGACCCTTCTGAAGTCACTTTGGGCCAAATGCAGTCAGGAAAAATTGTAGAAATCTATCACTTTGGTCTGATATGTAAATTTAATTTGAGTAAAATGTGAGACCAAAACAAAACAACAGCAAAAACCAATGACGGATTTCCCCTCCGCTCTCGGTGGCATCTCCACTTGCAGCGCTGTTGTGCTCCGGTGAGCAGCGAGTACTCACTGTCCACAACACCGATTAAAGCCCAGGCAAAGCATTTTGCACCCCTCCCCGCTGTGGTGGCAAATATCAGCCCGGACAGCACAGTTTTAGAGCATACACAGCAACAGAGAATTCGCAAGACTCTAGACGTGCCAGTGGCAGTCTCTGAAGTGCGATCTGTGAACCGCTGGCGACCTGATTAGAGTGTGCTGGAGGCCGCACTGACCATGTGCCACACGGCCCTGGGACATAGCGCGACATCCCATCCTCATTTAGTTTAATTCAGGCAACGAAAATGTCATCCTAAGAGTGTGCGGAGTAGGTTTAAAGGTATAGCACAAAAGCGTCCGAGGATAGTTAGAAAATGGCACCAGTGATGTGTCACTGTTGCCCGACGAATGTCTGAAATTATCTGTCTTACTCAAAGAAACGACAGCCCCCGAGAGTCACACCGTAGCACACACACTGGCAGCTGGGAGCCTGCAGAGAATTACTGGAGGATGCATGCCATCCAAAGGATCATTACTCTTAATTGTAGTGATCACTTTAGGGTTCATACTGTCGCTTCTGTCTTGCACTTGACTATGTGTGGGATAATTTTCCCGTTCATTTTCTGGCTGAGGGAAGGTAAAATGATTTGGCAGAAATTATAGAGCTCTGAAATCACGTTGGAAGGACCCGAATACAGAAAATACTCACAATCAGGAGAGTGTGAGAAAGCTGCATTTCAGTCCCGGGGACTCAGCACCAAGTCCCAGGCACTTTGGTGATTTTCTTCACCCACACGTGGACAGGGTTCCGCCCTCTGTGAGGGCGTCAGTCCCTTCCCGCTGTGGAGACAGTCGTCGCCTTCCGTGGCTGAGGAGCTGCGCACAACCCCAGAAGACTGTTTCCAGCTGGCGAGGAGGTTAGGCAGAGGAGGGATAAACTCTGACTCCGTTTTCCACAAATAGTATGAGAAGAAAAAGGTCACAAACTGCCTCACTATTTTTGGGAGAAAGAGAATTATTTTGACATAGGACACTGAGACACAGGACAAAATTTACATACGGACTTATTTCCTAAAATTAGCCTAGATAAAACAAAGTAGATGTCTAAAATACAAAATATTCAGACTTCTTGGGTCCTACTGTGAGGCTATATTAGAAACTTTGTACAAATTCTCAGTACATGTCTTAACATTATAATTTTGCTTTTGAAATAGTTAAAAATAATTGGAAACCTGGACTTTCCTTAGGCTTATTTCATTGTCCCACTGCAGATTTAAATTGATCTATTATGTGAAGATTGCCTGTGATTGATTATATTAAAGGAATGTGAAGATTCAGATATAAAAGTGTGGCTATAATTTGCTTGTCAGGTGATAAAACAGGAGGATCTTTCCAAGGATCATTCTGAATGCACTTTGTATGATCTGGTGAAGTTTGATGATCTCAACGCAGACAAGCACCTGGCCCTGGAAGAGTTTTATAGAGCATTCCGTGAGTACAACATTCAGTCTCTAAATTCTTCGTGTTCTTTTTTTGTTTCTTTACACAAGATGGTTTGCTAGTTTAACGTCTGAGTAAACAGTGTTTCTTAAGTGATATAACTGAAGGGATTTCAGTTTTCAGTTTCATCAACATATATGGGAAAGCTGAAGGATTTATCAGTTGTGAAATGGGCAGTTGGAAAGATTGATGAACCTCTGTTCCCTGTGGGTCTAGTTTGAGACGCTGGCTGTACAGTGTTGATTTTGAGGGTATGTGGAAGGGGACACAGCCAACAGTATGCTGGTAACGTATAAGAGAAACGATTTGATGTGTTGTGCAGTGACGAACTTTAGTTTCATTAGGAAAGCAGATTATATTGACAAATGAGGATTGTGTATATTTGAAGAGCTATTCCTTTTTAGGTTTGTGCTTTCATTAAAATGAAAAATTCTATTTACATTAAGGTACCTGGGAGTGATTTACATATGGATGAATTACTTAAATGTCTTAAAATCAATAATTGTACTTTATAAAACAGTTATGAAGATGACTTGGTCCCCATATATTTTCTATCAGATTATTCTTTAAAAATAATCCAAAGATTAAGAAGCAAGAAACATAAAATAAAAAAGCAAGAATTGTGTACAAAAGACATTTTTTTTAAAAAATTAAGTAGGTGGTGTTTGGAAATGATCAAAACAGCAAACTTCGACAGACCACATTCAGTTTAGCACATAGGACAGTACACCAGCTGGTCCAAAACAGTACAACTTTCTGTCCATAAAGATGCACATAAGGTACATCACATAAAATGGTATCTTCAGAATTATCCCTAGTGTCTTACCAACCATCACTGGACTTACACTGAGGAAGTTACTTAAATTTTTTCTTCTTCTTAAAATCATATGAATGAAGTTAATTTCTGCAAAACATTAAACTTTATGCAATATTTAATGGAACCAAAATAATAGAAGCAGTTGAATATTGTAAATTTCTAAGACAAGGTATAAATATGTCATTAGAATTTAATTAAATTACATTTCTACTTTAACTTAAAAGGTAGCATGGAGTACAGGTAACTCAGTTAATTGTTGAGCCCTTAAAATAATTTTATAAGGCCAGCGTACTTTTAAAACTAACAAAAAAGTAAGCAGTATTACAATTCTATGTATATTTGAATAAACTAAAACAGAATTTAAAAAATGAATTGTTGATTTTGTTATTAAACTTACCTTGAGTTAATCATGAGCTCTACATGTTTCTACTAAGCTTTGCTTTATTAGCTGAGTTCTTCTGTGTACGTACGGAGGTGGGGGCAGGGAGAAAATGACAGTATCAGGGTGAACTATACATGAACATATAAATACTGTAGTGTATTCCACACTGTACAGCAACATTATACAATGCAAGAGACACACATTATACAAAAGCCTGTATGGTGTTCTGAGTGCATTGAGGATATGATCCTTACTTCTGGTAGCAATTGAATTTATCTTTAGGGTGTCTGCATTTGAACTCTGGAGTGCGCAACTGGCAGGACGGAAAGAATAAAGAGGCAAAGGTCAGACACCTGACACTCCAGGGTGTTTAGAAAACCACCACAAACAAGTGCCAATACATTCCAGGTTCCAATTCTTTAAAATACATTGTTTTATAATTTTATTAACTTATTAAACGTTCTATCAAATTGCCCAATCCCCACCTCACACTGGGAGAATATATTTATATGACTAAGTTAAAAAAAAGAATCGAAATCTGTAATGATAAGTGGAAATCATTTCAAGACATAAAGTTTATCAAGCACCAAGAAGAGCTTCACTGAAGATATTTGTGCAGGACTTTTATTCAGAATATATTGTTGGTGTTTCACAAGTGGCAAGAAAAAAGCACCAGTGTGGAAAATGTTCTCTTCATGACAGCCAGCGAAGACTCTGAGAAACGAACCCTAGCACACCAGTTGGTAAGAATCTTGCCTAGAATACTGCTGCTTGCATCGCTTGTGGGGAAGAATGATACCATATTTCAGGGTAGTGCTGATGTTGCTAAGGAGGTACTGGTCTAAGAAAAATGACACTTCACAATTCAAAAATCAAAATCATCCATACAAAACATAAAAAGAGAGTAAAACAGCATTTTCATATAAAAGGTTGAGTTGTACTGGGCACCATCTAATTTGAGTAGAAGAAATTCTGTGTGAGTACATTAATGACTAGAAAGTGATAATAACAATTTTATAGAGATTATTCACATTAAATGCAATGAATTCCATGCGTATTGTAATGATTCTTCCATTGGGTCAAGTTATATATAATATAAAATTTCCACATTGTCAATATTTAAAGATATAAAGATACAGTAGGTAAAAAATACATGGCAATTGCCAGTCATGGATTGGTGTTTCACGTTGTTTTTATTATGGATAATTACCAAGCAAGCTAATAATATTAATGTGTTTCTGTCCCCACTCAGAGTACATGTTTTTCTAAGTATTGCTGTGATTATGGGGAATATTTTAATATTTTGTGGTCTTATCAAGTAGTATGCTTCTATTCAATTTCACACTGCACCCTTATTCAAACAAGGGCTAAAAGTATGTACTGTTCCCTCAGAGATGAGGAAACTGACTTGTCTGAATTGCGTCTGCATGAGTGAGGAGATATTTACATTGAAATGTAAACTTTAAACATGTATCCATTTATTTCTCTCCATCTGTACTGATACCTTATGACTAACACACTTGGATCTTGTCAATTCTAGTCTTGGAAAGCCATTCAAGTTGAAAATACTAAGGTACTACTAATAAAAAATGTATAACAATAGTGGGAAAAGAAATCTATTGGAAGTCATATACTAAGTACCTTTGTGCATAGCATGCTGTGATAGTCAGAGTGCTTAAAAATGACTTTCCTTCCACCTTATGAACATGGAATCTCAGACAGAGGATAGATGTAACAGATGTATTAAAGAGTTTGCAACTGGAATGCATTCTCCTGCATAAATTCTTAAAAAACTCAGAATACTTACAAAGCACTGAGTAGAAAAATTCAGAGAAGTTAACCAATTTTATAATTCACTAATTGTTTTCTAATAGATATAAGGTTAGACAGATTGCTTGAGTTCCAGTTTATTACTTTTTCTAAAGTGTAAAATGGAAGTAAAGGATCATTTGCAAACAGAAAAAGGTAAAATTAAAAAGTAGCACATCATCAAGTGCTATAATACCACTGCAATGTTATTATAGTGGTTCTAAGTTTCTGTATAAAGTAGCTCTTTTTTCTTTATGAAGAAAACAAATTATTCTAAAGGTGTTCCATAGGCATTTACTATTTGTAATTTTTCTCCAGAATTTGGGGCATTATTTTTAAAATACTTTGATTTTTACCAAGGTATTTATACTAAATCCTCAGGGCGAGCATCGGGTACCATATTTTACACACAGCCTACTTTCAGCCACAGGGTAAGAAGTCTGTTTAATGGGACCCCAAAAGTGGAGAGTGCAGCCAGTGCCTTCCACTCTAAGGTCAGAGGAGATGCCCCCTCTCCCTAGCTTTTGTTTTCAGGAATATTTTTAATGAAGTGTGCACATTTTGTATTGAAAACAATTTTATAAAATTAAAAATGACATTTCATGAAAAGTAGTATTTTGCTATCTGCTAAAATTAAATAAATCTGTAAAAGTAAGTTAGATTTGCATAAATGTCATGTTTTTCATTTAAATCTGTAGGAAAATGTGATTTTTCAATGAAGATGACCATACACTGAATTGAAGCATTTAATCTCAGAGGCAATGTTCAAATAAATGTCTGTATTTACTTATTTTTGCAATGAGACTCAAGATGCTGGGTGAATGTACAAGAATATTGATTTTAGCAATAGGTACTTTCCTATAGAATTTTTAGATAACACAGAAGTATTTGGTTACCCAGATAATGCATGTTTATTTTGAAAATGCTTCTATGTATTTTGTTACCTTAGTTAAATCATAAGTGGTTTTGACTGTAGTACCAGACCATAAAATTGAGATGAGTCTGGGTAATTCTGATAGATTCTTAAAGTTCCTATTAAACAGTTCTATGTTCAATTTTTCCCAGACCAAATAAATATACTATAAAAATAGGTATTTTTGAGCATTCAACTTCTAATGTCACATTTAAGTAAATCTCTATTACTTTAAAATGATCTTTATGTGTCGCAAAATCCAAAAGAAGATACTAGACATAAAAATAGTTTGCACAAGAATAATACGCTTACGTTGTGAACATTATATTTACACAAGTTGTATAATTTTTCTATTGTTCTCTGGTCTTAAAAAGAATATATAACTAAGTTCCTAAAACTTCAAAAGTATTACAAAACACAAGGTATTTATTTAAAATCACATAAATGGTTCCCGGTACTGGAGAAAAACAACAACAACAAAAAAGACGAAAAAAAAAAAAATCACATAAATGCTAGGGCTCATATTCAAAGTGTTGTTGTTCCATGGATAAGACATTTCTTAGTGGAATATAGTTTTGATAGCAGTGACTTTAGAATGCAAAAAAAAATCATTTTTCTAGGAAATCACAATTTCTGTACTAAATTTTTACTAATTGGAACCATTTAATTACCAGAGCAATAAAATATGAATATTACATTAAACTTTAAGCTTATTAATTTGTAAGTATATGAAAACTTTTATGTGAGGAAACAAAGCAATGTTTAACGAATAGAATTCAGAATTAAAGGTTAGACCAAAGCAGGACTGGTAAAACACCAGCAACCCTCTGTGTCTGGAAACCGAGTCACAGGCAGAATCATCTGGACTGGTGAGAGATCAGATGGGGATGCTCAGGAGAAGGCTGAGGCAATAATAATAGTATTTGATTTTCAAATATGTATATTAATCTGAGCAGTGATGACACTTTTTAATGGTGGGAAACAGAAAGGGAAGCCAGTTTAGGGAAAACATTGAATTAAAGTAGGATATTTTCACTGGGAGTGGTGACACAGGTCTGTAATCTCAGCACAGAGGAGGCTGAGGCAGGAGGATAGCTGCGAGTTCGTCCAGCCTGGGCTTTATAGTGAGCTCAAGGCCAACCTGCACTGTAAAACGAGGCCCTTACAGGTCCCTCCCCAAGCCCAGTCACTTGGACATTCAGGCTTCAGACATGGTCTGGGCTGGAGGGGACCAGTAGAGTATTGGGCAGGAACTTAAACTGAAAATGTAGAGATGCAGCAGGAAGGCCAGAGTCCGTCATCATCCTGAAGTCTTGATAAGGGCTGGAGTAACAATTTCCAGGGTAGAGACCAAGACAAGAGCGTCGCTCTGGTGCCTGCTGGACCTGCCAGTGTGGAGCATTGGTGGCCGTCACCACACGAGCAGAAGTACTGGTGTCAGAGTGGAAATTTCTCAGGAGAGAGGGTGGGTGCAAGAGACTCGGAGAAACAGCAGCGCTGAGTTACGAGGCAGATCATCTGTGTGTCTGTCAGGTGTGGACATATTTAGGTAAAATCAAAAACAGAGAGCTCACAATGGTTTTATAATGAGTGCAGTAACACTTTTGAAGCCCAGGCCAGGCAAGGGGTTGGAACTGAGGCAGAGGAGGTGCAGTGTCTATGTTGCTGATAATGTTCCTTTGTTTTGAATTGCATGGTGATTTCAGAAGCGTTTTGACAGTGAGTCTTGAGTTGTCTCTTTTTAATCTATGCTCTAGTAAAGAAGAATTTACCAGGCAACTGAATATGTCTCTGGAGACAGAGCTCATGAAGAAGCCCTGCAAGACCACAACATACATGAAAATTAAAAAAAAAAGAACAAAACTCTGTAGATTTCTAAGTTTATCAATTTGGAAACAATGTGTGAGATATTAACACAGTGGGTAATAAATAGTTTCCTACACAGATCAGTGTAACAGGAAATCTTGAAGCAACTTGAGTAGACTGACATTTTTGCGAAACATTTCTTGTTCTGCCTACTTGGATTTTAAAGCTAATAAGCACATTGTTGTTCTATGGTTACACTTACCATGCCAGCAGTTGCAGATACCTGCTGCCTTGGTGAGCACAGGTCTGCACCAGTTCTTCTGCCAGTAGTTTGCACTCTGTTACTATCGCTGTCTGGCTGCTTCAGAACCTACAGACAAAAAGCGTGCCAATCTCGGCTGAGGCCCAGCCCACAGGCAGACATTTCAGAAGAACAGTTTCTTGCTTTGAAACAAAATAAGAAACCAGGAAGGAGATACCAGTCTCAGGTATAATTTTGAGAAGAATGAGGGTGTCAGATTCTTCCCATTTCAGGAAGGCCCGTCCTGCCCTGGTCATCTAATTTGCTGTGGCTGAGTGGCCTCACTCTGTACAGCTGCTGTTCTGCGGTTCTTCACACCTGCACCTTTTGCCGTCTCCCACACTGAGTTTCCCCTGGCGAAGTCTGCCACTGATCTAATTACACATGACACTACACATAATGCAGAAGGAGAAACAATTATTTATTTTGTTTTATTTTCTTCTACTTGCAGTGAAACATTTAGATTCTTATGCATCACTCCCTGTGCCATGCAAATACTAGGGAGGACAGCATTCTCCAACTCCAAGTGATATTGCAGTGGAGACACTCAAAAGGAAATTGACCCATCATGCTTGCTTTCCACACCACAACAGCCCTTATTGGGCATACCCGAGTTTTCAACTTCTCTTAATAGAATTTAATTTTAATTGATCAATTATTATTTAACAACTTAAAATGAGTTGAATGAATATATCAAATTTCAGTCACTAGTTGTTTTCTGAATTCCCTTCTTTAGGTAAGTCTGAAAAAACTCATTGCACTTACATTTCACAGCTGAAAATTTCTTTAAAGGATTCTGCTCTGCCAAAGAACCTTTCAGGGAGGCATTTACCAAATGAATGCTATTATGACTGTAAAATAAAGTGCATTTCAAATACATTTGATCGTGCATAGTGTTATGGTTTACTCCTAGATGTTCCACCATAGCCCCATGCTCTCCTAGGCAGGGCTTTTGGGAGGTGACTGGAATATGAAGGTGGGGTACTCAGTGGATTAGTCCCCTGATGAGTCCGCAGTTAAACATGCATTGGGAGGTGAGGCCTGGTTGGAGAAGGAGAGTAACTGGGTACAGTCTTTGGAGGAGACTATCACCCTTCCCTTCATTGCTGTCTGCATCCTGGCATGAAGTGATTCCTCATGCTGCCCTGCCTTGAACCCAACTGAGAACCAAAATAAACCTCTCTTTCCTTAAACTATGGTGTCAGGTATTTTGTAAGGTAATTAAGAGAGATCTTGGTACCAGGGAATTGGAGTCATTGCTGTGCCCATGTCAGAGCATGTAGTTCAGAAGCCTTTGGAACTGGCTTGTTTTGGAGATGCTGGCTGTAGAAGCAGCCCTAGAGTGCTGTAAGCTGAACTTGGTGGGAGATTCTGGTTGGAGCTCACAAGACCAGAATGCTGATAGAAAGGCAGTCGGTATAGGCCAGGCTTAGGAGATTTCAGTTAGGAACAAGGTCTGCATTGTAAGATGGACTTCAAGCCATGTGTTTTGCTTTGGCAGAATTTTGTCTGCATCTTGCTCATGTGCCGAGCTTTTGGGATCTCAACTAAGGGCTGTGGACTAACTAATCTGGTGGAATTAATTTTAAGGTTGTCCAAAGTTGAGGTTATAGCATGACTGCTTTGGAGGGCTTTTTACCAGCTCTGCCATAAAAATCAAGAGCAAAAGGCACAGTTAAGTGATTTAAAATCTTTTCAGCTTCACTAGAAAGGGAACTCCTATAAAATTGGGGCCTGCAAACAGAGAAGGAACAGAGGAGAGCTTGGTTGGTGAAAAGTTTAACATTAAAATGAAGCCAAGTACTTTGGAGCAGGTCAATAGGAAAATTGTCTTGGAGAATGTGAGAGAACAAGGCTCAAGCCTTTGCAGACTCAACATTGCAAAGGTGAAAGAATTTGCTTTGAGAAGACACCCCAGAGGTACCATGCTCTAGCATGGCAGCAGCCTAGGGCATGGGAATCGATTCTCCAGAATTAAATTCACCATGCTCAGGCATCCAGGCACCCAGAGGCTTCTGGAACCACTGGCAAGATGGAAGAGAGTTCAGCTACTGCTCCAGATGGTGTCAGACCTTGATGTCATTTATAGGGTGTTGGTTTTTGGTGCACACAGAGTACAAGAGTTGTTGGGTCATGGAGGCTTCCACCCAGATTTCAAAAGAAGGCTGGGGAGGTAAGGCACTGTGCCCCTAAGTGGGCACTGTATGAAGCAGTGAGTGTGAAGCATAAAGTGCAGAGGTGGGGAAATTTAAGAGGGCCAGGGTACAAACAAAAAGTTAAATGAACAGAAGCATAGTAGAAGCAAGGCTGGAGGGCAAAGGATGATCGCTCAAGCTTTGGCACCTGGAGAAGGGGACAGGAGAGAAAACATGAAAGACAAACAAAAGGTTACTGAAGTGAACCCGAAAGGCTAGAGGTGAAGTTGACTCACTTGAAAATATCAAAATCAAGAGATATAGTTGAGGAAATAGAGAAGAGGACTAGAACAGGGCAAAAATAAACAGATCCCCCAATACTGAAAGACCAGTCCAAAAATGGGCATCTGAGATGAATGAACATTTCTCAGATGAAAAAATACAAATGACAAGTAAATATATGAAGAAATGTTTGAATTACTGGTCATTCAAGCAGTGAAAATTAAAACAGTGATGAGATTCCATCTCACTCCAGAAAGAATGTCTATCCTCAAAAAATCAATAACAAATGCTGGAGGGACTGAGGCGGGCAAAAGGAACCCTTCTCCACTGTTGGTAGAAGTGTAACCACTGTGGAAATCAGTGTGAAAATGCCTCAAAAACTAGTGCTAGAGGTCTCAATCGACCTAACTATTCCCTTTCCTGGTATCTTCCCAAAAGAATTAAGAAAACATGAAGGTCAAAACAAAAGGTTACTGAAGTGAGTAATATCACTTTGAAAATATCAAAGCACATACCACAACGATGTGTGTGTACTATGTTTATAGGAGCACAGTTTGTAGTAGCTAAATCTTGGAAACAACCAAATGCCCATCAACTGATGAATGGACAAAAAGTATGTGGGTTTTTTTTTAATACTCAGTCATAAAGAAGGATAAACTTGAGAGATTTATAGCTAAATGGATGGACCTTGACTCCTAAGTGAAATAAATTCAACAAACCTATAACTAAACCTATAACTATCACACTGTCTCTCTGGTGTGAGAAATGAAAGTATAACAGATATTGTGAAATAGGAAAAAGTTGTTCAATAGCAAAGGAGAATGAGGAAGAAGGGAGGGGCTATGGGAGGAAAAGAAAAGAAATAAAATGGGAACAGAAGGATATAATAGAAACAAAGTTTTGTAAATAAAGAGAAGAAGAGGGGTTGAAGAGAGGGGAGGGCTTGGGAGATAAAGAGGAATCAAGATATATCAAATACAGATATAAATTCTCTATGATAAATGTGATCATTATGTGTGTCTCAATTATACCAATAAACAAATTATAATAAAATATGGACAAAACATAACAAAACGCAAAGGGTGCTATCTAGCTTAGTAATTTTTAATTTTGTAAAAAATTTTAGCAATCACATTAAGAAGAGAACAGAAACAAGTAAAATTACTCTAAAAACATTTGATGTATTCCAATATGTCTATATACAAATATAGTATATCATAAATATAATAGATATAAAAAGCTGGTGAATATCTTTCATTCTCTTTTCCTTTAAACCTGATTATGGATTTACCATCTCAGTTAGTGTATTCCAGTTGTTCAACTGGCAAATGCAGCTAGTTGTTGGCTACTATTTTTTTATAGTATTGGAGTATGAAAATGGCAATAGCAATAATCTATGCAAAATTTTATTCTAGTTATAAATATAAGGTTAAGTGCCAATTTAAGTGTATATAAACAATATAATGTGGACTTCGTATTCTTATTGATGTTTTCAGGATATCAGAAAACTACCCTAAAAATAAAAGTAATTTGTGTAAGGGATTATATATAGTATATCTCTACTCATTTTATAACATATAACATCTGAAGCATTCAGGTAGATAAATGCCCAACATAAATAGGGTATGCATTTTAAAGGAATTGAGGATAAGGGATACAGCTCAGTGGTACACGCCTTGCCTGCGTATATAAGAATGTGAGCTTAATTACTAGCACCCTAAACAAAATTCAACACAATGCAAATAATGCCAGCATATAATAGCATGTTGTCTTATCAGTGGTTATTCATATCATACATCTCCTGCCAACAGCTGCACTTTTTAAAACACTTTTTCTTATTTTTAAAGTAATCTGAAGTTATTCACTGATGATTAATTTCTCTTGCTTAAGAAAATGAAAATGGCCCAATCATGTAAGTGTTAATGGTTCTAGCATGAGACCCTGCTCCATCTGGCAATAAAAGCATTACCCCATCCCAGCGCTTATGCTTGTTGGTATTTTTAACCTTAGTTCATATTTATGGCATATACTCTTTACATTCACTGAATGGAAATCAATAGAGGAGAATTAGAGGAGGGAGGAGGGAGGGGGAGGTGAGGGAAGGGGATTTAAAAGGGAAACGAGCTGTAGCATGTACCTGTACCCAACTCCTGAGATGATGGTAAAATGCACGCACTCCCAAATGCACTAATAAAATAAAAAAGCGTTACCATTCTGAGTTATTTCAGACCAATAATTAACATGGAAACTTCAACTTTTCAAGAGTTTGGGCAATCTGATCATATACACACATATTTTACATTCAGCTTTTTCAAATACTAAAAGTAGCTCAAGATTATTGTCAGCCTATGAGAACCCTAAACTAATGAATACACTACATTGAACATAACCTAAAAATTGTTTAACTCTTAAAAAGCACTGATCTGTTTCAGTCTTAAGGTTGCAATTAACAGAAGCATATGTACACATACACGTATTAATGTTTAGCAAGATATGTCCAAAATCTCTAAACACGCCTTAGAGTAATTCGAGGCATGATGCTTTCATGAAAATTCCATTTATACATGCTCCAAAACCAGTTTTAAATTTGTTTTTAACATTTTGAGGAGCAGTAGAATCTACTGTGTGCATGTCATCTTTATATTTTGATTCAAGTAACTGATTTCATGAAAAGTAATTTAGAGTATGTGATTCTGACATTCTACTGAGTAGTAATCTTTTGTTTCAATTGCTTTCCTATTTTACTGAATAGCTAAGTTGAATTTAAGGAAATTCTATTTTACAGTGTCTCTTAATATATAACTGATATCTAGTAATGCAGTGTTAGTGAGTGAGTCAATTTTTAGTGTAAGCTACCATTTTGAAATAATTTTCCATAATATGTAATAAAAACTACATTATTTTAAAATTTTATTTAATTAATTAATTTATTTACTGAGAATTGAACTCAGGACTTCACGTTTACCAGGCAAGTACTGTGCCACTAAGCTATATCCCTGGTCCTAACTATAACAAGTATTTGTTATATTCCTAGGGGACAATTCTTTATACAAGGCCAAAGTTAAATAAAAATCATAACAAAAATTGGAACAAATAGAGCTTCATCTCCAGAATTTTTTCTGTTATAGTAGAAATAATTTATATATGAGATAGTATTTGTTAATTACACAGTTCTGACCAATCTGTTGTGAAAGTTTTGAGCTACTAGTTAAAGAAAATTTTAATGTTTTGAAGCTTTAAATTTAGAATTTAACTTTTTTCATGAAACAATCTAGATTGAAACAATGTCAAGCTAGTTGAGCAAACTAAACATGTGAACCAGTGACTCTTTTGGGTAGTATGTGTACAAACCACATTACATTTGGTGTAATTCCTTTATTAGAATCATCTTGTATAAGAAACTGTCAGTATGAACATTCTGAAAATGACATAGGTGCAGCGCAGTATGTTTCTCTTTAATGACAACATCTTTGCCAGAATGTATGAACTGGAGCTGTTTGTTCTGAGATCGTTTTATTGATATTTTATTGCCATGTGTCTGTAAGCACTTGTGAGGAGAAATGAGTTGTAAACATGGGGTATATATGATTTAATATAGATAACATGCGAGTTCTATTCAATCTAAGGGTTCAGTACAATCACAATGGTTTATTTTGCATCAATAGAAAAATCTATCCCAAAATTCACGTGCAATGTTAAAGAAAACTGAAAAAGCAAAATAATGCTGAAAAACAGAGCAAAGGTGGAGGCCTTATTTCTCCTTATTTCAACCATACTTTAAGGTCACAGTGACTGAAGGAGTCTAGTGCAGGCATAAAGATGCATACAGACCAGAGGGCTGGAGTGGAGGTCTGAGATACAAACCCTCCCCTGCGTGGTCTGAGAGTCCCAACAAGAGCGCTGAGATCATCCGATGCAGAAAGGACAGGCTTTGCCCCAGCTGGTGTTAGGGAGACTGGATATTTACATGCAAACACACTGAAGAGAGCGATGCCTGTGAAAAGTGGAGAAATCTGAACCCGGGGCATTCCTGGTGGAAAGGGAAAGCAGCAGCAACGAGGCAGTGTCTCCTCAAAATGCTAAGCACAGAGTCGCCCCTTAACCCAACAGTTCTCCTGGGAACACCTGCAATCGGCGAAGGAGCAGGAGCTGAAAGAGATATCCGTCCACCCCATGTCCATGGAAACATTAGCCACAGTAGCCAGAATGTGGACACAGCCTAGGGGTTCATCAGAGGATGGACAAAGGTACAGAATGTGGTGTGTGTGTGCGTGTGTGCACGTGGGCATGTGTGTGTGGGGTACAGTGAAATCAGGAGAGCTGCAGCACTGAAAGCAATCCAAAGGTAATTAATCTGAAGGTCATTTAATATTTCTAAATTATGAGTAAATGTACATGCTGTAAAATGTACACACAGCGCTAGGGCGCTGAGTACCTTCAGACTGTGGCGGAACCACCGAGCCTTTGCATTTTGCCTGAAGTCTTCAGCAGTGTCACTCACCTGGTGCCCTGGGTCCAGGTCTTCTTACCTTTTAAGACTGGACAATATCTTCAGTTAGGTATTTTGACACTTTTTTATATAAGGGCTATTATTTCTGGGAAGTATCATTGAAAGTGTAACGTATTTTCCTGCCCCCCCTTTTCTTTTGCTTTTTAAATTTTAAAGACAGTAGTAAAAGAAAAAAAAAAAGAATAGTAGCACCTGCCCTTCCTTGACAACTTGCCAGTCAACTAAAAAAATGTGTAATTAAACATTTCCTACACCCTTAACTAAGTTTAAGCAACAGGCTAACGTGCTGTATACACCACTGTATGTAAATGATCATGGCTGTTCCTATCCACATTACAACTAAACAACGTTATCTTAACATCTCTTTCTAAACCAATGTGATGTTCGCATCCTGCTTCTGGTGTTGATTAGGGATCAGTAGCGCATTTTCATAAGTAGCTATAGATGCACAGACTCAACAGTGTCCGTTAGAGGCGCTCTGTGAGAGTACGCTGATTCCCTTCTCTGTTTTCAGTCTTTTGAGATGTAAACATTTAATTCTGCCTTTGGACTTAACCTATCAAGTTATTGCTTACTCTCAAATATTAGTATTTTTTAAAATTGTAAGTAACTTGCGAAGTGGGTGGGATTGATCTATCTCAACTAAGGATATTTTACAGTCAGGCTATCTTTGACTCGTTGCCCTTTCTTTGTTCTTCACATAAATATATAGGCAATAATGTTTTAAAGCTATGCCATAGTTGTGATCAGCTGATGAGAAATGGACCCTAAAATGTGGTGAATTAAAATTAGTTGTTTAAAAAAAAGTGATATTATTGTTCAGAATCAAATGACAACTGGAGCAGTTGTTTGATGGATCTCCTTTTTATCTGTTGACCTATGTCTACTTTTAAAATTTTATTTATTCTGTATTAGTACACATTTGCAGTTCATTGTTTTCAGTCCTCTTGGGAGTGGTAGCACTTGCATATTATAGGTTTTTTTCAATCCCCCTCCCCTCCTTTTCTCTCCCCCTCACCACCAAACTCCCCACCCCCTTTATCCTATTTGTTGGTGTTATTTGTCTTACCTCATGTTATGATGTACGGTGTTCCCATTAATTGAGGTTATTAGTTTTCTGTGCATGGCACATCTTTATCTTTCTTTCCCCCCTTCCCTCTTCCTCACCCTTTGTCCTGTCCCTTGGATCACTTTGCTACTGCAAGAGATCCGTCCCTTGTACATCCCATATTGTTTCTATTGGTTGTACTTTACCTCAGCCAAGTGAGATATACCATATGGTATTTAGGCCTGTGTGTCTGATTTCACAAGACATAGCAGCAAGAATCAACAAATGGGATTATATCAGATTAAAAAGCTTCTGTACAGCAAAAGAATCAATCATCAGTGTAAAAAGACAACCTACAAATAGGAAAACATTTTGCCAGCTATTCCTCAGATAGCAGTCTTTTATCTAGAGTGTACCGAGAACGTTAAAAAAGTAAACCATTCAAAATGAAAGATACAGGGGGCTGGGGATTTAGCTCAGCGGCAAAGTGCCTGCCTGGCAAGCGCAAGGTTGTGAGTTCCGTTCCTGGTACCGGAGAAAAACCAAAAAAAACAAACAAAAAAAAAGAAAGACACAGTCAAGAAATGGGCAAGAGAAATAAACACACACTTCACAGAGGAGGAAATCAAATGACCAACACATATATGGAAAAATGTTCAATATCTGTGGCCATTAGAGAAATGCAAATTAAAACTAGGCTAAGATTCCATCTTACTCCAGAAAGAATGGCAGTCATTAGGGCAACAAAGAGTAACAAATGGTGGAATGGCTGTGGTGAACATGGAGCCCTCCTGCATCGCTGGTGGGAATGCAAGCTAGTTCAACTATTATGGAAATCAGTATGGAGATTTCTTAAAGAACTGAAATTAGAAATTCCATAGGACCTAGCTATCCTCCTGCTTGATATCTTCCCCAAAGAGCTTAACTCATCATACTACAGTGATACTTGCATAGCGATATTTATAACAGCACAGTTCATAATAGCTAAGTCCTGGAAGCAACCCATAAACCATCAACAGATGATTAGACAAAATGTAATACTTATACATAATGAAATACTACTTGGCTATAAACAATGATAAATTTGAAATATTTGTAGGAAAATGGATGCATCTGGGAAATATAATGGAACAGTTTGTTAAGAATGCACGCTTTCACTTAGTGGGAGCATTTCTTCTACCCAAGCTGCGTATTTTATCAGGTCCTTCTCTGTTGTCCATGGTTGCATGTATCTCCCTCAGGCTGAGACCATAAGGGTTCACTCCAGGCCTTCATTTCCTTTTCCTCTCCTTCTCTTTACTTTTCATAAAGCCAACACACCTGCCTTGTGAGTTTGTCATATATTAATAAAGGGCTAGCTTTACCAGAGGGAGATGGTAACTTGAAACAGAAAAGGCAGAGACATGAACTTGAAATCTGATACCATTCCCTGTAAGCGAAACCTGAATGAAATACAGTTAACATGTTCCTTTGGTCTCCCCTAAGGTTAACATCCCTTACTTCTGCAGCTTTCTAATTGATATGTCTGCAGGAAATTTCCACCTTCTGAGATGGATTTGGTTAATCTTCACTCACCCTTTGGCAAACTCAGTTTCAAAAGCCAATCCAGGGTGATTATGCACATTGCAAGAACAGGTCGCTTAGAGCATTGTTCAACTTGAAATGCAGACGTGTATTCTTCTTTAAATTTCCTAGAAGTAATGGTTTAATCCAACATACATGCAATCACAAGCACTCATACATGCCACCACCACTACCACCGCAGGTTCATCCATCTGCAGACACCCCTGCAGTGCAACACAGAGGCACGCAGAGGAGTCTGCTTTTAACTGCTTCTAACAAGCAGGACAAATTAGGTCATAACCTCCACTTAAGTTCTCTAATGATCTCACTCCTCTGTCTCTCTAGAAATTGTAAAAGGGCTCTGAAGATAAGTGCTCCTTGATTATACACTAGGGAAATGTCCCAATTAGTTTGTATGATCCTTGTTTTTCTGTACTTATCTTTTGGAGGACAATGTGAGGTTACTTTTTCAGTTAAATTTCATTTTCCCATATGGAATTATTATCTACAAGATTTAGAAAGGGAATAAGTTTATGTTTGATGTGTTTCAAAATATATGGTGTTAATAAAGCCAAGACTGCTTGTTAAGTGGTAGATTCACTCCATTAAGTACGTTGCTGCTTTGAGAGATTTGTTTGATGTACGTAGTGATTTTATGTAGTAATACTGCTATATTAGTGCCTTTTCTGAGGCTAGAAACTGAATACCATGTGTTTGGTAACTTTATGCAGAAAAGGCCTTTAGTTTTATCATAGTTCTGGGGATCCAAGGTCAAGGAACCCTATCAGGTGATGGCATTCTTGGTAGAGCTTGGCGAGGTATGAAAGATCCTATGGCAAGGGACAGGGAACGAGTTTGTGTCTTCTCTGGTCGCTGACCCTTTTCCAATAAGACCGCCAAAGTGTGATTGTCTGCCAGTCCCCTCTAACAACACTATCCAACCCAACTCAGCCCCAAAGGCCGCACTGTGGACCCATGGTTAGATTTCCACATTGGTAACAACTGTGGGGACTACGTTTCAACCCATACAATCTTGGAGGACATACTCAAACCAGAGGTGAAGCACAGCAATTGCTTTTTAAAAAGTATTATATGATTTTACTAATATAGAATGATAGGTACACAAGTAAACTAGTTTGTGAAGAATCTCATACCATCAGATTCTCATTTTGGTAATTATGAGCAAGAGTCATACCATAATCAAATGTACTGTACAATGATGGTGATGTGATTCTTTTCTGAACCTTCAAATGTTTTACATTTCATAAAGTCATAGACACTCAACTATTAAGCTTGTGGAAAAATCCTACTTTCACAAATGTACAGGTGTGACATCTGTGATTTGTGATCGTGGAAATAAGTCTTACAGAAAATCACTTCTCTCGCATCATACTTTTTTGCAGGTGCTGAGATCTGAGAGGCTTCTGCTTTTCTTAACTTTTTGTACTTTTTGTCAGTTCTTCCATTTACACATTTTAATCCTTTTTCCTTCCTTTGTTCTTTTGTTCCTTCCTTTCTGCATTCTATCTTTTCTTCTACAAATTTAAGTCTGGAATATGTTATTTATTGTATTACAAAGTGGGACAATTTAAAGATTAAAACAAACAGGTGTGGTATGATGTTTTTAAATCTTCTGGAAAAATACCCAGAAGGGTAATAGCTGGGTTAAGTGGGACTTTTAGTTTTGTGAGGAATCTCCAAACTGATTTCCACAGTGGTTTCACCAATCTGCCCTCCGATCAGCAGTGGAGAAGGGTTCTTTTATCCCCGCAACCCCTCCAGCATTTGTTATTGGTTGATTTCTTAAGGATAGCCATTCTTTCTGGGGTGAGATGGAATCTCAGTGTTGTTTTAATTTGCATTTCTCAAATGACTAATGATATTAAACATTTTTTCATGTGTTTATTCACAATTAGTATTTCTTCATCTGAGAAATGTGTATTCATCTCAGATGCCCATTTTTGGATTGGGTCTTTGAATTTTGGAGGCGTGATTTTTTTGTAAAATTCTTCACATGTTCTAGGTTGGTTAAAATTTTTTCCCAATTTGTGGATTTTCTTTTTATTCTATTGGTGATTTCCCATGTTTATAGCAGCACAATTTGTTATAGCTAAATCTTGGAAACAGCACAAATGCCCATCAACTGAGGAATGGATAAAAAATATGTGGTATTTTTATACAATGGGGTATTACTCTGCTATAAAAAGATAAACTTGAGGCTTTTGTAGGTAAATGGATGCAACTAGAGACCATACTCATAAGTGAAATAAATCAGACCCATGTGTGTAAACATCATATTGTCTCTCTTGTGTAGGAACCTGAAAGAGTAAGTAAAATTCAAAATGTACAATAGATGATATGAAAGGGAAAGAAATTGCTCAAAGGAAGGAACAACTGGGATGAGGGAAAGAAGAAAAAAGAAAGAAGGAAGGATGTATATATATAGCTGAGATAACTGTACTGCTGATGTCTGATGGCATACTGAAAGGAACAGTTAATGTTTAAATATTTTATATTCTGACCAATTTTGCATGCTTGTATCTGGTAATCTGAGCAACTGATTTGAAGACAACAATATGCAGTGGAACAACCATTGGTGAATTCCTACCATCTTGTCTAGTGAAACTCTTTATTATCTCCAATGTTTTATCTAATAATTATTTTGATATTCTCCTTAATGGTTTGAACAACTTCCATTCTTACATCTGCCAATCTAAGCAACATAGTTGAAGATATCAATATGTAATATAACAACCACTGTTAATTCCTATTTTCTTTTGAAACCCTGAATCACTTTTAATGTTCTTGCTTTGTTTTGCTCATGTTTGTGATGTTGGTGTGCTGCTATTGTTCTTTTCTTTCTTTCTCTCTTTAAAATAAAATTAAAAAAAAAACAAGTAAGTATTCTGGTCTGCAATCTTTATAAGAATTAATATTAAATGTAAGTTTTAATTTCACTATGAAACATACTGGGGAGTCAGCACACTTAGTTGGATGCAGGTATGCACAATATACAATGAACAAGTAATTTTAAGACTTTTTTTATTTTTGCTGAAATCATGCATTTATTGACAATCAATGACAGTCTTGCTAATGATTTGTGAATAAAATATTAAAATAACAAAAAATATAAAATAGAATTTTGATATAAAATTATATGACATTGAGGATATAATTTAGCAGCACAAGCACCTGCCTGGAAAGTGCAAGGTCTCCAGGTTCGAGTCCCGGTATCAAAAAAAAAATCCAAAGAGTTTAAAAATATATGACATTAACTGGTTCACATAGACTTCTTCATGGAAGAAGCTGATGGTAATAAATGACAGGATAATTGCTTGAGTTTTAAAATTCATCTTTAACTTCTGCTGTTACTTGGATAAAATTTCCCGAAGACCCACTTGTTGGAGGCTGTGTGTGCAGCACGGCAGTGCTGGTGCTGGTGTAAGCTGTCATGCGGATCCTCCTAGGTGATCTTGGTCCCGGGATGTGGCCCAAAAGTGAGCCACACACACATCCTCGTCCTCTGCCCCTCTTCGTTTGGAAACGAGCCCTGCAGCTGAAGCAGCCTGTTGTTTCCTGTACTTCCACCATCGCGTACTGAGATTTCCCTAGGGCCAAAGCGCCAAGGCTGCTGAAGCTGAGCCAAAATAATCCCTTCTTTTTTAAGGTTGATTATCCCAAGCACTTTGTTATAGCAAAACTAACTAACACAACTAGAAAGCTAACTAACACAGCTTGGTTTGTCTACATGTAATTTGCAAAAATGCATATTAAAGAAAATGTATTTCGTCACGGGATCCAAGGAAATTTAGCTAATGTATAATGAAATGACCACATTGGTTTGTGATATGGATGACTAAACTATTTTTATTTTCAGTAAGTTACAGTTCAAAAAGTTTACTATTACATACTCTTAGGGTCTAAAGCTAATCAGAAAGCACAGAATTTGAACCAAACATTATTTACTTTGCCACCTATATTTGAGCAGTAAAGAAATTAAGCTCTAGATATAAAAGATAATTTGTCCAAGTACTCAGAGGTTATTAGTATCTCCACTGAGAGGTACAGCTGTCTGGACTCTAGGGTCCATTTTGATTTTAAAATTTTGCTTCCAGGTAATATAACTTTTATTGGTCTCTATTGACAATAATTTTCATCCTAAAGGGAAATTTAGATGTCAATTGTGTAAATGACATCTACATATCACTTCTTTTGTCAAATAATTAGTATTTGTATTTATAAAAAATCTTTTGGGACAGTGATTGAGAGCCATATGTTTAAATGAAAATTTCTCACCCATTAAAGTGTGTTTGTGTTAGGATTATGAAATTATCAACAGTGTCTTCACGTGCTGCACTGAATGTAAAATGTGGCATAGTGTAAACACTGAAAATGGTGTTAAAGTTGTTACTAATGGCTGATGTAATAATGTACTGTGAAGCCTCCAATCCCAGCTACTCAGGAAGTTGGGATAGGAAAGTTGAAAATTTTAAGCCAGCAGTGGCAGTTTATTGAGACCCTGCCCATAAAAATCATTCATATTTTGTCAGCATTCAAAAATGCATGGAAAGGAATTTCTTACAGGAGGCAAGGTTTATTTTGGGCATTTCTGGGGTTATAGTCTGTGCTTGGCTGGCTCCATTGTTACGGGAATGTAAAGAACATGGCAGAAGGGCCCAGGGGAAGAAGGCTGCTCTCCTCGTGCCAGCCAGGAAGCAGGAAATGGAAGAGAGCTGGAATGTTCTCCCGTTTCAGAACTAGGAGGTAGGATTTATGCAGATGACCACATACTCAAGAGATACCTTAATAACAAAAAGAGGTCATGTGAGAAATGGATCCAACAGCTACTAGGTAATACAAAGAAAGCTAACCTAAGATAAATTGGAGTTGGAAAAAATGAGAAGACTCCAAGAATGGCATAAAAATCTATATACAGAAATACTAGCAGAATACTTTACAAGTACAGGGAAAGAATTCAACACAGAGTTAGGCAGCAATATAGGCCCTCAAATAACAATGCCCAGAAATGAACCCTTCCACAATACATTGTAATCAAAATCCCAGAAGTCCAACAGAAGAATACAGTCTTAATGGCTGTAAGAGAAAAGCAACAAATCACTTATAAAGCTAAAACCCAGTAAAAGTACTGCAGACTGCCACCACAAACCTTAAAGCCCAGAAGGACTTGGAGCGAAGTGTTTCAGTTTCTAAAAGAAAACAACTTCCAACCCAGACTATCCTGCATAACAATCTTCAAAAACCGATGTAGTAAAAAATTATTTCAATGACAAAGAGCATGTTTGCAAATTCACAACTGCCAAACAGGCACTCCAAAAAATTCTCAAGGGTAGTCTACAGAGAGATAAAGAAACAAATGATGCCAAAATGTCTAAGGTGATGAATAATTCAAATAGGGTGAACAGTTAAGCAAAAGGGAAAAATATCAGTAACAATAACAACAAAAGTTAAATGACAGGAATCAAATGGTAATTTTTAATAATAGCTCTCAATATAAGTGGTCTCAGCTAGCCTACAAAAATACATAGATTGATATATTTCAGCAAAAAAAAAAACCAAATGGTGTGCTGCATACAAGAAACCCATTTAATCTAAAAAGAAATTCATAGACTAAAAAATCACAGGGTAGAAAAATAACGTTCCATTCAATAGGAGCCTGAAGGCCAGCCAGAATAGCTATCCTATTTTCAGACAAAGTGAACTTCAAGCCAAAAATGATCAAAAGTGGCAAAAAGTCACTAAGTAATTGTTAAAAGAAAAGTTCAACAGGGAGATATAACAGTTGTACAAATATATTCATCAAAAACTGATGCACTCAGCCTCATGAAACGAACAGTACCAGTCATAAAAGATCAGCAAATATCAACACAAACATAGTGGGTGACCTCAGTACCTCACCATAATAAATAAACCCACTAGACAAAAAAGATCAAGAAAGAAATAACAGATTTCAACCACACAAAGAAACAGTTCTAATAGATGTCTGCAAAGTATTGCAACAAACCTCAACAGAATACACACTCTTCTCAGCAGCACATGGAACTTTTATCAAAGCCGACCACATGCTAGATATTAAAGTACATCTGAAGAAGTATAAGAAATGGAGATTATCCCATACATATTATTAGATATTAGTGCAGTGAAACTAGAAATCAATGGCAAAGTAAAGCACAAAAGTTGTGCAAACCTGAAGATATTTAAAAAAGACAAATTAGACAACCCCTTAGCCAAAATACCAGAAAAATGAAGTAAAAGAAACATATGAAAAATTTCTCAAAACCCTTAAGCATTAGGAAATTGGAAATTTAAATCAATGAATGACCACTACACTACCACTATGTCACTTAACGGCAAAGTTGTGGGGTGACTACAATTCTTCTACACTGCAGAGGAGTGAGAGAAATGGAAACACTGTTGGAGAGTAGAGAATTTACTGGAGGTTAAACATACAACTGCCACAAGACAAGCTGATTTACTGCCTACCATTTCCTCAGGAAAAATAAAGTATATACTAGAAAATAAAAGTATGTGCCACATATTTATATAAGTAGTCTTATTTGTGGTATTCAGAGCAAGAGAGACAGAGAGAGAGACAGAGAGAGAGACAGAGAGAGAGAGGGAGAGAATTAGTATTTTCTGGGAAGGTTTGAGTTTGGGAGTGAAGAGTGAAAGAAAAGGATTGTAAATGGTTACAAATAACTTCTGGCATAAGAAATACGCTCATCATCTTGAGTATGGTGATGTTTCATGGTTCTCTATACACATGAAAACTCATGTGCTTAAGCATATGAAGTGTAGTCTATTAATTGTACTTCCATTAAGGTGTGAAAATGTGTATTTTGAAGTATGGTGCTCATTTGTCTAAGCTATCTCATGCTATCTTTATTGCTGAGATGAAAGCAGCCTGGTCCCTTCCATGGAAAAACAGATGACCGTGGACCTCCATAGCTCGCTCAAGGAGCACAGCAGCTGAGTGGTCCAGCTCACTTCCTCCTTGCACTTCCAGAGCATGGTAGTGTCTACCTCTGGACACAAGGTCATTGCGGTGTGAACCTGTCCCTGGAGGACTCTAGATGTGGCATCAGAAGGTTGTTCTTTTTTATTTTAAAGAGAATTTAAAAAGAAAGAATAATAGCAAAGTGCCAACAACATAGACAAAAACAAAACGAAGCAAAATTAGTAAGAATGATACAGGGTTTCAGAACAAAATGTTAGTGATTAACAGTGGTTGTTATATCACATATTTTTATCTTCATCGAAGGTGATCAGATTCCCAGATGTAAGAATGCAAGATTAATCAAACCATTAATAAAATATAAAAATAAAAATATTATAAAAGATACAGAGTTTTGCCAATAAGATGATAGGAATTCAACAATGGTTGTTATGCTCCATATTGTTGTCTTCAAATTAGTTGTCCAGATTACTAGATATAAGCATGAAATATTGGTCAAAAAATAGAGTATTAATTGTTCAATAAGCAAATAGACATCAACGGTAAAATTATCTCAGCTATCCTTCTGTATACATATATATTATCCCTTCCTTTTTTCCTTCCTTCATCCCAATTGTTTCCTCTTTGAAGCAATTTTTTTCTGTTTCCCAACATCTGTTGTATGTTTTGGGTTCCACTTACTCTTTCCTGTTCTTCCACTAGATCCACACTGATTTCCACAGTTGTTTTACCAATCTACACTCCCACCAGCAGTGGAGAAGGGTTCCTTTCTTCCCACAGCCCCTCCAGCATTAGTCATTGGTTGATTTCTCAATGATACCCATTTATTCTGGAGTGAAATGTAATCTCAGTGTTGTTTTAGTTTGCATTTCTTGAATGACCAATGATGCTGACATTTTTTCATATATTTATTTGTCATTTGTATTTCTTCATGTGAAACACATGTATTCATCTCTGATGTCAATTTTTGGATTGGGTCTTTGAATTTGGGGTACCTTTTTTTTATTTTTTCTATATTCTTCATAAAGTCCTTTGTCTGAGTGTCAGTTGGCTAAAATTTTTTCCCAATTCTGGATTTTCATTTTACTCTGTTGGTGATTTCTTTGATGTGAAAATCTTTGCAGTAAAAGGAAATCCCAGTTATTTATTCTTTGAAGTATTTCCTACACACAGTTTGGTTTTTATTGATGAGCTCTCTGCCTACCTCTATATCTTCAAGATTTCTAACTAATTTTTCTTCCAGTGGATTTAGTGTTTGTGTTTTAATATTGAGATCTTTGATCC